>NC_135803.1:75591899-75919900 GCF_964213995.1 Mustelus asterias | reverse complement strand
CCCACACACTCCCCACTCCCATACTCTCCCCACTCCCATACTCTTCCCACTCCCACACTCTCCCCACTTCCACACTCTCCCCAGCCCCACACCTCTCCCCACTCCCACACTCTCCCCAGCCCCACACTCTCCCCACTCCCACACTCTCCCCACTCTCCCCACTCCCACACTCTCCCCACTCCCACACTCATCCCACTCCCACACTCTCCCCACTCCCACACTCTCCCCACTCCCACACACTCCCCACTCCCACACTCTCCCCACTCCCACTCTCTCCCCACTCCCACATTCTCCCAACTCCCACACTCTCCCCACTCCCACACTCTCCCCACTCCCACACTCTCCCAATCCCACACTCACCCAACTCACACATTCTCCCCACTCCCACATTTTCCCAACTCCCACACTCTCCCCACTCCCACACTCTCCCCACTCCCACACTCTCCCCACTCCCACACTCTCCCAACTCCCGCATTCTCCCCACTCCCACATTCTCCCAACTCCCACACACTCCCCACTCCCACACACTCCCCACTCCCACACTCTCCACACTCCCACACACTCCCCACTCCCACACTCTCCCCTCTCCCACACTCTCCCCACTCCCATACTCTCCCCACTACCCCACACTCTCCCCACTCCCACACACTCCCGACTCCCATACTCTCCCCACTCCCCACACTCTCCCCACTCCCACACACTCCCCACTCCCATACTCTCCCCACTCCCACACTCTCCCCACTCCCACACTCTCCCCACTCCCATACTCTCCCCACTCCCACACTCTCCCCACTCCCACACTCTCCCCACTCCCACATTCTCCCGACTCCCACACACTCCCCACTCCCATACTCTCCCCACTCCCACACTCTCCCCACTCCCACACTCTCCCCACTCCCACATTCTCCCCACTCCCACACACTCCCCACTCCCATACTCTCCCCACTCCCACACTCTCCACAGTCCCACACTCTCCCCACTCCCACACTCTCCCCACTCCCATACTCTCCTCACTCCCACACTCTCCCTACTCCCACACTCTCCCCAGCCCCACACTCTCCCCACTCCCACACTCTCCACAGTCCCACACTCTCCCAACTCCCACATTCTCCCCACTCCCACACACTCCCCACTCCCATACTCTCCCCACTCCCACACTCTCCCCACTCCCACACTCTCCACAGTCCCACACTCTCCCCACTCCCACACTCTCCCCACTCCCACA
The DNA here is from genome assembly GCF_964213995.1 of Mustelus asterias. Taxonomy (NCBI): domain Eukaryota; kingdom Metazoa; phylum Chordata; class Chondrichthyes; order Carcharhiniformes; family Triakidae; genus Mustelus; species Mustelus asterias. The sequence continues at coordinate 75,918,675 of NC_135803.1, read as the reverse complement.
CTCTCCCCTCTCCCACACTCTCCCCACTCCCACACTCTCCACAGTCCCACACTCTCCCCACTCCCACACTCTCCCCACTCCCATACTCTCCCCACTCCCACACTCTCCACAGTCCCACACTCTCCCCACTCCCACACTCTCCCCACTCCCACACTCTCCCCACTCCCACACTCTCCCCACTCCCACACTCTCACCAGTCCCACACTGTCCCCACTCCCACACCCTTCCCACTCCCACACTCTCCCCACTCCCACACTCTCCCCACTCCCACACTCTCCCCCACTACCACACTCTGCCCACTCCCACACTCTCCCCACTCCCACACTCTCCCCACTCCCACACTCTCACCAGTCCCACACTGTCCCCACTCCCACACTCTTCCCACTCCCACACTCTCCCCACTCCCACACTCTCCCCACTCCCATACTCTCCCCACTCCCACACTCTCCCCACTCCCATACTCTCCCCACTCCCACACTCCCCCCACTCCCATACTCTCCCCACTCGCAAACTCTCCCCACTCCCACACACTCCCCACTCCCACACTCTCCCCACTTCCACACTCTCCCCACTCCCACACACTCCCCACCTCCCACACACTCCCCACTCGCAAACTCTCCCCACTCCCACACACTCCCCACTCCCACACTCTCCCCGCTCCCACACACTCCCTCACTCCCACACTCTCCTCACTCCCACACACTCCCCACTCCCACACACTCCCCACTCCCAAGCTCTCCCCACTCCCACACACTCCTCACTCCCACACTCTCCCCACTCGCACACACTCCCCACTCCCACACACTCCCCACTCCCAAACTCTCCCCACTCCCACACTCTCCCCACTCCCAAACTCTCCACACTCCCACACTCTCCCCACTCCCACACTCTCCCCACTCCCACACACTCCCCACTCCCAAACTCTCCCCACTCCCACACCCTCCCCACTCCCACATCCTCCCAACTCCCACACTCTCCCCACTCCCACACTCTCCCCACTCCCACACTCTCCCCACTCCCATACTCTCCCACACTCTTCCCACTCCCACACTCTCCCCACTCCCACACTCTCCCCACTCCCACACTCTCCCCACTCCCACACTCTCCCCACTCCCACACTCTCCCCACTCCCACACTCTCCCCACTCCCACACACTCCCCACTCCCACACTCTCCCCACTCCCACTCTCTCCCCACTCCCACATTCTCCCAACTCCCACACTCTCCCCACTCCCCACACTCTCCCCACTCCCACACTCTCCCAATCCCGCACTCACCCAACTCACACATTTCTCCACAGTCCCACACTCTCCCCACTCCCACACTCTCCCCACTCCCATACTCTCCCCACTCCCACACTCTCCCCACTCCCACACTCTCCCCACTCCCATACTCTCCCACACTCTTCCCACTCCCACACTCTCCCCACTCCCACACTCTCCCCACTCCCACACTCTCCCCACTCCCACACTCTCCCCACTCCCACACTCTCCCCACTCCCACACTCTCCCCACTCCCACACACTCCCCACTCCCACACTCTCCCCACTCCCACTCTCTCCCCACTCCCACATTCTCCCAACTCCCACACTCTCCCCACTCCCACACTCTCCCCACTCCCACACTCTCCCAATCCCACACTCACCCAACTCACACATTCTCCACAGTCCCACACTCTCCCCACTCCCACACTCTCCCCACTCCCATACTCTCCCCACTCCCACACTCTCCCCACTCCCACACTCTCCCCACTCCCACACTCTGCCCACTCCCACACTCTCCCCACTCCCACACTCTCCCCACTCCCACACTCTCACCAGTCCCACACTGTCCCCACTCCCACACTCTTCCCACTCCCACACTCTCCCCACTCCCACACTCTCCCCACTCCCACACTCTCCCCACTCCCATACTCTCCCCACTCCCACACTCTCCCCACTCCCACACTCTGCCCACTCCCACACTCTCCCCACTCCCACACTCTCCCCACTCCCACACTCTCACCAGTCCCCCACTGTCCCCACTCCCACACTCTTCCCACTCCCACACTCTCCCCACTCCCACACTCTCCCCACTCCCACACTCTCCCCACTCCCATACTCTCCCCACTCCCACACTCCCCCCACTCCCACACTCTCCCCACTCCCATACTCTCCCCACTTCCACACTCTCCCCACTCCCACACACTCCCCACTCCCATACTCTCCCCCACTCCCATACTCTCCCTATCCCACACTCTCCCCACTTCCACACTCTCTCCACTTCCATACTCTCCCCACTCCCATACTCTCCCCACTTCCATACTCTCCCCACTCCCATACTCTCCCCACTCCCACACACTCCCCACTCCCATACTCTCCCCACTCCCATACTCTTCCCACTCCCACACTCTCCCCACTTCCACACTCTCCCCAGCCCCACACTCTCCCCACTCCCACACTCTCCCCAGCCCCACACTCTCCCCACTCCCACACTCTCCCCACTCTCCCCACTCCCATACTCTCCCCACTCCCATACTCTCCCCACTCCTACACTCTCTACACCGCCATGCTCTCTACATTCCTTCACTCTGATCAGATTTCATTGAATCTAGAATCTTCCTCACTGGGTAGGATTTTCCAGTCCTGCCTGCCACAGCAATCATTGCAGACAGGAGGGAAAACGGGATGGACCAGCAAAGAACCATTTGATTTTGTACAGAAATATCCTGTCCCATGGCCCGCAAACTCCCACTCCTTGTCTTTAACAGTCTCCAGGGCCTTGTGCTACCCAACTAGTGAAGAGTTACTCCTGAATCTGGTAATGGGGAATGACAGCAAGAAGTCTTGCAACACCAGCTTAAGTCCAACAGGTTTATTTGGCAGCACAAGCTTTCGGAGCAATGTCCCTTCCCTAGGTGAGTGGGAATTGTGTTCACAATAGGGCATGTATGTAGACACAAACTCAATTTACAAGATAATGGTTGGAATGCAAGTCTTTACAGGTAATCAAGTCTTAAAGGTACAGACAATGTGAGTGGAGAGAGGGCCAAGCACAAGTGCCTCCAGGAAAGGATGTCCCAAGGCATGGTACATTGGGGAGACCATGCAGATGCTATGACAACGGATGAACGAACGCCGCTCGACAATCACCAGGCAGGAGTGTTCCCTTCCAGTCGGGGAACACTTCAGCAGTCACGGGCATTCAGCCTCTGATCTTCGGGTAAGTGTTCTCCAAGGCAGCTTTCACGACACACGACAACGCAGAATCGCTGAGCAGAAACTGATAGCCAAGTTCCGCACATATGAGGACGGCCTCAACCGGGATCTTGGGTTCATGTCACACTATCTGTAACCCCCATGACTTGCCTGGGCTTGCAAAATCTCACTAACTGTCCTAGCTGGAGACACTTGTGCTTGGCCCTCTCTCCACTCACATTGTCTGTACCTTTAAGACTTGAGTACCTGTAAAGACTCACATTCCAACCATTATCTTGTAAATTGAGTTTGTGCCTACATATTCCCTGTTTGTGAACATAATTCCCACTCACCTGATGAAGGGGCAGTGCTCCAAAAGCTTGTGCTGCCAAATAAACCTGTTGGACTTTAACCTGGTGTTGTGAGACTTCTTACTGTGCTTACCCCAGTCCAACGCTGGCATCTCCACATAATGGGGAATGAACCAGAGCTGATAAGGGAAAAAAATGTAGCGGAAAATCTAGTGACCATATGATAATGAGTTTTAAGATAATGATAGAAAAGAACATAGGTGTGTAAAAGAAAACAGATGAATTAACTGGCAAATAGCTAATTTTGAGGTGAGAATTTTGCCACTGAAAGAAAGAATCGAAGGACATCTAGAAATGAGAAAGACAATAACAGTTAGCATGGATTTCAAAAGGCTTGATCAATTTTGTGTTCAACACTGTGTTTGGTTATGTGAGTCTGTTTTCTATTGGTGCTCAATGTGCCTGATTGTTTAAGTCTGTATGTGTACCCAAGGAAAAGTAAACCAATTGTAGGAAAAGTAAACCAACTGTAGAAAAAGCTGGAAATCAGAGCTGAAGCATGGAGCAGACATTTTAAAGCATTGTGAATGAAATCTGTTACACACACAGAAACTAGTGTAATCTGTGCATAGCTCTGAAATATAAAATGTACAACAAGTTGACAATGAAGATGTTGAGGAAAGGTTTCCTTCACCAGCCCCAGAACCATTTCTTTCTTCACTGGGAGATACACCCATGCCTTGGGGTCAATGGATTTTGAGTTTCAAGACCTATTTGTTCGCTACGGGGAGTGTGGATGCAGCAATGATCAGCAAGAAGGTGATACTCACATATTGTCCGGGAGCAGAAGGTCAGTGAATATTCGAGCAGCTCACAGAAAACACATCAACATTTGATAAGGCAGGAAGTGCTCTTGAAAGATACTTTGGGTGAATACACAGTAGATGCCAGAGAGATTGTGAGCCCATTAAACAATATGCTACAGCTTTACAGCAATTGGCTTCTACATGTATATTTGGCACGGTAACCAATGAACAAATTTGTGACCAGTGTGGTAATATAATCAGGGCCTAGTTTTAAGGCTGATTAAATTGGTTATCCAAAATTAATGAATTGGGCATATTAAAATCAAACACAGTCAAACCTCGGGCAGGCCAGACTTGATGAAAGTCAAATATTCAAAGACACAGGAACATATCTGGGCCTGGCCCATAAATCACCCATCACAGATCATTGCACTCTACTGAGGCCCAGCAGGAGATCATCTCACTCGATTGAAATGCACCGGCCTATTGTTAGAATCCAGATCAGGCCAGACTTTCTGTCACCGAGAGTTCCTGCGGTTATCTTATCTGTCAACAGGTTGCATGTAAGCAACACCATGGAGATGGGCACCTGGGGGTGGGCCCCCTGTGTCCTGTCAGGCAGACATCAAGAAACCCACTGGATATTGGGACTCTCCTCCCAAGACCTCTTTGGTCGGAAGCCAGAGAAGTTCCTGAAAAGCCGGGGAGGGAGGGGGATAAATGTACACATCTCAGTCACACCAGCAGTGAAGACTTGATGAGAGAGGTGACCTTGACCATCCAGAAGACTAACCAGAGAGACTTTAACTGTATCATTGACATGGCGTGGCGATCCAGCAGGGCCGAAAACAAACTGGATGCTATATCCAGACTCCTGCAGGAAACAGTCAAAGATGCCAAGCTGCACGACATCTTCAGCAACCCTGCAGATGGAGTGCAGCGTAGATACATGTGGTCACGGCCAGACGGGTCTGTCCACTCCAGAATTGATTTCCTGTTTGTGTCCTGCGTACTCACAGTCAGGTCCACCGACGGCAAGTCGGTGTTCTTCTCTGACCACTGCCTCCTGCTGGCCGACTGTCACTTAGAGGAAAACCAGAAAGTGGGCAAGGGGTCCTGGAAGCTAAATGTAGAACTGTTGACCCCAGAGAACCTCGAGGAACTCAAAAGGGTTTACCATGGTTGGAGAACCGTGAAACCCTTCTTTGAGTCTCCATCGCTCTGGTGGGAAACAATCAAGGAGAACATCAAAAGGTTCTTCATCCACAAAGGGGTCCAGAAGGCCAGGGAGAGACGGGGAGAAATGTCCCGACTCCAGAAAAGCATGCAGAATCTATTCCAACTGCAGTCGATGGGGGTTGATGTCAAGGTGGATCTCCAGGAGGTGAAGAGCCAGCAAACCTTGCTCTTTGCCTCGGTGGCCTGATCCAGGGTCCGCTCCGCGGAGCAGGATGAAATGTGCTCGTGTTTCTTCTTCCAAAAGGTGGACAGAGAGAGTTCTGTGATCAGCAGCCTGAAGGAAGAAGATGGCCTATAAAGTCATCGCAGTCTGACGTTCTGAGGATCTGCAAATCCTTCTATGCCGGACTGTATCACCTGTATGGAGCCAACAGATAGCACGACTTCCCAATCTTTCCTGTCGTCCATCATGGAGGTCTCTGACGACGGCGAGCGGGAGAGCCTGGACAGACCGTTATCTCTGGGTGAGCTGACAAAGGCCGTCGAATCCTTTCAGAAGGGTAAAATCCCCGGACGCGACAGCTTAGTGGCTGAGTTTTACTCGGCGGTGTGGGACTTGACGGGCCCGTACCTGCTGGAAGTATACGAGAGTATGCTTCTGGAAGGCAGCATGTCAGAATCCATGAGGAAAGGCATAATTACCCTCATCTACAAGCAGAAGGGGAAAAGGGAAGAAATTAGAAATTGGTGACCCATTTCACTGTTGAATGTGGATTACAAAATTCTAGCCAAGGTCATGGCCAACCGGGTCAAGTCTTCTCTGGGGTCGGTGATCCACCCTGATCAAATGTGTACCCAGCAGAAAGATCTCTGATAGCCTCACACTACTCAGGGATATGATTGCCTACGTATAGGACAGGCAGGTGAACACCTGCCTCATCAGCCTAGACCAAGAGAAGGCGTTTGACAGAATATCGCACAGCTACATGATGGATGTGCTCTCCAAAATGGGCTTTGGGGAGGGAATCCGCAATTGGATCCAACTGCTCTACACAGACATCAGTAGCTCAGTCTCAATCAATGGGTGGGAATCAGATAGTTTTCAGATTAAGTCTGGAGTCAGGCAGGGCTGCCCTCTCTCCTCCGTCCTTTTTGTGTGTCACATTGAACCCTTTGCCGCATCCATCAGAAAGGACCCAGGCATTAAAGGGGTTACCATGCCAGGCAGCGGAGGCACGCAGTTCAAAGCCTCCCTGTACATGGATGACATGGCTGTCTACTGCTTGGACCCGTTGTCTGTTCGCAGGCTCCTCCACATCTGCGAGCAGTTCGAGCTGGCCTCGGGAGCCAAAGTCAACCAGAGCAAGAACGAAGCTATGTTCTTCGGGAACTGGGCTGACAGATCCTTTGTCCCCCTTCACCGTCAGGGCAGACTACCTTAAAGTGCTGAGGATATGGTTTGGAGCGGTGGGGGCGTGCGCCAAAAACTGGGAAGAGTGCATCGCCAAAGTAAGGCAGAAATTGGGCTTGTGGGAGCAACGCTCCCACTTTATCATCGGCAGAAACCTAGTCATACGGTGTGAGGTCCTGTCCGTTTTATTGTACATAGCGCAGGTCTGCCCAATCTTCAGCAGCAGTGATCCAGGCCATCTTCAAATTTATCTGGAGATCTAAGATGGATTGTGTCCGGAGGGAAGCAATGCATAAATCTCTGGAGGATGGAGGGAAAATTGTTCCCAACGCCATCCTCATCCTGATGGACACCTTTGTGTGTGGCTGCATCAAGCTGTGTGTAGATACTCGGTACGCTAACACCAAATGCCACTACTTTTTGAGGTTCTACCTGTCCCAATGTTCCGAAGGATGGGTCTGGCCACACTGCCGCAGAACGCTCCAAGTAGTTGGACCGTACCGCAGCACCTGTCCTTCGTGGAGAAATCTTTCCAGAAACACACCTTTGACCACATGGCGATCAAGCAGTGGTCAGCGCGTAATATCCTTGAGGCCCTGAGGGAAAAGGAGATGGTGGATCATGTCGGATGGTTCTCTGAGCAGACCGTTAGTGTCATCTGGCAGAATGCGTCATCACCAGAACTTTCAAACAAGCACCAAGACCTGACGTGGCTGGTGGTGAGAAGGGCACTTCCCGTCAGATCCTTCATGCACGCTTGAGGTCTCAACACCACTGCACGCTGCCCTCAAAGCAGCTGCGGGGGCGATGAGATGGTCGCACACCTCTGTGTGGAATGTGCTTTTGCAAAAAAGGTCTGGAGTGAGATGCAGTGGTATTTGTCAAGGTTCATCCCGAGCAGCTCGGTGACGCAGGACTCTGTGCTCTACGGGCTGTTTCCAGGGACGCACACCGAGACAAATATCAACTGCTACTGGGGGGTCATCAACTCGGTGAAGGATGCTCCTTGGTCTGCCTGAAACTTGCTGATCTTCCAGTGCAAAGATTTGTCCTCAACCGAGTGTTGCAGACTGCCTCTTTCCAAGGTTCAGGACTACGTGCTGAGGGACGATCTTAAGCTTGGCGCAGCCACTGCAAAGGCACAATGGGGAAAAGCCACCGTTTAAAGCCTTTCAACTAAGACAGACCGAGGGGCCAGTAACTGTAGAAAACCCTCAGACTGCGCAACTGTGTGCAACTCTGTAAAAACAACAGCACACAGTGAAATGTGATGAATGTATATAGTTTTGTTGAAGAACTGAACTGTAATAAATGTGATGTCTTGGAACAGAACGCTGTAAAGTATTGTAAATATGGATGCTTTTGGCACTCTTTGTAATTATTGGAAATGTCATTCCTGTAATGGTTTATTTTAAAGTATTTATGAATAAAGTACATTTTTGAAAAAAAAGACTGACCAGAGATGGAAGGAAGGAAGAAGCTGCCATCGAGGCTCTCCTTCATGACAACGGACCAGAGGGACTCAGAGAATCGGGCCTGCAGTTTAACCAAACCATCTTTGCGGGTAGTATACTTGAATCTGGGGTATCCTCTTGTTTTATGTGGGTAATTTAAGGGTTAATAGTATTATTATTAATAAACTTATTGAACCTTTACTTGTGTTTGTCCTTTGTCCATCTTGCAAATAAGGGCATCGGGGTAAAACTTTGAGTAAGTAAGCTGGTCGGAAGTATTTGAGAATTACAGTTATAACATCTGGCACTCCAGACGGTCCTTCGATAAGAAGTGATATGTTGCTCCGAAGTCGAACCTTCAACCCCGTATTCTCCAACACTCCGTCTGAGCCTGAATTGAGAGGGCAGATTGCCCCATGTGATGGACAGTCTTAAGTGAGTGAAGGACTAATACAGATTCGACCAGTAAATTGGCTCATAAATCTGGTGTCTGTAACACGAGGTGGACAAACTGTAATTAGAACTAGGACAATCAAGGGAGTTTGGGTAAAATCTACAGGAGGGGATTTAGTGAAAACTGGACCCCTGCCTCGATCCTTTATCCATACCCATGTGATGAACTCTAAAAGGAAATAATTATGGCCAGTCATGCCGAATGGGAGTCCTCCGTATATATTTGAGCCATAAGTGGCCCAAATGGGTGCAGTGGGGTGACGCCCCGAAACCAGATCTGGGAACCGAGGGAGAGAATTGTTGGAGTCATGCCCATAAGGGAGTGGGTAAGAAGGCTCCCAAGCTTAGGAAGGCGATTGCGATCGGCAGTTGCCTAGAACAAAGAACAAAGAACAATACAGCACAGGAACAGGCCCTTCGGCCCTCCAAGCCCGCGCCGCTCCCTGGTCCAAACTAGATCATTCTTTTGTATCCCTCCATTCCCACTCTGTTCATGTGGCTATCTAGATAAGTCTTAAACATTCCCAGTGTGTCCGCCTCCACCACCTTGCCCGGCATGGGGTGAACATGGGGAGAACAGCTCCGTGGTAGAGAAGTGGATATTATCTGGGTTAAATGGGACAGAGAGCTCCAGGTAACCCAACTAAAGCAGGACTTAATGAGTGCTACCACGCACATACAACAATTGGAAGCGGAGGTAGTCACACGAGAGGAAAGGAACCAGATTAATATGATACATGAGCCAGTTCCAGACTCAATGTAATAAAGCCTACCAAGAGGCACAGCGTGCTGTCACTGAGAGAGAGACTGCGCTGCAACAGAGAGAGGAAGGTAAATGTAAATGCAGCGACCTGCAGACTGCAGTAGAAGTTTTGCACCAAGCAGGAAAAGAAAATACTGCCCGCGCAACAGACCACTCCAAATGCCTGCGCGAGATTGAAGATTTAAAATCACAACTAGCCATAAAAAGAGGTGTAATGTGTGCATACACCACCAAAACCGAGGATAGTGACCCAGGGATAGAGGGCTTTAGAAGAGGATGCCTGCCATTTTGCAACAGCTAACGCCACTGCCGACTAGGGACCCCCACCTCCGTTCCTGGCAATGGAACCAACGGCACCATCCAATCTGGCTCCCATCCCTGAACACTCAGTCTCAGCCCCTAATCCGGCCCCCATCCCAATAAATCCAGTCACTAATCCAGTTCCGTACCGATGAGTCCAGTCACTACTCGATGACAGGGTGGACAGAATGTGACTTATATAACTCCATACACCATGACCCAACTCACTGTCATTGCTAAAGTGATTGGGGTATTCAAATCCTTCGGGGATCCACATGCTCTCTTTGACCACATCACCCAATACCGTGTTTTAAACAGTCTAGACAAGGCAGAAGAGGTTAAACATATTCTGTTATGTTTAAGTCCCACCATCCGTTCCGCCCTACCCAAACCCCAGAACGTGGCCGGGGGAACCCTACCAGAAATGAAGGCGGCCATTCTAGCTGCCATAGGCTACAATAGGGATGACTTGGTATAAGTCTTAAACAACTGCCAACAAAAGAGAGGGCAACACCCGACAGCCTATGCTGGCTGACTATGGAACCAATTTGTTGTGGTTTTCGGCCAATTAACTCGAGTCCAATTAAACGCAAACCACTGGTCCACATGAATCCGGACCCTGATAGCACACGCCACCGAGGTGAGCTGGAAAGCCTGTAAGAATTTTGACCCCAATGATAATACACATACAGAAGCCTGGGTCATTCACAAAATGACTCGCGTGTGGGAACGTGAAGTCAGGCAAACAGACACCCCCAAGTCCACGAAGCACGGAAAGATGAACCCGATCCACACAGACCCGTCCCTGGTTTGGTGTAACGATGGGGGAGGTGGAAACAGGGGACAGGGAAACTCAGGGCACCCACTCCCATTTACCCCTGCCAATCATCGATGCAGAGAACCGCAGCCCTAAGCAAAACCCCGATATATTCCCAACCCCAGGTACAGGGAACAAGACAAAACCAACCCCACATATCACCTCCACAAGCACAGTGTTATAACTGCGGGCAACCCAACCATTTTGCCCAAGACTGTAGGCACCATCAAACTTCAGGGGACCAGCAAACCCCGAACAGCCATACACCCTTGCTGATCACTGACACAGGGAACCACAAGGTCGCACAGGACATATGCCCAACCCCCGATACCAAGAATGATACAGAGCCGAGCCCAGAGGTCCACCCCCACAAGCACAGTGTTTTAACTGCAGGCAACCCAACCATTTCGCCCAGGACTGTAGGGCACCACCCAACTATCCCACACAACCATCTCAGCGGTCCCCCGACGATGGACCCGACCATGCCCTTCGAAGGACCGGCCCGACAAGCCACTATAACACACATCCAGTACTCCAAGCCCCGAACATTCACCCTATGCCTCTGGAATCGATTGCGGCCCACCCGGTCCCAGCTGCGATTCACCGGATGTCAGGAGGAAGGTTCTGTCTAAGGGAACCTTGACTAAAAGGACTCCGGGGCACCAGAAAACCTTATCCCCTATGGCACCCCCGGTACCGGGACTCCCAGAACCGCTTGACCCGGCGCTCACTACCAGAGAGAACGCAATGGGTACCTGGCAGCCAAAGTCCGCCCACGTATGTTCCCTCTGCTGAGGAGGAATCGGGACACACTGTCCAAATGGAAAATAGCTTTATCTGCCCATTCCACGCATCACCCAATTGAAACGGACTTCTTATCCGCCCACATTATACTGCACCATAATCTTCCGACACACCACAGTTTGGTTGTGGGATGAAGAATGTATTGTTATACTGTGCCATAGTTCTCCGACAACAAGGACACATGCCACTACCCAAAATTTTATTTTCACACTCTGCAAACTCCTTACCCCACTCAACCCCATTAAACACTGATTGCCTACCAACCCTTCGGGCCCAATTTTACCAAAACTTCGAGCCCGTTTTCAGGCGCGAAATCGCGGTAAAGTTGGGCGCCGGGCCTATACCACGATCCGCACCCAATTCCGGGCAGATCGCGGCTTTACCGACACCCGAATTTGCATGCATTTAAATCGACTTAATGAACCGCGTGCCCAATTCTACCGCCAAATCCCACTTTACTGTCTTCTGGTCCGTTCCGCATCTGCGCTCCAATCAACTTGCAAAATAAAAGTCTGAAGTCGTCGCTGCAGCTTCCAAAGAGCGGGTTCAGAGACTGCAACGGCTCTGTAACCCAGGTCATCCACTGGTTGGGGGGAGGAGTGGGGGGTGGGGGGTGGGGGGGGGCGGTGGGAGGAGGAGGAGGGGCGGGACCCAGATCATCCTCTGGTCGGGGGGGCGGAGGGGGGGGGGGGGGCGGCGTCCGCTGCCAGTCTGCGGCCGATCCCTCCTCCCGCAGTGGACGTGCGGCCATGCCATCCCACAAAACCTTCGGGACGAAGTGATTCCTCGCTAAGAAGATGAAGCAGAACTGGCCGATTCCGCAGTGGATCCGCATGAAAACCAGCTACAAGATCAGTACAAGTCCAAGAGGAGACACTGGGGAAGGACCAAGCTGGGCCTGTAAAGGGCTACACCATCACTGGTACACTACCAGCCACAGCCATCTCTCCCGCTCTCTTGCCCCTGCAGGGAAGAGTAATCTGTGGCTGGTAGTGTACCAGTGATGGTGTAGCCCTTTACAGGCCCAGCCTGGTCCTTCTCCAGTGTCTCCTCTTGGACTTGTACTGATCTTGTAGCCGGTTTTCATGCGGATCCACTGTGGAATCGGCTGGTTCTGCTTCATCTTCTTAGTGAGGAATCGCTTCATCCTGAAGGTTTTGTGGGATGGCATGGCCGCACGTCCACTCCGGGAGGAGGGATCGGCCGCAGACTGGCAGCGGACCCCCCCCCCCACCCCCCCCACCCCCCCCACCCCACCCCGACCAGAGGATGATCGTCAGAGAGCCGCTCTCTCCGCTTTCTGCTTTTTTTTTCTTTCGCGTCCGGGCGCGCTCTGTCAGATTTTTTCGAACTGCACATGCGCAGTTCAGAGCTCCGATCGGTCCGCCAGCGCTAAGCCCCGCCCACAGCACGAATCGGACCAGAGCCGGCAAAACGCGTATGGGCGCGCTGGAAAGAGGATTCCAGGCGCCGATCTATTTGACGCCCAGATTCGGCACTTAGACTCAAAATGGTAAAATCAGGCCCCTCGTATGACATGATTGGGCCTTTATTATTCATTTATTTATTTCTTCGTTATTTTTTAAAATGAGGGGAGTCATACGACATTCTTGTAAGTAGAAGGAAAAGAGAATCAGGTATTAATAAGAATTAACAGGTGCTACCTTGATCTCCCCCAGAATGAACTACATACTTCTCTGCTATCTGGGACTCCTCATCTCAGACCGAGCAACAGACACCACATCAACTGAAGACCAGAAGATCAGCCTATGATACCCCGTATATATGTTGTTCACCCCACCAGATGCAGGCAAATGTGAGGATGGCATCCTATGGGTACACCCCAATAAGAGTATCACCTATGGGTGTAATAGCCAAAGAGTGGTGTACAGGAAAGATAATGGGAGCTCTGATTATTGCTCCCTAAGGACAACCCTCACTAGTGATTGGTGGGCGTACACTAACCATGGGTGCATGGAGCTAGCCTGTCTAGCCCATGGCCCAGAAAAAGGGCTGGAATTAGGAAAGAAGTGCCCTGGTAAGATTGTTCAGAATGAGTACATATACTATGAAATTAAGAATGGGTTAAGACCAATTGTTAGCACAACCTACCCACTTGTCCCGAAACCACCCCAGGGCCCCAAAATGGGTTGATACTGAAACATACAGGGAAAATATTATTCAACAACACACACTACAAATTGGTACCGGTAATGCTAGATTTAGCCGGAAACACAATTACCAGACTGGTGTCCCTCCCCATTTAGAAAATTGTACCTCCACTTGACCCAGAGTCTACTAAGCCGAAAGACTGGGACACACGCGAGGGAAGAGACGCCCAGTTCAAAGGGGTTCAAGAGGAGGGAAATCCTGAATGATCTGGCGACTGCATACGGAGCAGGGGTATCCACCATTAATGCACTGGATCTGGTTGATTTGGATAATAAGCTCAGAGTCCTAACCCGACAAGTTAAACAGACCTTGGACAGCTTAAATGAAAATGCTCGGCAAGATGCCGAGGGAGATTTGGCTGAGAACAGGGCCAGTAGCCTTATGGTTACGGTACTAGAAGGACATGCCCAAACTATTCATCAGATCACCTGAGGGAGGGTGGAAGATGATGCCAGGCAACAGAAACGAACCTTGTGTAGCAGCTATGGGAAATGGATGGTCGAGCAGTTAAGAGAGAATCTCGACCAGGTTAGCAGGGGGAAAGTTCTGTCCTGGATCAGTGATGAACAGATTGAACACCTGTACCGGGGAAAAAGACACCCCAATGTCACTAACTGCCAATTACGGCAACTGACCAAGGTCTGGTCTAACGATAGTTGTAGAGGAACCCCCGGGGACTGCACTAGGAATGGTGTTGGGGATCTCAGTAATATTAAAAATTAAGGTCGAGTTGAGACTTTTTGAAGCCGAAAATATAGGGATCATTAAAGGAGGGATGTGGATGGGATACCAGGGGACTCTACTGTATGTGGTTAAGAAAGGAGAGAAGCTCATAAGCAGCAGTCTGTAGAAATGTGAACACACAGACAAAACGGTTATGTGCCCGTATGAAAATGAACATGCTCTGTGTGGATTCAGAACAACCACTGACCTAAACTGTACACTGGAAATTCAAAATTTGGAAAGGGATGTCACCTGTGTAGCTTAAAGGGGGAGGGAGCATATTGTATTACAACCCTGCTAGAACATTACCACTAAGGGGCAGTCATATGTAACATCCACAACACTACCTTTTGCATTAAACCACACATTCCCGCAAGGATAGGATTAATTGAGATGGTGGACATACACAGAAGAGAGAAAACACTAATAAACGCTAGCAAGGAATTGAGACAAAGCTTGGGGGGACTATTTTGAAAAATTTGATGCCGGGATAACACTTCTACCTGAGAAACTTGAATGAATTCGGACACAATTGATCACAGCACACAAGACCTTTGTCAAAGTGGCACAACAAACAGGGGATATAAAATAGAGCATAAGTGAAATTAGAGTCACTGCCTGGTGGGAGGACCTTTGGGACTGGGGTACAAATGTCCAAATCTAGCCATGGGTCCGCTTTCTGTCACACCTGGCCGTATTAGGAATCCTACTTATGGCAGTGTACCTAACCATCTTCATGTTTAAATTCGCCCAATGGAATAAGGAATTTCTGCAACACTTAGACTTGGCAAGGGCCATCCGACATCGGGAAAGGCTCTACAATCAAGAACCTTGATACTCTCCTGTCTATATTGTAATATGTACAGTCACTTGTCATTTTTTTATTGTTTATTGTTTTGTTTTGTATATATTCTATTGATGTATTGTTTCTTTATTGCTTCTTTTATTATTTTATTTCATTTAAATTTGTTGTTACTATTGTGGGTTAGGGATGAAATGGTCAACCCCGGATTTGTGGTTCTTGCTTGTTGAGATGGTTTGGTAAGGATTGTGTGATCTGGTTCTCTGATGCTCACTGGATCAAGAGGAGGGAATATGGTAATATAATCAGGGCCTAGTTTTAAGGCTGATTAAATTGGTTATCCTAAATTAATGAATTGGGCATATTAAAATCAAACACAATCAAACCTCGGGCAGGCCAGACTTGATGAAAGTCAAATATTCAAAGACACAGGAACATATCTGGGCCTGGCCCATCAATCACCCATCAAGGATCATTGCACTCTACTGAGAACCAGCAGGAGAGCATCGCACCCGATTGAAATGCACCGGCCTATTGTTAGAATCCAAATCGGGCCAGACTTTCTGTCACCGAGAGTTCCTGCAGTTACCTTATCTGGCAGCAAGTTGCATGTAAGCAACACCATGGAGATGGACACCTGGGGGCGGGCCCCGGTGTCCTGTCAGGCAGACATCAAGAAACCCACTGGGTATTGGAACCCCCTCCTGGGACCTCATTGGTTGGAAGCCAGAGAAGTTTCTGGAAAGACGGGGAGGGAGGGGATAAAGGTACACATCTCAGTCACACCAGCAGCGGAGACTTGACGAGGAAGGTGACCTTGACCATCCAGAAGACTGACCAGAGAAGGACGGAAGGAAGAAGCTGCCATCGAAATTCACCTTCATGACGATGGACCAGAGGGACTCAGAGAATTGGTCCTGCAGTTTAACCAAAATATCTTTGTGGGTAGTATACTTGAATCTGGGGTATCCTTTTGTTTTATGTGGGTAATTTAAGGGTTAATAGTATTATTATTGTTAATAAACTCATTGAACCTCTACTTGTATTTGTCCTTTGTCCATCTTGCAGATAAGGGCACTGGGGTAAAACTTTGAGTAAGTAAACTGGTCGGAAGTATCTGAGAATTACAGGTACAACACCAATGAATAGAAAAGTCTTCAATTCCATGAATTAGGGAAGATCTCCTCATGGAGATTGATGATTTAACCTTCAAAAAAAAAAGCCACAATCTTGGCAGTCCAATTTGAATTTGTCATGTTAGATTCGAAGACGTTGCACAGCAATGCACCATCAAACTCAGGATTACAGACACAGCATGCCCAACCAACTCAAGTGCAAGGGTTATGGACAAAGAAACCTCAGCAGTCTCATCAACACGTGCCCATCAACATCACATACGTGCAATGCTGCGCCTAAGTTGTGGAAGTGCTCATTGATTCACAGTACAATGTCCAGCTCGAGTGAAAAAAATGTAAACCGTGCTTAAAGTGGCATCATTTTGCAAAGCTGTGCATTTTGATGGAAAAGAAGGCTTGATTGATTTGACAAGTATCGGAGTCTCTTCCGGACAGTGAGGTAAGGCCCGTGTATACCATCATGAACAGTAACACACTGGGTCGTTTTAAGAAAGTCAAAATCACGGGCACGTCCGTTTGCCTTTTCTTTGATGTTAATGCAAAATTATCTACTTTGAGTGACAAACTCTACCATCATTGTTTTTTACTATTCTCTCTCACTCCTGCAACAGACACTATTCAAGCTTATGATGATTCTATTATTCCAGATTTGGAAATAGTCACTGTTCCAGTATGCTGCAAGAAAATGACACCCATAGACAGACTCATGTTCGATGCAGCTAAAGGCCTTATCAGGGGTAACCTGCAGGAGAACTGGAGCTGGTGCAGTCCCTGCTGCCCTCACCTTTCGAGGTGGTGGAAGTCAGAGTTTGGAATGTGCTGCTGAAGAAGCTTTGGTGTATTGCTGCATATTGTACTGTTACCTCTTATAAAAGGGATAAAGCATCTTACAAGTATGTTACACTGGCAAGATACACCCCTTTACAAACGTAAACAATTGCACTAAGATTGAAATAAAGGCCGTACGTGCATGAGAAAGCTTGGGGCACATTCTAGGATAAATGCAAAGAACTCCAAGAGTGGTATTAGCTGGTGAAATGAATGTTAATTTAAACAAAGCCCTTGTTCTAGCTGTGCATGTCCTGGAGCTGTAACTGAAGAAAATGACCCTTGTACAAGAGCATTGTTGTAATAATTGATGTACTAACTCTAGTCCCTTGGGTATGAGTTCCAGTCAAACCTAACTGAAAGCAGCAAAATTGCTGATAATGAATAGAAAACTGCACATGGAAAGTAATGAGTGTCATCGTCAGAATCCCTTTTAAATCGCTTCCCTTTTCATTTTGTTATTCACTCTTCTTACCAGGGTTTCAGAGCCACCCAACCTGACCAGACATTCTCCGCCTAGAAAACCCAACAGCAAAGTGTCGACGAGACTAAAGTGCACCTAAGCATAGTATTACTAATTCTTGTCTGTCTACAGATAAACTTCTCGTCTCAAAGGGATCCCATTTCCCATTTCCCAATACTGTAACTGAAGGGATGTAACATAGAAACTTCATACATTTCTCACTTCTGCTTCTTTGATCTTTTCAAAGGTGAGCAGAGAAAACACTTCGGCCCTGATTTTTGCTCTCCTGGCTCGCCATACCCACCTCGGAAGAAACTCACCCAAATGGTGGGATCTTAGCTCCATGGTGGGGGTGGTGGGGAGGGGGATGGTGAGGGTGGGGGAAAGTGTGCGAGTCAGGACTATTATCCCCAGCCGCATCTGAAATGGTCACAGGGGCTGCCGAGTACCAAGGCTGGGTGTTTAAAGGCCCATCTCATTTCTCTAGGACATCATTTCAATTCGATTTTCAAGTTTGCTGACGACACCACCGTAGTGGGTCGGATCTCAAACAATGACGAGACAGAGTTGACCATTTACATAGATGATCTGGACGAGGGGACTGAGTGTAGGGTATCAAAGTTTGCTGATGACACGAATCTCTGCAGAGAGATTTGGATAGGCTGAGCGAGTGGGCGAGGATCTAGCAGATGGAATATAACTTTGGCAAATGTAAGGTTATCCACTTTGGTAGAAATAATAGCAAATTGGAATCTTATTTAAATAGAGAAAAATTACATCGTGCGACTGTGCAGAGGGACCTGGGGGTCCTTGTGCACGAATCGCAAAAACCTCAGTCTGCAGGTGCAGCAGGTGATCAAGAAGGCGAATGGAATGTTGGCCTTTATCGCGAAGGGGGATAGAATATAAAAGCAGGGAGGTCTTGCTGCATCTGTACAAGGCACTGGTGAGGCCGCAACTGGAGCACTGTGTGCAGTTTTGGTCCCCTTATTTGCGAAATGATATATTGGCCTTGGAGGGAGTGCAGAGAAGGTTCACCAGGTTGATACCGGAGATGAGGGGTGTAGCTTATGAGGAGAGACTGAACAGATTAGGTCTGCACTCGTTGGAGTGTAGAAGGCTGAGGGGTGATCTTATAGAGACATATGAGACAATGAAGGGGCTGGATAGGGTGGAGGTAGGGAGATTCTTTCTGCTTAGAAGGGAAACCAGAACTAGAGGGCACAGCCTCAAAATAAGTGGGGGCCGGTTCAGAACAGAGTTGAGGGGGAACTTCTTCTCTCAGAGGGTAGTGAATCTCTGGAATTCTCTGCCCATCGAAGTGGTGGAGGCTACCTCGTTGAATACGTTTAAATCACGGGTAGATAGATTTCTGATCGATAAGGGAATTAAGGGATATGGGGAGCAGGCGGGTAAGTGGAACTGATTCGCTTCAGATCAGCCATGATCTTGTTGACTAGATGGCCTACTCCTACTCCTATTTCTTATGTTCTTATGTTCTTATATGGATTTGAAATATTAACTCTGTTTTTCTCTCCACAGATGCTGCTCGACCTATTGAGATTTTGCAGCATTTTCCACTCTTATCCCATAATTTAACCCTTTTAACTCCAGCACCATTCCAGTGAATCTCTGCTAAGATCCTTCTGTGGTGAATATATCTGTCCTTAGGTTTGGTAACAAGACTACATTCTGACCTGCTCTCAGCCATTGCTGGACCTGGCTGTCTTTGCAAACTTTTATCTCCGAAAATACAGACTGGCTCTATCATTCTCTTCCTCTGCTCACAACCTGAGAAGTGCACCCACACTGCACAGTCCCCATTGAGTGTCCAGCACAGGGACCTGCCAGCACAGTGAAATCCTTACCAATTACTGAGAGAGCAGCATTAATTTGTTAATGTTTACAGATCTTTGAGCGTTAAGTTGATTGGCATTTTCAGCACCTCTCACCTCAGTATCTTTTCTCAAACTTGCCCATTTTGCCTTGAAGCCAAATCCTTTCTGTTGCAAAAGTGCCAAATGTTCATGGTGCTTGGTTTGGTCACGTTCTCATCTGACATCCCACAACCTCATTCTCCAGCAGGTGTCACTGGTCAGCAGGAATGAGTAGGGGCCATACTCATTGAATATATCAGTAGCTAACTGCACCATAGCTACTTCTACCTCAAGTAAGATCAACCACCTCAGCACAAGCCAAGGTTGAACCTGGAATTTTATTGTCCACGTGGAAGTTCCATCACACCACCTACAGTCACCACTGAACCATAGCATTTCACTGAACCAAAAGAGGCCATTGGCCCCATTATACCCTTGCCAGTATGGTGGCACAATGGTTAGCACTGCTGCCTCACAGTGCCAGGACACAGGTTCAATTCCCAGCTTGAGTCACTTTCTGTGCAGTGTCTGCACATTTTCCCTGTGTTTGCATGGGTTTCCTCTGGGTGCTCCAGTTTCCTCCCACAGTCTGAACGTCATGCTGGTCAGGTGCATTGGCCAAATTCTCCCTCAGTCTTGTGTCCAGACCGACGCCGGAGTGTGGCGACTTGGGGATTTTCACAATAACTTCATTGCAGTGTTAGTGTAAGCCTACTTGTGACACTAATAAATAAACTAAACTTTAATTCCCACTCTCCCTATACTATATCTTCCTCATTGGAAAACTTTTATTCAAATAGTTACCGCAAATTATTTTAACTGCAACCTCTTTTTGACATCTGTCGATTTTTGCTGATTTTTGTGACCAATTTGTTTGTTTAATCAGTGACAGGCTGAGCAGTTGTATGAAAAAACTGAAAAAGCACAGAGTGGAATTGACAAGGTTGCCACAACACCTTGGGTTAATGAGGTACACATCAATGTCAATTGCCCTCCCTTGCACTGCAAAGCTCAAACAATGTGCAGTACAGAAATAGTCCATTCATCCAACCCGGTTTGTACTGGTATTTATGCTCTCCACGAGCCTCCTCTCACCCTTCTTTTCCTTTTTCTCCCTCATATTTATCTATAGTTTCCCTTAAAATGCATATGTACCATTTGCCTCAAACACTCCTGTGGTAACAAGCTCCACATTCTCACCACTTTCTGGGTAAAGAAGTTTCTCCTGAATTACTGATTGGATTTAGTAGTAACTAGCTTATATTTATGGCCTCAAACTTTGAGGATGAGAGGAAACATTTCTATGATTATATTATTGATAAAAAATGTGTGTATATGGGAACTTGCACAGTTTGACATTGGAAATGAGGAGGTATTGGAGGCTCTGATGGGCTTAAAAATGGACAAACCCCCTGGCCCAGATGAATTGCACCCCAGGCTGCTGTGGGAGGCGAGGCAGGAAATGACAGGGGCAAATTTTTAATTCCTCTCTGGCCATGGGAGAAGTCATGATGTGGAGATGTCGGCGTTGGACTGGGGTAAACACAGTGAGAGTTTTAACAACACAGGTTAAAGTCCAATAGGTTTATTTGGTAGCAAATGCCATTAGCTTTTGAAGCGCTGCTCCTTTGTCAGATGGAGTGGATATCTGCAGATATCCACTCCATCTGACGAAGGAGCAGCGCTCCAAAAGCTAATGGCATTTGATACCAAATAAACCTGTTGGACTTTAACCAGGTGTTGTTAAAACTCTTAATGGGAGAAGTGCCAGAGGACTGGAGAATGGCTAATGTGATACCATTTTTCAAGAAGCGTGGTAGAGATGAACCAGGAAATTACAGACCAGTGAGTCGCATGTCAGTGTTAGGGAAACTATTGAGGAAAATTCTGAGGGAGAGACTTAATATCCACTTCGAAAGGCATGGAACGACTTTGTCAGAAGGAGCTCATGCCTCACAAATTAGTTAGGATTTTTCAAAAATGTGATCAAGTCTGTGGATGAGAGAAATTCAGTTTATGTAGTTTATATGGATTTTAGCAAAGCTTTTCATAGAATCATAGAATCCCTACAGTGAAGAAAGGCCTTTTGGCCCATTGCGCCTGTACCAACAATTCCAACCAGGCCTGGTCCCCATAACCCCATGTATTTACCCTGCTAATCCCCTGGCACTAAGGGTCAATTGAGCATGGCCAATCAATCTAACCCACACATCTTTGGACTGTGGGAGGAAACCAGGGCACCCGGAGGAAACCCACACAGACAGAGGGAGACCATGCAAACACCACACAGGCATTTATCCGAGGCCGGAATTGAACGCTGTGAGGCAGTAGTGCTAACTGCTGTGCCATTGAGTCACCATACAGCTTTTGACAAGGTCCCACATGGAGAGGCTGATTGAAAAGGTTAAAAAACATGGAATTGCGGGAAACTTGGAGAGATGGATCAGAAATTGGCTTAGTAATAGGACACAAAGGGTGGTCGCAGAAGACTACTTGAGTGACTGGAAGCCGGTGTCCAGTGGTGTACTGGGACCCTTATTGTTTGTTATATACATAAATGATATCAACGAAAATGTGGGGGAAATGTTAAGCAAGTTTGCAAAAGACACCAAGATTGGTAAGGTAGTTAATAGTGAAGAAAATGGTTATAGGTTACAGGAAGATATAGATGGGTTGGTCAAATGGGATGTAGCCTGATAAATGTGAGGTGATGCACTTTGGAAGAAGAAACAAGACAAGGGAGTATTTAATGAATGGCAGGACACTAGGAAGCTCAGAGGAACAGAGGGATCTTGGGGAAATTATTCATGGATCCCTGAAGTCAGCTGAGCACATGAATAGGATAATTAAGAGTCATATGGGACACTTTTATCAGTCATGGCATAAAGTATAAAAGTAAGGAGGTAATGTTTTATAGAGCATTGGATAGGCCACAGCTGGGGTACTGTGTGCAATTCTGGTTACCTCACTATAGGAAAGATAGTGCTAGAGGGGGTACAGAGGAGGTATTGCCTGGGATAGAGCATTTGAGCTATGAGGAGAGACTGGATAGGCTTGGATTGTTTTCTTTAGAGCAGAGAAAGCTGAGGGGGACATGATTGAGGTGTATAAGATTGAGGGGAATGGAGAGGGTGAGTCAGAAGCAGCTGTTCCCCTTGGTTGAGGGTTCAATCACAAGGGAGCATAGTTTTAGGGTAAGGGACTGGAGATTCAGAGGGGATTTGAGAAAATAAAATCACTGAGACGGTAGTGGGAATCTGGAATGCTCTGCCTGGGGAGGTAGTAGAGACTGGAAACCTTACCAGCTTTAGAAAATATTTGGATTTATTTACATAGAAATCAACACTCAGACAGGTACTTCCTGTACAGCGTATAAACCCAGACTGCCAATAACCCCTGCACTCCACACTCTGTATACATGCAGGGCTCCCTGATTGGACAAGCCATTATTGCCTTAATCATGGAGCTCATATTGTAAGAGGTCCACATCATGGGCCTTGTTAAATTCATTACAGTATTCAAGCATGTCTGACCATAGCGTCACATAGATGTGAGTATGACATCCTGTGACTTGGATTCTACTATTCTGACTATATAGTTCACCATTCAACTTGCTTTGTTGACTGGGCTAATGCTGAAACATTATACCCACTCGTCACTTCTGTCTTAGCTTTTGTTTGTACTTTTAACTCTTCCAACTGTAACCTCGGATTTCCCATTGCAATCTTTACTTCTTAATTTTGGAACACAGTTTCTTCAGTTCCTCTCTACTCCTCCAGTCCTCCTTTTCTTTTGACTGTGATCATTACAAAAGCTTGGGCAGCTAATGATATTTAATTATTTTATCCCACATGCTCCTGATGATTGAGTATGAACTGCTTTAAAACAATCTGTGCCTTGTAGTGCCAAGATCCCAGACTCTTCAAGAGCCAAGACTGAATTGCTGATTCCAATTGTATTCCGTTACAGCTTATTTTTTATTTCAACCTTTTTTTGTCCTGATAATATAATTAATAATGGATCGCAACTGAAATAATGACACAATCCTCCATATCAATCAATCTTGAACGGTGCTCAGAGCAGCATGGTAGCACAGTGGTTAGCATCACTTCCTCACGGCACCAGGGACCCAGGTTCAATTCTGGCCTCGGGTGACTGACTATGTGGAGTTTGCACGTTCTTTCCGTGTCTGTGTGGGTTTTCCTTGGGTGCTCCGGTTTCCTCCCACACTCCAAAGATGTGCAGATTAGGTGGATTGGCCATGCTAAATTGCCCCTTAGTGTCCAAAGATGTGTTGGTGATATGGATTGACCATGATAAATGCACAGGGTTACAGGGATAGGGCAGTGGGGTGGGCCTGGGTAGATTGCTTTTTCAGAGAATCGATGCTGATTCAATGGGTGAAATGGCCTCCTTTCGCACTGTGGGGATTCTATGGTTCTATGTTGGCAGTTGCAAGCCCAGTGCTTTATGTGCATATTGTTCAGACTACAACATGGCTTTTGTGTTGAAGACCTGTGCTTTAGAACAGCTTCAATTCTTGCATCAACCTAACCAATTACACCGGTGTGCCTTTTTCCGCAAAAAGTGGGCTAAATCCAACCCAGGCAAATATCATCTTGTCAGCCTACTCCTGATGTGATGTAAAGTGATGGAAGGAGTTGTCAAGCATGCTATGAAACAATGCTTACCTAATAATTTGTTCACCAATGATCAGTTTGGGTTCCACCAGGACCACTCATCCAGATCTCACATGGACACAAAGTTGAATTCTAGAGGTGGGGTGAGAATGATGAGTGTTAAGGCAGCAGGCAATCAAGTATGGCACCAAGGAGCCTGATTAAAACTGAATAACAAAGACCAGAGAGAAAATCTTTGTGGCTGGAGTCACTGGTGGCACGAAGGAAGATGTCTGTTGTTTTTGGAAGCTAATTGTCTCAGCCCCAGGACATTGCTGTAGGTTTTCTCTTTGCAGCTTTCTAACTCCAAAATTTTCAGCTACCTTCCACCCATTGTAAGGTCAGAAGTGAGGACGTTTACTGATGATTGCACAGTGTTCAGTACCAGTACAACTCATCAGGTGGTCAAGCAGTTCATGCCCAAATGGAGCAAGACCTAGAAAACATTCAAGCTTGGGCTGATAAGTGACAAATAATGTTATTGGCTCACAAATGCCAAGCAATGACTGCCTCCAATAAGATAAAGCCATATTACCTTCCCTAATTCACATTCAGTTGCATAACTGTCATCAACTATCCCATCATCAACAATATCCTAGGGCTTACCATTGACCAGAAACTTAATAGGACCAACCACCTACATACTTTGACTAATAGGAAAGGACAGGCCTGTGTATACTGTAGTGAGTATCTCACCTCTAAACTCACCGAAGTCTACCATCTGGCCCAAGTCAGGAATGTGATAGAACTGTAGAATCCCTACATTACAGAAAGAGGCCTTTCAGCCCATCAAGTCTGCACTGACTCTCTAAAAGAGCACTATCCGGAGGCCCATTTCCCCATCCTATCCCCACAACCCAGTGCATTTTACCCTGGACACTAAGGGGCAATTTAACTTGGCCAATTGACCTAATCTGCACATCTTTGGACTGTGGGAGGAAACCAGAGCACCCGGAGGAAAGCCACTCAGACATAGGGAGAACATACAAACTTCACACAATCACCCAAGGCCGGAATCGAATCCATGTCCCTGGCAATGTGCAACCTGGACCCCAGCTTGTCTGGATGAGTACAGTTCCAACAACACTCAGCAAGTTCAATGCCACCCAGGATTAAGCAGCCCACTTGGTTGGCAGCCCATCAACCACCTTAAACATTCACTCCCTCCACCATTGCTACATCCTGGCTGCTGGCTGCAGCCAGTTGCTAAGGATTTTTCATCAATGGCTCACAAACCTGCGACCTCCAACATCTAGAATGATAACTGTCAGCAAGTATGTGGGAACACCTATCATCTCCAAGTCACACACCATCCTGATTTTAACATTTATTGCCATTCCTTCATCATTGTTGAGTCTCAGAACTCCCTACCTAACAGTACTGTGAAAGCACCTTCCACTGTATGAACAGCAGTGGTCCAAAAAGAAGGCTTACCACCTGCTCAAGGACAATGAGAGATGTACAATAAATGCTAGCCTTGCCAGGAACTCCCATGTACTGAGAAAAATGCCACAAAATAACAGTGCTAATACTGCAGTTGGTTTATTGCTTTAGGAGACACATGATATTGGGGGAAAACATAGAACAACCAGACTCGTGTTTGTAGTGCCTGAAAGTTAATAGATTCAATACCACTCGATGTTTATCTCTCAGTAAACTCGCATTTCACTCCCAGGCTTCACAAAGTCCACAGGAAAGCACTGCAACAGGATTCCCTCTGCAACTTAAAAAGGAGAATGGAAGACAAAGGGTAGCCACTAATTCATTATAAAGATAAAGCTCCAAAGCAATAATGACGTAACAACCTCACCCTGTCTTTAAACTCACAGGATTGAAATACATGATCCGTTGAATCTGGCAAACCTTGTTTAACAATAGATTGCGTGCTAAATCCCACAGGTTAAAGACATGATCACTCCTTACACAAGCTAAACACGATCCATTTCACCTTCTGAATGTGGTCGCTTGGATTTGATTACCATCAACAAGAATGCATCTACTCCCCAAAATGGATGGGCCCATTCAATTCAATTTGTTTATTCCCCTGTCCAAATTTCTCCCTCCCCTCCTGAGGGCACTTGTGTTGAGGCACAATTCCAACAAGCACCCGCCATCGCCTTGTAACAGTTCTTTTAGTTTCAGGACACTATTTGCTCATGATATGCATCACAGTTGAGACTAATCTTCTGGAACCCTGATATGCACACACACACACACACACACACACACAAATCTATCTGGCTGGGCTTTGCTTGGAGTGAGAGAGAATCATTGACACACTTACTGGTAAACATTCAGATGGAAGCTATGACAGTGACCTGAGAATCGGCACCATAGATCTAACTATAAGGTCAGCAAATGGTTGGTAAGGAACCCAAATGGAAAGGAAAAAATATACAACAAATTAGAGGAAGTTCACTATTATTCCAAGTCTTTCATAGTATCGAATGAAAACTGTATGTCCTGAAGAGTAACCAGGTAAAGGACAACATAGGAGTGAGATCAAAACTTAATTTCTGGTTTACTGGTATTGGTGGTAATTATAATTTCGACCAATAGTATAAAATCAATGATCTTACATTATCAAGCTATTGTACTTCTCCCCCAGTAATCCTTCTTATAACATAGAGGAAACTTAGAAGAGAATTATAAATGATTGCAGAGCCAATATTGCCCATTAAACATTATAAAAGTAAAGATCAGCTCCACTGGAAGTCTCAACATCTTTAATAATTAATATATCCATATTATGAGACACAGAAAAGTCAGACTTTCTGGGCCCTATTTTACCATTTTGATTCTAAGTGCTGGGTAGACTTGAAACTGGGAGCGTTTCAGATCCAACTTTTCGACCCGTTCTCGGGCACTCCCATGCAGACACTGCCTGTAAAAATACCAGCAATTCCGAATCGCACTATGGAAGCCTGTGGGCGGGGCTTAACGTGCCCGAAATCCTGCAGCTCTGATGGGCACTTCAAACTGCGCATGCGCAGGAAAAATAAAATGGTAGAATAACGCTCCCCGTCACATCCCTCCCAGGCCGGATAATGCCTCCTCCTGGCTCCCACAGACATTGCCCCACCCCCACAACATTACTGACCCCCTTATCCCCCACCTCCTTCAACACCAAGACCGATCACGGGACCCTCCCCTTCCCCCCCACCGATCTCAGGCAGAGAGACAGAGGACCTCCCCTTCCCCCTCACTGATCACAGGCAGAGTGGCAGCGGACCCCCCCTTCCCCACCATTGATCACAGGCAGAGTGACAGTGGACCCACCTTCCCCCTCACTGACCACAAACAGAGTGGCAGCAACCCGCACCTTCCCCCTCACTGATCACAGGCAGAGTGGCAGCGGACCCACCTTCCCCCTTACTGACCACAAGCAGAGTGGCAGCAGCCCACACCTTCCCCCTCACTGATCACAGGCAGAGTGGTAGCAGACCCCCTCTGCCTGCCCACCCCATCCTCCCCCCCTCATCCCCACCGATTTCAAGCAGAGAGCTGTCGGACACTCAGCACTTACCTCCTCACGAACTGGAGCGCCCAAATCGGACTTTTGTGGAGCATGTCTGTTTTGCGCCGATTCTGGATGGGCGAATGTGGTGGTAAAGGGGGAAGTGCCGGTAAGGTTGGGCATGCAGCCCATTAAGTCAATTTAAATGCATGCAAATACATTTAAATGGCAGATGCGCCTGTTTCAGGTGTGGTTCCAATCATGGCCATTTTCGGGCCTTGGTTAAGGGGGAACCAGCGTGGATGGTGTTATTCACCTTGTGCCTGACTTTACCAGGTTTTTGCGCCCAAAAACGGGCCAACTTGATGGTAAAATCATGCCCTCTGTGTCCAGTCTTAATTTAACAAAGAAAAAAGTATTTGTATTATGTAACAATTTATTATGTCATTCAGAACACTCCAAAGGCACATCCGCTGAATCATAGAACCATAGAAGTACCCTTGAAGTGTAGTCACTGTATTTACATATGCAAGCATGCAATGTGTGCACAGCAAGATCCACTAACTGTAGATGGGATGAAAGGGTTATTGGGGAAGGCACTGAACACATCTAGGGACTCCTCCAGGAACATGCAGAGGTGAACGCGAGGCTTCAGTGAGAGAGCACAAACCACAAAACCATTTAGCTGCCCAACCCCTCATGCAGTACCTGCCTCACATGTGGCAGAATCTGCAGATTGTGCATTGGATGTATCAGCCATGTCCCAACCCATCAAACTGGAGTGGAATCATACCAGCTCTGAGTGTCAGTGTCAGTGACCCCAGATAGGGCAGCAGTACAATCAAACTCAGCGATCCTACACTCTCCTTACACTTATTCGTTAGCCTGTGGAAACCATATTGGAAGGTATGTGTGCTGTGTGAGCCGAATTTGATGGTGATGCCCACCTTGGTCAAATTGTCTTTCAACAGTGACTGCCCCAAATCTTATACATGAAGAATGTGGCACCCAACATGGGTCAACATTACCATTGGAGAAGGGGAGTGATGAGAATGAGCATAAAGTTCATATTTGTGGAGTTTTTCAAATATGCATACATAAGACAATAGAGCTGTCCACTTTGTTTGAAAATCTGTACTTGTCTCCACTAGTTGACAAGTCAGAGCTGGAAAAGCCACTTTGGAATTCAGAGAACAAATTCCTGAGGTTGATTACTGTGCCGCACCCTGCTTGAACCATTCTTTGCTCCAATTAATGTCAACACGGATTGTGCAGCCTACAATTCAGAGCTTAATCCTCGCATTGATAATAACATATCATCGCACAAAGCGCAGCTGTCATTACTCCTGTTTGATTACTGGAATATTTGTCCAATAATTACTAACAATTGTGTTTGCTATTTATACTGAAAGAACTTCCACTAACGAATCACTAATCCACCTGTCTGAAAAGCTGAGGCACTTGAGCTAACGCACGGCAATGTAGCTGGCTCTGGCAGAAGAAAGGCAGCTGACTTTAGCAATGTATTTCCTGGCAACCGGTTGCTAAATACAAATTGGTGTTGCTGCAATGCCTCCTGTTGGGAGGCCTCTTACAGCCAAGGGTTTGCCAACCCTCCAGGACTAGCCTGAGGGCTCCAGGAATTAAAGATTCATTTCCAGGACAGTGTTACAAACAAACAGGAAGAAAGATCTGAGGGACATTGAAAAAATATTTTAGATTTTTTTGTTGCTTTTTCCATGAGCATATGGAGGCAAGATAGAAAGGCTGTTGACTGACAGCAAAGCATCATCCAATCTGATCATTAAAAGCCTGTTGCTTTCCCACTGGCAGTGGGAAGGTGGAAAGCTTGAAGATGCTTGTACCAGCCAAATAATGGTCAGAGCAGAGACCGTGCGGTCATTTGTTGACACCTCCAGGAATGCATGCCAAGTGTTACAAATCCTAAACCATTTACTACACCTCACAAACTAGGCATCAATACCATGTGCTGATGTGTCAGCAGGTTGGATAATCGACTGAATCTCTTCTGACACACAAATTGCCTCTCCCCAGTGTGAACACGCTGGTGTGAAATCAGGTTGGACAAATCACTGAATCCCTTGCCGCACACTGGGCAGGTGTCAATACCAGAAATTGACACCAGAAATACTATCGATACCAGAAAACTGGAAGATAATAAGTTATATTTTTCTTTGCTATCTTTGACAGTGGTGGAAAAATAGATAAAATTAGGCCACAAGGCTTTATCTCTGAGTTATATTACTCTTGTTCTCCCCTGGTGCTGCCAGGATTATCTCTGGACTTCAATTCCCCACCCACCAAATGTCAGTGTCGATGAGGGGCTGGGCAAGAAATAGTTCTCAGAAAACATTTCAACCGCCTGCCATGCTTACCACCCTTCCCCCACCATGACCAGGAGGTAGGCCCCATGTAGTAACCCGAGGCTTTTTAAAGGAGGAATAAATTCCTCTCAGAGGCCTCCTCTAGTAAGGGGACCAAGAAGGAGCTCATGCTGCAGGATTGCTGGACACTGTGCTGCCTCCGGGGGCAGCTTGCAATGGTCTCACACGTGACAGTTCCATGTGTAATAGTCCGATCGCACACTGGCATCTTTCCACGGCATTGAGGAGAATCCAGTCCTGTGTAATTGGGATTATTGAGAAAATGAATTATTTTCTTGTCAGGGTGAAGGAAGTGTCACAATTCTGGTGACCAGCAGTGACTCATTCAACAGAGGGGACAGCAAAGCCAGCTGCAACTCAGAGCTCCCTCTAACCTACCAGAAGTTTAATATATGCATCTTAACACTCAGACAAAGACTCTATACCCCTCTGGAGTGGCAGTTTGTCCTGTGTCACACCAACAACCTTTGAGAGATTACTAGTTAATGTCAGTTAGAATGAAAATGTCTACACTGGCAGAAATCCATGTGTATAGAATAGAGTGTGAAATTTATATCTACACAAATAATATGAAATGCTGACTGCCAACTGACTGGGAGATTGCAGCAAATTATGTCAGACATCATGGGCAGCTGATAGGGAGCTGCAGCATGGAATAGTAGAGTTGGCATTAAATCATAAGGCATTTGACAGGTTGCTTAGAATGAGTCACAAAGGATAATGCATTGAGATACATGTCAGGCCTGTAAGTGCCCAGCAATACATTACTACAATAGAGACAAACAATACACTAGTTTGAGAATAATAAATACCAGCAGTTGGCCGGTGGCGTTGCTCGTTAGCGTATACAGATATACAACAGCAAGAATGTTCGACCATGTAATGCTTGATGTGCTCCGATATATTATTGAGCCTCACATCACAGACAAAATAAAGCCTGCATCTCTCTTACTGCAATGTTCCTCTGCTTTCTCACACTCATTTTTACGCATTGCCTCTATCTTTATTTCATTCTTTCTTTCTTTGTCCCCCCATCACCCCCATCTCTCTCTCTGTGGCTCTCATGCAATTCTTTCTCATTCTGATTTTCAAAGCTCTCTCTGCCAGTTTTCCTAACTTTCTGTATCATTCTGTCCGTATATCTGTCCTTTGCAATCTCTCTGTGTGCACTGCCCTTCACAAGCCCACTCTCTCTGTCAGCCTCTCACAATGTGCTCCTTTCCTGATGCACTCAGTAGCTCGGACGTAACCCTGTCAAAGCCTAGGGTGTGTGCGATAGAGGTGGCCTACATGTACCAGGAGGTAACTGGTTACTGGGACCAAGTGGGGACAGTCCTATGGGGGCTGGAGTAAGACAGAAACTAGGCAGAGAGGATTGCTGCTGTGGCTTATTCTGCAACATATTGAGGCTCAGGCTGGTACATGGAAGAGAATGGACAAAGAGGGCAGATTTTGGTGGTTAAATCAGTGCACCTGATCAGTGAGGTAAATCGGGGGAATATTGTTGTTGTTTGTGGGAACATTTGGGTTGGGTTCCAGGGTTTGGAGAATGGTATTATTTACTCTCTATTGTTAACACATGATGATTGAATAACCAGAAGCCACCAGAACAACAATCAAATCATTCAAACTTTGTTTTTAAAAGCTCACTCCATTCTGTGCCCCATTAACAACTTGCTGGTTGTCCTGCCTGACTGTTTACTCCTCTTTCATGGTTATGTTCGCGGTGTGCTTCGAGAGAGTACACATGTTATCCACTGGTACGAACGGGGCCTTCCATGCTCATTGGACACCGCAGGGGCTGGGGTGTTTTATTGACCTTTTTAGGCACATTTTGTTTGATTTTTAAAAAGTTTTCTTTGAGATTTGTTTTTGTTGTGTAGCACAGTATCCCTTTAAGTAGCTGCCCTTTTAATTTATCCTTCCAGTTGTTAATTTGGTTTACGCATTTTGCCCAAAATACCATTAACAGCTTGCCGACATAATGAACAGTTAAAAATAAGGTTCCCAAAAATTTGCCTGCTATATATTAGGAATGCGTGGCCTGATCCCTCTCTAGCCTCACTCCTCCCAATCTATGCAACTTCCTCCAGCCCTACAATCCCTCCTTGATCTCTGTGTTCCTCCAGTTCTAGTCCTTTGTGTATTCCCAATTTTAAGTGCTCCACCATTGGCTGCTGTGCCTGGAGCTGGATAAGCCACAGCCTCTGAAACTACCCCCTCTAATCCTTTCTACTTATCTCTCTCTACTTTAAAATGCACCTTAACACCTACCTTTTTGACAAGATTTTGGTCACTTGTCCTACTATATCCTTATGTGGTCAAATCTTGCCTTATAATATTCCTGTGTAAGAACATAGGAACATCAAGCCTGCTCTGCCATTCAGGATGACCACATCTTCACTGCAATGCCATTTTCTCATTGCTATCTCCATATTCCTTTATGTCATAGAAATTTTTAAATCTGAGTTTTAAACATACTCAATGACTGAGCTTCCACAGCCCTCTGAGGTAGACAATTCCAAAGATTCATAGCCCTCTGTGTAAAGAGATTTCTCCACATCTTGTTGCCAAGTGGCATCCCCCTTATTTTGAAATTGTGTCCCCTGGTTCTAGACTCCCCAAATAGGGGAAACATCTCACCTAATTCCAGGTCAGCAGCTCATTGAGACAGCTCCGCAGAGGCTTTTCCCCCCCTGAGGAGGCACATTAGAAACGTTAGCACACACCCGCCCTGGATGCCAGTGTGTGATTGCTCTCCAGGTCCAACCGTGGCTGGAAACGAATTCCGCATCCACTTCCAGGCCTGCTGAGTCCATGTGTCTGATGGGTGAAAAATACAGGCCACAGTTACAGCAAGATTGATTTTTATTGACCAACATCACATATTATCTGTCTCACTTCAGAGCCAGGAGGTTGTGGGTTCAAGTTCCACTCCAAACACACTGGCAATTCCATTGCAGTCCAGAGGGACCGCTGCAGTGTCAGACATTGACCAAGGCCTTGTCTGCTCTCTTAGAAGGAAATAAATTTCAAAGTTGAAGAGAAGAGTTAACTCCAGGGACCTGGCCAATATTGAGCCCTTAACCAACATCACTTATCTGGACATTTATCTCATTGCTGCTTGTGGGAACTTGCTGTGCACAAGTTGGCTGCTGAGGTTTTCTTACATTACGACAGTAGCTACCCCTCAAAAAGTAATTAATTGGCTGTAAAATGCATTGGGACATGAAAGGTGTGCAAAGTGCTGGATAAATGTAAGTTATTTCTGTCTAAAAAGAAAAACATTCATTGACATCACACCTTTCACAACTTGAAATTAAAAGTGGGAGACCCCGACATGCAACTGAAGAGAAAATCACAAGTCTATGAAGCATTGGAGAAATGAGCAGAGCTCATACTCTTAGGCGGATCATTACTGCTACTTTCACAACCATAGAAAGACCTAAAAAGCTTTGCAGTCAATTAACTTTTCAAAGTGTGGTGACTTTTTGCAATGTGGGAAATGTGGCAGTTAATTTGCATAGAGCAGGCGCCCACAAACAGCAGTGAGATAATTGACCAGATAATTATGTTGATTGAGGGATAAATATTAGACAGCACACTGAAAAAGACTCTCCTTCGAATTAGCATCTTAGGATCTTTAAAAAGATTTCCTGAGAGAGAGGCCTTTATTTAATTTCTCATTCAGTTAACACTTCTGACAGTGCAGTATTCCCTCAGTACTGCACCGGGTTTGTCTGCCTTGAATTCTGTGCTCAAATCTGCGCCATGTGGCTTGAACCCACAACTTACTGATCCAGGGGTGACAATGCTACCAACTGAGCTACAGCTGACTGCAATACTGCTACAAATATATTAAAATAATCTCTATTTAGTGTTTGACGGGCTACGGGATAAGGAATTGTGATTAATTATTTCTATGCATGAGCGTTTAACATGTTTGTACCAGATTAATCTCTAATACTTTAGTAAACACATCAAACCTGTTTATTTTAAGCAGGCTAACATTCTTGTTCAAACAATTGAGACAGGAATGTGTTATGAGCATGGTAAGCATTCATCGGATAACACTGTCAGTGCAAAAGGAACATGTAGGGTCTACTCTGCCTTTGCAATCTTCAAGATATATCAGAGTGCCTCACTGCCAATTAGTTACCTTCAGAGTATAGTTATAGCTGTAGGAAAACTTGGTGTCACTTTGCACACAGCAAGATCCCAGTAAAGGTAAAAGACGATTCACCAGTAATGATGGCGTTGATTGAAGGATCAATTAGGACACTAGGAGAGCTCTTCATGGTTAGAATAGTGCCATGGGATCTTTAACACCCGTCTGAATAGGTAAATGACCGTAATCCAAATGACAATGCTGCACTCCCTCAGTACCATACTCCAGTGTCAAGGTTGCTCACAGACCAAGTCCCTGCATCTGGGTTGAAGCAGCATTTTCTAACCCAGAGGTCAGAGTGCTACCACCCAGCCAAGCTGACAACCTTCCACGAAATATGAACACCAAAGGTGTTTTAAAATGATGATTCCAATTTGAAAGGCCCAAAATACAGATTGTAGGACATCAGCCAAGGCTGCAAAATTGGAGAGTGAAAGGCGAGGCATTAAGGATCCAGATACACCTGGCTTGGGTTTGGAAAACTCACAGCAGAGGGGACAAACCAAAGCAGATAAAGAATTCCACTGTTTTGAGATGTGAAAAAGAATGTGTCCGAGCAATGATTGCAACACAGTAAGGAGGAGGGGGAGGGTATAGGTAGCTTATTTGGTCGTGATTGGGAAAAGGAGGATGGTTTAGTGGGAGACTGATTCATGTTAGGGTTGCTAAGAGGAAGGAGCCAGAAAGAAAGAGGGGAGTGCTGTGTTTCTATATGAAGCATACCCCTCAATCGATTTGGTTGGCATATTTTAAAACTGATTGGAAGGGTTAAGAAAGCTATTATAAAGATTACTTGAGCAAACACAGCCTTGACAGTACCAAAGTTAACCAACTCGTCGTGCAAGCTCTTTTGCATTTCCAGCCGCATCACTCATCGACAATTAAATAACAAAAGAACATAGGTAATGCTCAAGTGCTGGTATTTCCCAGCCTTCACGCCGGATGCCTGCAACAGGCAGGGCCTCACTTCCTCATTTCATTCAGGCCATTTGATGATGAGTCACTGTGAGAGTATTCAGCCAGAGAGTCACGAAGACCATCCTGCTGCTGCTGGCCTGATGGGTAATGGCACCTCTGAATCACATACTACTGGCTTCCACAATCTGTTGAACCCTCCCAAACAAGATTGTCCCACAAGCTTGCCTTTTCATGTTATCATCATCTAATCTTCCACTCTCATTTCCAACTAGCACCTGATCTTCCCATTTGAAAATTTTTGGGCATATTTAAATAAGGTGATAATAAGGTGGGGACATCAGAGGTATCATTTGTTGTCATACCAATTCATTGATGATAGGAATTGCACCCCTTTAAAATGGGCATCCAGTATTGTTAGGGGGTAAATGGCAGACAGGAATAAACTTAAAGGACATGGTAGACATGCCAATGTGCCATTATTCTGGAACTGTTTGCTCCCTCCTGCTGTGGTCCTCCCATTATTCTACCACCACTTCTGAATCTAAAGACCCTGCAATGGGTTTTGCAAAGGAAATATGGCTGAATTTTTCTCTCAAGAAGGAAGAAGAGGTTGAAAAAGGCTGAGTTGATGGATTAAGCACCTTAGGAGCCATTTGGCATCCTCACTCTGGAATATGTAGACCACTGTGGTCATACTTCACATTCTGACTAGGAAGCAAAGTTTGTTGAGGTTACACCTCACAATGGAAGCTGTCAAGGAGTTGTATCACACTGCAACCCAATCTGTAGCCACCTGCATAGCCACAGTGGCTGAGAAGGTTACTGGGGATTTGAGTTTTTTATATTATTGGGCCACCTTGGGATATTGCCAAGCAGCTGTGCACAGATACACTAAACAAGTTACAGATGTGTTGTCTGCTCAATCAGGCCCATTTCTAACAGGCCCTTCTTCTTCCATTGGCTGCCATCGAAAATGTTCAATAGTGCTGCTATTTCAGAATGGAAAGATCCCACAGGAGCCAAGATGTAAATGACTGCCCCTACATGGCCATCCATGCTCCTCCTATCATGCTCATCAACTGGCAAGGATCCCATATTCCCAACTTTCATTGGTACACTGGCAGCTTTGAATCAAATAGCTGCCACAAT
The DNA here is from genome assembly GCF_964213995.1 of Mustelus asterias. Taxonomy (NCBI): domain Eukaryota; kingdom Metazoa; phylum Chordata; class Chondrichthyes; order Carcharhiniformes; family Triakidae; genus Mustelus; species Mustelus asterias. The sequence goes on along the minus strand of NC_135803.1, from coordinate 75,882,426 downwards.
GCTTTCATTTGAATGCAGTCCACTCTGTCCCCTCTCCATGACATAGAAAGCCAAATGGTCTGATGAACCCTGGAGATCAGCAGCCATGACTGGTGACACTTGCACTATTTTCCAGGACGCCATCTGATCACTACTCTAACAAGGTTCTAACTAGGTTCATCCTTACTCCAGGGTTAATAAAGACAACACTGTCACAAATTCGGAAGTCCTACTTTAGACGCCTGGACTGATCTGGGAGTGCTCAGCAATATAACCTGGTGAGAGTCCCAAAGATGGTGGCAGTGTATTGCTTTAAGTAACTCCTCGTGGAGAGCCCCAAGAGGCTCAGAGGCTGCAGGGGAACTGGAAAACTGAAACCCAACGACATGAAGAATATGTAGAGCACAATCCATTGCTCTCTGCAAGATGCATTCATTTCCACTAAACACAGGAGTGCTGCTGGATCCAGTGTATGTCAGCCTCTTGTCTTACCTCCTCCGCACAATCACCCTTCACCTAAAGTCTGTGTGTGTTGTCTGTGTGTGTATTTCTGTGAGTGTGTTAGTGGGTTACGGAGATAGGGCCTAGGTGGGATGCTGTGTTGGGGAGCCGGTGAGGACTCGATGGGCCAAATGGTCCTGCTTCTACACTGTAGGAATTCTATGAATCTATGAACTACCTGTGTGAGAATGTGTGTGTGCACATCTAGTGGTACTTGCCTCCATGGTTCTCACTTGAGTGAGCCCGAAAACTCCCGCCCAAAGTCAACAGACATTTCCATTGTCTGTCCCTCGTCTGCTCCGATTCCATGGCGAGCGGGGCGGTAGAATTCCGGCGCTCATTAACACTCAGAGAGGGAGGTTGTCATTATATGAATCTACCAGGTGGAGGAGAAATGGGGCATATTGGTGAGACTCATCATAAATTTGGGTGCACACCATTCATGATTTCTGGAAAATCCCCTGTACTAAATGTCTGAAAATGTAATTTGTACCCTGGAAAAGAGGTGGTCTTGCAATATTAGTCGTGAGCCCTGTTCCATGCCTCACTACTCCTGGCCACCACTGTGGATGAAAGGTCACCTGCATCTCCCGCAAGTATTGCTTTACCTCACTGTGGGCAACTACGGAGGTGTAGCTGTCCCAGCATGCACAGTGATTGTGAATGTCCTATATCTAAAGTATTAGGCCCCAATCTGAGAAAGTAACTTCCAAGAGAGGCAGCTCACATGGGAGATCTGTTGCCCTGCATGGATAGCTGATAGACCCGTTTATTAAAGCCTACGTGTCTTATAGAGCTCTGATCAAGGCAGCTCAAGAATTTGTCCACAATCTTCAATGACCTAAGTCAACATAGGTGGGAAGAGAGGATATTTTTGGATTAAGATGTGTCAGCTTAGAAAATCTACTCCAGTATCAAGAAGCTAGCTTTGAAACTGTCCAAAAAATTCTACATATTTGTATCAGGGTCAGAGCAAGGTTATATTTCATAAATATAAAACAGTCATAAATATAAAATAGTTCACACCAGTTTGGGAGGAGCATTTGAATTAACTCCCTTTGGATTTTCCAATGTTCGAATAAATCAAGGGTCTAAATGCATGCTAAAATGAGCCTACATGCAAGGTGGTGGCAGTGGTGGATTTTAACATCCCCGTTCCCATGGTAACAGCAGGGGCTCTCGAATAAAAATGGAATGATTGCCACCCCCATTCCATCCACCGACCACTGTTTAGACAGCCCGCTGCTGTTTAAAAAGAGGCCAGGGCTGCACGTGTTTATGCAAATCGTGTTTGTGCCAAATCAGTTGAGATTTTAACTCAGGCCTGGGTGGGGAAGTCACGACAGTTCTCCATCCAGGTGGAGGCAGCTCAGAAAGCTAAAGAAGTCAAAGAGGCCCCCGAGATGTTCAATGGATATCCTTCCTTTGCAAGGTCAGGAGCAGCAGGAGTCATCTTCCAAATGCCATGTCTAGTTTTGTCCTTCCCTGCATCATTAAAGTAACACCCTCCAGATACTCCTTTATCTATTTCCTTAATGCTGGCCCATTATATAATTTGATTATATTATATTATATTATTTGATTTCTGTGTCTGTGCCCTGTTTGAGAACAGAGACCACTCCATCTGACGAAGGAGCATTGCTCCGAAAGCTTATGGTATTTGCTACCAAATAAACCTGTTGGACTTTAACCTGGTGTTGTGAGACTTCTTACTGTGCCATTATATAATCCCTACAGTGCAGAAGAGACCATTCGGCCCATCAAGTCTGCACTGACTCTAGTGCCAAATAAACCTGTTGGACTTTAACCTGGTGTTGTGAGACTTCTGACTGCTCTTATCTCACAACAGTGATGACACTCCAAGTACTTCATGAAGTCCTTTTCAACATTCCGAGGTAGTGAAAGGCGCGCTATAAATCTAAGTTCTGTCTTATTGTCCTATAACAGTATGCCTGCCCATACTTGTATGAATATATATCTGCTATTTCTCGTTGTGAAAAACTCCACCCTGGCCTGCCCATATTAATGAATGCTATGTATAATCTTTTTTCTATGTTTGTTATCATATAATGAACCTGTCTGACGCATCCAAACACCGGTAAGAATTGACTTTTGAGTCAATTGAGGATTATCAAGTTGGTATAATGTTATCCTATCCAGTTGTTTAACTTTATCTAATTATCAAGAAATCAGGGAGTGGAGACCTGTACATGTTTTTTTTTCTCTACCTGGTGAGAGCGTGATGGAGAGCTGGCATGAGAATTAAGGACCGGCAGCACATTGTTTGCCTCAGTAGGCAGACCAGTACTGGTACAGGTACTGGTTGCAATAACACCAGGATCCAATCAATTAAAAATAGCTCACCGTAAAAACAAACTCTGTGGTCTTGCTGTGAGTAAATCAAACCATAGGAAATGGGGCCCCACCCCTAACCATACAGATGTCTGGTATGGCTGTCTATTGATTGAGTGATGTCTGAGGCCATCAAAGCAAACAACAAGCATCATATCTTTATTGCCTTTGTGTATTAGTTTCTGAGATAGCATTCCCTCATACACTGTTGATCTCTTATCCAGGAGCATAGATTCTTTGGCTTTGCTCAGTCATGGATGATATGTCTAGAAATGAAGAAACAACAAGGATTTATGTAACACCTTATCATGACATGAGGTGAGCAAAGAGATATCTATTTTTAGGTGCTATTGATTGAAGGAGGACACTGGCTCTGGTTGTCGCCTAACTCCTCTGATCTTCTTCAAACATGCTGCAGACCTTTCACAATCACTTGAACAATAGACAAGTTTAGTCATTCATTCAAAAGCTGAAATCTCTGCCAATGCAGCACTCCCTCGGTAGATGCATTGAGGTGGCAGTCTTCAATTTTCAGGCAATACCACGATGAAACGCTGAATCTCCACCTGTTTTCCAGCCCTAAATTGGATGTTATGACCACATTTACATCCAATCCCATTAGCAGGGATGGTGCAGGGATATTGATCCATATCCAGTGGGCATTGTGGGGACTGAGGTGTTATATGACACCCCTTTAATCTCATTTTGTTTTGATGTCTAAACTTTCCTTCGAGATTTGTTTTTGTTTGACGCAGTATCCTTTTAAGATGCTGCCCCTTAATTTGTTACTTTAGTTGACTTTTTGGCTGAAGAAAAAGATACCATGTATTTTCTGTCACTATTTCAATGGGCACCTTATGTTATCAGTTTTAACTGGGCATCCGGTGTTAGTGGGCAGTGACTCAAGGGCCCGTTTGTGTTAGAAAATGATTCAACAACAGCTTTTCCTTAACTGATTTAATTTTTTTTATCTCTGTTTCTGCATTCCTGGTGTCTGCTTCAGTATTTATGTTTGTCAGGCTATCTTCACAACCTCTCCCTTCCCTGAAACCTCTTCCGTTGAAAATGCTTCAGTATTTTTATAAAGGTCCAGCCTGAAATTTCTATGCTTTTTGTTTATCGAGTCATTCTTTCTTTTGAAAGAACGCGTGTTGGATCATTTTGCTGAATGGGCGAAGAACTGATTGTTCTTCCAGAGCTACTCAGTGCTGCAGTTCGACCAGTGAAAACTGACTAGTTAGGCTGTGTTTGTAACTATTATAGTGAATCAATAATGAAATTACGGATACACCGGTATCAAAGTTTGGACATCTGTACTTTAGAATCATAGAATCATAGATTCGCTACAGTGCAGAAGAGGCCATTCGGCCCATCAAGTCCTCACCGACTCTCTGACAGAGTGTCTGACCCATGCCCTTTCCCCACCCTATCCCTGTAACCCCACACATTTCCCATGGCTAATCCCCCTAACCTACACATCTTGGGCCACTAAGAGACAATTTAGCATGGCCAATCAACCTAACCCACACATCTTTGGACTGTGGGAGGAAGCCAGAGTACCCGGAGGAAACCCATGCAGACACAGGGAGAATGTGCAAACTCCACACAGACAGTCACCCGAGGCCGGAATTGAACCCAGGTCCCTGGACTTTAGACACTTTATCTGACAATTTTCACTTTTAGCTTACATTATTCAGTTTATTGAAGTAATATTTTAGTTTGATCTTTTTGTAAGATTCCCATTTAAAGTTCCATTCTTAACAACCATTTGAAAAAAGATCCTACTGGACGGTTGCTCCTTGGTGTTAGCTGAATTGGGGGAATGTTTGGTTTGGCTAGCTACTGTTTTTCATTATGGTATTCTGGAGACTGAGATGTGTGCCTCAATTTCTGAATCTTGTAATGGAAACTTGCCCCTGTTTTCTTTTAGACATGTGTGCAGATATATCTGTGAGAAAAGCCACTCTAGTTGCTTGAAAGATATTAGAGAATTAGTTGCATAGAAAGAGTTTATAAGAGTGAGGAGTAACTTGATTGAATCACATAAGATCCTGAATGGTCTGGACAAGGTGGAAGTGGGAAAAGTTTCCTCTTGTGGGTGAGCCCAGAAATAGGGGGGCAGTGTTTTAAAATTAGGCATCACCCTCATAGGAGAGAGACGAGGAGAATATTTTTCTCTCTGGGGGTTGTGCAACTTTGGAACTCTACCTCAGATGGCAGTAGAAGCAGGATATTTGAATATTTTTAAGACAGAGGTAGATAGATTCTTGTTAGGCAAGGAAATCAAAGTTATCAGGGAGTAGATGGGAATGTGGTATTCAATGCAAACAGATTAGCTATGATCTTGCTGAATGACAGAGCAGGCCAAAGGGCTGAATGGCCTACTGCTGCTCCTATTTCATATGTTCGTATTTATGTTCATATGTTCAAATAATGTTGGATCCACAGCACAAGCCATTCAGCCCAATTGGTCCACGTGATGTTTATGCTCCATACAAGTCTCCTTCCACTACAACAACTGGTCCTATCAAAATATCATTCGATTTTCTCTCACATATTTATCTAGCTTCACTATAGACAACATTCACTGCTCTTGTGGTGGTGAGTTTGATGGTCAAACAACTCTCGGGGCAAATAACTTTTTGCTGAGTTTCATGTTGAATTTATTTGTGATTATCGTATATTGACGGTCTCTAGTGGAAACATCTTCTCTATGTCTTACAATAGATGCATCATAAGAGAATATTCTTACTGTGTAGCTGGAAATGGGCATTGTTCAGCAGGAGCTGGACTAAAGGCACCAATCAGATCAATGAGAGATAGATGGTTGTCCATATCTTGTCAACAACAGAGGAAAGAACCAACTCCAATTTGGTAGCCAAGTGCTCTCTGACAGCTTGATCAGTCAGGGCAGTAGCTAACATTACCGGGCGGCACGGTAGCACAGTGGTTAGCACTGCTGCTTCACAGCTCCAGGGACCTGTGTTCGATTCCTGGCTTGGGTCACTGTCTGTGTGGAGTTTGCACATTCTCCTCGTGTCTGCGTGGGTTTCCTCCGGGTGCTCCGGTTTCCTCCCACAGTCCAAAGATGTGCGGGTTAGGTTGATTGGCCATGCTAAAAATTGCCCTTAGTGTCCTGAGATGCGTAGATTAGAGGGATTAGAGGGTAAATATATAGGGATCTGGAGGTAGGGCCTGGGTGGGATTGTGGTCGGTGCAGACTCGATGGGCCGAATGGCCTCTTTCTGCACTGTAGGGTTTCTATGATTCTACCCTGAGGACCTCTGATGCAGATTTGCTCAGGGCTGCCTCACATACCATGATGGATTGTAGTGTTGTGAACCCACCCAGCATTGTACCACAGATACAGATCCTCCAATTAATCTATCATCCACTGTACATTGGGCGAAACCACATGCAGAGCCTGTGCACACGTTTGACATTCTGTCCACATTCTATTTTTTAAAAACGAGGCCTTTGAAGTCTGGGTCCAAAATAATTTTAGCTGAGAAACAATGTCAATTTCACCACTCCGATTCCTCTTGTCAACTTGTGCTTGTTGCATTGCCCTGTGACCTCGCTTCTGGATCTCACCCGGATGTCCCTTGCCAGCGAAATTCATATGCAGCTGACAATAGAAACGCTGACAAATGAGGCATGTGGTCCAGGAGAAGACAGAGAAGCCAAATGTTGTGACCACATCTGAAGCTGGCAGCTTTTCCCCCAGTTTTCCTCTTCCCATCCCTCTCCACTGCCGATCCCACCAGGGGGATGTGATGTGGCTGCTGTGAGCTGCAGTTTAAGCACCAAGTTTTGACACAGGCCATAATGGGGACCAGTGCAGGGAAGTGCGTAGCTACCTGAATCTCAAGCACTTAGCAGGATGGAGTCATGCAAAGTTCAGCATGAAGGAATACACGCAGCACATGTGATGCTTCTTAGGTATCAATAATGAAGACCAGGATTTCCCAGCCCAGCCCAAGGTGGGCTTGTGTCATGTGATCAAATTTGGAGAGCACCCAATAGTCAGTTTATCACCGGCGCAAAAATGATTTGAAACTTTCCACACCTGACTTTCAATAGCCCACTGTGCTATGTTGGGAGCCGTATTTGCATGTATTTGAATCTCATGAATACTTATTAAAAACCCAGCTCACTGGATTGAAGCTGCCTTTCCTGCCCACAGTGGTTGCAATTGGTAAGGATGTTTAGAGTAGCTTATTCCTGGAAGACGTGACTGACTCATCTCACTTTCCTGACGTGATAAGGTCACTCCATCACTCACCTGATGAAGCTTGTGATTCCAAATAACCCTGTTGGACTTTAACCTGGTGTTGTGAGACTTCTTACTGTGCTTACCCCAGTCCAACACCAGCATCTCCACATCATGACCTGATAAAGTCATTAAATATTTGAAGCACTAAAGGCTGCCTGGGTGTGACTCTTCATTCTATCTCGGTGAGTCTGTAGTGTGATGATTCTCATTCCATCTTAAAAAGGATAGCTTTCCTCGACCCCAAGAGGACCAACAGAACCTTGACGGAACATGGGGGTGATTTTCCCAAAAAGATTCTAAAGTGCCGAATTCGCGTGAAAACTGGAGTAACTCCCACTTTTCTTTTAGAGGGATTTTCAGAATGAATCCCTGACACTTTGAGCACTGCAGAGAGCCCTAACCTGAATCAGGGAGCGGAGACTATTCATAGAATCATAGAAACCCTACAGTGCAGAAGGAGGCCATTCGGCCCATCGAGTCTGCACCGACCACAATCCCACCCAGGCCCTACCCCCACATATTTTACCCGCTAATCCCTCTAACCTATGCATCTCAGGACTCTAAGGGGCAATTTTTTTTTAACCTGGCCAATCAACCTATTCCCGCTGGAGAGCCCAGCAGCATAGCGCTGAGCAGGCCACTGCGCACCAGCGGAGATCAGCACATGCACAGTGGCCCCACACTGCCGGCCTCCCGATTGCTGGCCAGCTAGATCACTGGCCAGCCTTGTGACCCAACATCGCTTCCAGCCCCGATGTCCCCCTTCCACCCTCCGACAGCGCCGAATGCCCGGGCAGCCCCGACTCCTCCCTCCCCACCCGGATGGCCAGCCCCGATCACCCCATTCCCTCCCTCTCCCAGCGATCCCTCTCCCAGCGAGTGGCAGCGGGACCCCCTACCAATCTCCCCCCAATAGGCCCTGCCTCCTCAGGTCCTGCCTCCTTGGCACTGCCGATGCCCAGTGGGCAGTGCCAAGATGCTTCTTGGATATTGCCAGTTTGCCTCTTGGGCAGTGCCAGGGGGCAGACTGGCAGTGCCAGGCTGGCACTGTCATGGGGCACCTCTCCCTTACCCCTGAACTCCTGGGGGGGCCTCAAGGGTCTCTGTTCCCTCCAGCGGGGTCAGACCACCTGTTCCCCATTAGTGGGGAGCAGTTGTAAACCCTGCTGGAGTGAACCTACTCCTGGTGGGGAGGAGATGCTGGCAGGCCTGGAGACTTCAGTCCTGCGCCCGCTAATGTTAGGCAAATGGGAATTTCAATATTTAAGTCAGCTCCGCACTGATTTCCAGCGCAGAGCTGATTACTTTAAAAACTTTTGCCGCAGAAACGTATGGACGCCTGGGCACCCATCGGAGAGCCTGTTAAACAACCTCCGCTGACATCTGCTGGCCTGTTGTGCTGCTAGAGCAGCGCAGTGGGCTGGGAGAATTGCCTTCCATTTCAACCTAATGCTGAAACATTCTGTGAGGGTTTTTCACTGCAGTTCTGACTCAAATCATTTAGTGAAGATGCTTCTTCCTTTAAGCTGCCCCAGGCACTTAAATCCTGGAGCTTCCCTAGCCTAAAAGGTCCCGAGTCAGAGGCTTGACAATGCTGAGAGCTCAACATGAGCATATTAATGAGGTTCATCTTGTAAGGATCAATGCCTGGTAAATTAGATAGGCAGAACAGTCACCCAGGAACATTTTGAGTTGTGGGGGTTGCTGAAAGGGAAAATTCTGGTGTCACCCCAACCTTCAAGCCTGGAATTCCCTCCTTCAATATGTTTGGGTGAATTTCCATGCCTGGATTTCTCTCCTTCCAGTAATCTGGGCCTGTGTCCTTGCCTGTAACTCTGACTTGAGATTTTCTGGTACTGGTAAGGTAGAACATTCTCCCACAGAATTCAAGAACTAGTGTTTTGGAGCTTGTGTAGGTGATCTGCGGAAGAAATGAGTTGTGACATTGCCATCAGCCAGGGAGATGTCCACTGTGGTAATTTAATTACATTTTGATTTGATTTATTATTGTCACGTTTTAACATACAGTGAAAAGTATTGTTTCTTGTGTTCTATACAGACAAAGCATACCGTTCATATAGAATAGGAAGGATGGAATGGGACATGTTCTATGTCCTGTTCAGGGAATAGGAAGGAATTGCGGTTGTTTCTTAGCATTACAAATGGGGCCAAAAAAGACATCCTTGAAACACAATACAAAAAAGGAAAACAATTCTGGATCTGAAGACAATGAGTGTTGCTCAGTGCCAAAGAGGAGGAACATGGTTAAAGGGAAGACTACTAAATTATTTTACAGCTCAGTGCCCATTTATCTTATCCATTTCCAGCAGCCATTCTTTGATGTGGTGAAAAGGCTTGAATGCTTTTATGACCCTGAGAACTATATTGGTTGGGATATTACTCCTGGAAGGACCACACAAATCCAATTGATTGTACTCAATCTGCAATCTGCAATTGCATGGCCTGGCATATGCCACTCTACCATTACCAACAAGTAACATTCATGCCACACATAGGCTGGACAATGGCCATCTCCAACAAAAGAGAACCTAACCATTGCCCTTTGACACTCAAACATATTGCCATCAGTGATTCCCCCACTATCAACATCTCAAGGGTTACTCAATTTGATCCAGTTTGATTGACACCACATCTACCAACAGTTACTCCCTCCACACCGACACCATTCGCAACGGTGTGTACCATCAAAAGATTCACTGCCAGGACTAACTTCTTAGGCAATACCTTCCAAGCCCATGTCCACTGCCATCTAAAAAGACAAGGGCAGCATATATATGTATATATATATATATATGGTGAGGTGATTGTCCCTTTAAGGGCAACACAGCAGAAGTGGGTCACCTGTTTTGGGGGACCAATTGGGACTGAGAATGGGTAATCATGTTGGGGGGAGGGAGGGGTTGGAATCCTATCTTAGGCAAAGGACTGAAGACATGTAGAAGACTTGGAGGAACAGATCATTTGTAGACATATGGATCACTTGAGGAGTAGAGAGATGCTCCAGCAGTCAGTGTTGCAATCAAGAAAGGTTTTCGAACCGATAAGCATCGAAGTACCTGATCGACCTGTTATAGGTATAATCGATGTCTCTGTAGGTGCAAGTAGTAATGCATTGCCTGTGCCAGAAGTATCTGTTGTTGCAGTTTATGTTAATGTCAATCCTGTTGAAGCATCTGAGACTACAGAATTACACCATTCTACAAGAAAGAGAAAAAACCCTCAAAGACTCGATTTATAATTGTCCAATTTGTTTAGTTAGAACTTAGGAATGAGTAACTTAGTTATTGAAGAATGCACAAAGGAGTTAAAGGCGGAAGAATGTGGTGATTATCCTTTTGAGGGAAACACAGCAGAAGAGGGTCACCTGGGACTGAGAGTGTGTCAGGGATGGATCCTCTCTTAGGCAGAAGGCACCTAGAAAGCATGTAGAAGATGTCATAGAATCATCGAATCCTACTGTGCATTCAGCCCATCAAGTCTGCACCGACCACAAACCCACCCAGGCCCTATTCCCATAATCCCTTGCATTTACCCTAGCTAGTCTCCCTGACAGACACTAAGGAGCAATTTAGCATGGCCAATCCATCTAACCTGCACATTTTTGGACTGTGGGAGGAAACCAGAGCACCCGGAGGAAACCCACATAGACACAGGAGAATGTGCAAACTCCACACAGACAGTGACCCGAGCCGGAAATTGAACCCGGGTTCCTGGAGCTGTGAGGCAGCAATGCTAACCACTGGGCCACCGTGCCGCCAGTAAGATAGCGACTGGGGCAGCCGATGAGCTGCCAGCCTCTGTACAGATTTTCCTTGTTAATAAATATTCATTGTGTTCCTGAAGAAATCTGTGAGCATGCATCATTACACATGGAAAGATCACTATTTGCATCTACCCTCCCAACCCTGACACCAGCTGAATTATTTCAGTATCCCTTCACTGTCACAGGATCATAGTCCTGGACTTCTCTTCCGAGCAGCACTGTGATAGACTGCAATGGTTCAAGAAGGCAGCTCATCACCACCAAGGCAATTGGGGATGGGCAATAAATGCAGACCTCGCCAGTGACACTCGCATCCTATTAAAAAAATGATTAAGAACTGATCAAAATGCCAGACTAACGGTGAGAACTCAAATAAGCTTGGCATGGAATTATGAGTCAGGCTAACCACTTATCCACATTATGATCCCTTTCATTATGGAAACAACCTAGTGACATGACAAGTCAGTCATAGACTGACAAATATAAACATCAGCTGAGGAGAATCGGCATCTGCTGAATGTGAGACAGTGGAATGCCCTGGACAGAGAGCAGTGGAGGAAATGGGCTGCCTCACTTGACATTAGGAACAGCAGACTAATTCGCTAAGTAACTAACAATCTTTACGATGGGAGAACAAGCAGATTGTTTCTATTCTTATTCTGTCGAATAGCCTCCAAGCCAATCTGCTGAGATATCCATCCTGGGAGAGCCTCCATTTAGCTGACCTGGAGGACACACTCTCTCCCTGTAAGGACATATCCCACCTATCTCAGAACACACAGCCTTAGACATGACCTGTTGGGAAGAAAGCTTGGAGATCTTTGAATAAACACCAAAGCGCTGCTGAAGTTCAAATTTCAGGAGCTTATCAGCACAGGGTATTGGCAAGATTCCACCAGGGTACCCTACCCATTAGGTCAATGGCTTGCCTAATCATCTGCAGCCTAAGAGGGAAGAATCCCAGGTCCAATGCTGTATCTCTGCAGGACCAATCGCCAATAGTACCATGACGTATTGCAGATGCCAGTTCATTGTCTCCACCCCACTCCCAAGATACTTCAATCGGTTCTAATCTTCCATTGGAGGACATATGATCTTAAGACCAATTTGGATGAGAAAAGAGGCCTCAACTACCTCCCCCACATGTACAGTCATTAGTTGCTCAACTGTTGAGTGTGGTTTTCAATCTTCATGTCAGAGATCAGCACCTGGCCCTATTTCCAGACACCTGTCAGTGTGTTACATTGGCTGGACATTCGAAAGTGGTAAAGGATGATGGATAATTCCTCATTTTACTGTTTTGCATTTTCTTTTCTTTCTTTGTTTTCCTGTGTTCTTGGCCACCTAGCTGGACTGAGAATGTAAAGATTCCGTGAGTGTGGTCGTGCTGTGGTTATGTTGGTGGATCAGTAAACCAGTGAATGTGACTTAAAACCTCATCATAGCCGGATTGAGAATTTAAATTCAGTTCATAAATTCTGGAAATAATAAAAAGCCGGAGTCAGTAAAAGTGGGGCGTGAGGCTGAGAGATTTGTATTAAAACTCAACTAGTTGTCCAATGTTATTTTGGAAAGGAAACCTGCATATTTACCCAGTCTGATTCCAGTCTCATATCCAAGTGTTTATCTCTTACCTGGCCTCGGAAGTGACCTTGCAGTTCACTCAGTTGTGCCTATCTAATCAGGTAGAAGGCCCATGACCACAATCTCAGGGCAACTAAGGATATAAATAGCCACCTTTCCATCAATGCCCCCATTCTAAGATTTAATTTAAAAAACTGAACTCCACCATTTCACACTTCCTGCGTTACCACACTTTTATAGATGTAATCCTCGCTGCTTTTTGTTCCGGATAAGGAGTCAATGTTTTATCATTGACAGGAGATGGATCTATGATAAAGGTGAGAAGCAGCCTGAACTTTGATAGCTTTTAGCAAGATGGGCTGACCTGGATTTTCTATTCTTATCACAGATTTCATGCATTTGCATTGTTTTGCTCCAATAAAGCTGGTCACAGTGTCTCTGGGTCTAGGAGAAGAACATTTGGTGAAGGTTCTCATGCTTGATTGTGATACCTTTATCTGTCAAACAAATTGACCAACCCTCACATCCAGCCCATGACCCACTCCCATCTGGAAACATATAAGATGAGAAGATATTTAGAATGAGGAATCTTCTGAGTTTCATTGCATGTGGTACTTGTACCTTAGCACAACAGAAGAATTCATTGTGGGCAGCATGGTGGCACAGTGATTAGCACTGCTGCCTCTCACTGCCAGGGACCCAGGTTTGATTCCCGGCTTGGGTCACTATCTGCACATTCTTCCCGTGTCTGCATGGGTTCCCTCAGGTTGCTCCTGTTTCCTCCCACAGTCCAAAAGATGTGCTGGTTAGGTGCTTTGACTATGTTAAATTCTCCCTCAGTGTACCCGAACAGGCGCCGGAGTGTTGCAACCAGTGGTTTTTCATGGTAACTTCATTGCAGTGTTAATGCATAGCAGATTTGATGGGCCGAATAGCCTAATTTTGTTCCTATATCTTATGGTCTTAATGTAAGCCTACTTGTGACACTAATAAGTAAACTTAACCATCATTCTAAAGCTTCCCTAAGATATTTAGCTGTCCGGAACTGTGCGTTGCACACTGGCACATTCTTGATGCTGGAGACTGGACTACAGCATTGGGCTGCAAAAGCTCACAGGGAAAAGGCCACAGTATTAAGGGACATCCACCGTGGCACACTGAGGACTGGAGCCAGTGTATGCATTTGAGAATGTTTGACAGGAAATATAGATTGTAAATATGATCTGTGATTGCAAATGTAGTGAGGCACATTCTATCTTGAAATAAACTAATCAGAATTACACTTTATGTAATGTCAAATTTCTACTGTTATGCAATGTTCTTTTGAAAATAAATTGTGAATAAAGTTTATTTTTGGGAACAAAAGCAATCCCCTTCACCTCCCTCCCCACCAAGAATATAATGCCCATGATAGCAATGCACCTGTACATTTGTTTAATGCTCCATGAAAGAGGAGATTTTGATTTATTTTTGAGAAAGCGAACAAGGGCAGGGTGAAGTGACCTAAATGAGAAAGTCAAGTCAATCCCCAGTTTTTGGAAATACAATTGAGTTACTAAGTCACCGTAAAGCCCAGATAGGCATCTCCACACTGTTTAACAACAGGTGCCCTTGTTATTAGTTGATTCTCCTGAAGATTTGACATTAAGTGGAGGCGTGAGCTCATATTTCACAGAATTACAAACAAAATAATTACTTAAGAGCTCTGTGTAGTTTGCCAATTCAGCCTAAAGAGGGCATCTTGATACAGGGTAAATAGCATGGTATGAAGGAGACTGGAGAGCCATGCACAGTAATAGGTGATCAGAGGGAGAGATGGACTCCTGGATAGTGAACAGTTTACTGGACTGAGCTGGCTAATATGATCAGACTTCAATATTGGTTCATACACAATTTGTAATTAATCATGATTTTCCTTCTATTCCAAGCACTTCACTAGTGATGGGCATTCGATGTAAAAAGAAAGACTTGTGTTTAGATAGTGACTGGAACTCTCTGGCTGTTGGCGCCATAGAGGCCATGCCAGCAGCGCACCCCCTGCCGTGGATTTCCTGGCATGGCATGGCTTCTATGGGAAATTCCCACTGACCGCAGCATAACCAGAGGATCCCACCACTGAGAAACACACTGAGGGGAGGCAAGAGACTCTCGCCCAGAGTCTTTCATATCCTCTGGACTTCTCAAAAACATTTTACAATTTATTAAGTACTTTCGAAGTGTAATCACTTTGGTATTGTAGAAAAAGCAGCAGACCATCAGTGCGCAGTAATTCTCCCAGACAGTAACTTGTTTCAGTGAAGCATAAATATTGACTGGACAGCAGAGGGAAATCACCTTCACAAATAATGCCATGGGATCCTTGGCACTTAACAGAGTGGACAGGACGAGCCTCAGTTTAATGACCCCTGCAAAAGAGGATGCCTCTGATATTACCACACTCCTTTGGTACTGAAATAAAAAGCTGCAAAAACTCAGCAGATCTGGCGGCAACTGTGCAGAGAGAGAAACTGTGTCTGTGTAATTCTTCTTCAGAGCTGGAGTGCCAGTCTAGATTTTACTCGCAGTTTCACAGCATCCATCAGGATTATGTCACTTCCACATATGTAAATCCCCCATCCCTTCTCATTTTTATGGGCAAGAACACAAAGTGAGGTGGGCTATAAGAGGTTGAATGAATGGCTGACAAAGGGCGTGATTTTGTAGACTTGCTGATTGTTCCTGCCTAATTGACTTAATCCCCTGGAATTGAGTTTATTTTAAATCCAGAGATCTCAGCAAATATGAAGCAAATCACAATAAGGAATCTAAATTTCAAAATCTGCCAGCAGCAATAACACTTGTTTAATGTAGGAAAATACCCCGAGGCACTTTTAAAATAAAGTAAATAGATGTCACATCAAAGAAGAAGATGTGAGGAATGGTGACCTTGGTTGAAGATGGGTCTGAAGGAGCGTCTGAGAGGAGCAGTGTAAAGTGCAGAAGGCTGAGAGGGTGAGGAATTCCATAATGTTGGGCTCAGGTAGCTGAAGGTGAAGACAGTGGTGGGAGGAAGTGAGCGGCGGTGGCGGCGGTGGCGGGGGTGGAGGGGGGGGTGGGGGTGGGGGCGGCGGGGAGGGGGGGGTGGGCGTTGGTGGGCTAGGAGGGCTGGACAGCCTGAGCTTCTGGTTGCTTGCTATTTTAATTCTTCAACCCACTTTTACTCTGGTCTTACATACTGTTCCAATAAAGTTCAACACAAACTCAAGTGACAGTATCTCATCATTCAATGAGTTACTTAACTGGTCTCAACATCGTCTGGGATTCTCTGATCTCCATAGAACAATAAGCCGGAATTCTACCACCTCGCCTGCAATGGGAATCAGAGTGGATGAGGGGCGGACAATGGGGAGGTCTGTTGACCTTGGGATTTTACGGTTTTGAGATGAGCGAGGTTGTAATATCCTGCCCATGGAATCCTACAGTGCAGGAAGAGGCCCATTCAGCCCATCGAGTCAGCACCGACTCTCCGAAAGAGCATCTTACCCAGCCCCTCCCCACCGCCCCATCCCCATACCCGTGACCCTGCGCATTTACCATGGCCAATCCACCTAACCTGCACATCTTTGGACTGTGGGAGGAAACCAGAGAATCCAGAGGAAACCCACACAGATATGGGGAGGTGCAAACTCCACACTGATTGTGACCTGAGGCCAGAATTGAACCCAGGTCCCTAGCACTGTGAGGCAGCAGTGCTAACCACTGTGCCCCTGTGCCGCACTTTATTCACCCTGCCAGTGAGAACAGTGAATTTGGCACTCAGCCAAAACTCTATTTACTGCAGTGAGACTGGACAATCGTAGCCACGGGTGAGGTCGGAGAATTCCAGCCATCAACTCCAATGATTTTAGATCATTACCCCTGCTCCCATTTTCCTGGAACACAAACTAATAATGGTTCTGCTTTTGCCCTTTACGCTGCCTCTGGATCCATCTTTTCATTTCTTGTCCCATTATCACGTCATTTTGCTTTGCACCTTAATTCTTTGCACCATAATCTCTTGGCCATTTGCTGACTCTTGCTTTCCATCCTATTACAGACCTTACCTTTTGTTCGTTTTACATCGTCCTGCTTTTTCCTTGCCTCTGGATTGCTTTCAAACTGTTAAATCCCTACACAGATGCTCCCCCGATCCACTGACTGTTTCCAGCATTTTCGGATTTTATTTCAGATTTATGGTGACTGCGGTATTTTACTTCTGTTGCAGAGATTTTGTGACAGCATAAGGGAGGGAGCCATAAAGCACGTACTTAACCACTAGTTTCTGAGTGTTAACTGTTACTTCATATGTGTCACTTATTTCTGATCCCAGGGGAAGGGGAATTTACAATCCTGCCTCCTGAATAAAGGTTGGTTCAATGGCGATATGTGACCAAAGCATACAATGTGCAAAGTGCTGCTTTGTGACAGGCTGGAGAATAGGCCAGCCAGGAGATAGCTCAGCTAACAAGTTCCTAATGGATTCTATTTAAAAGGAAGGTAATTAAAGGATAGCGCACTACCTAAATATTTCCTTGTTGGTGCAATGGGAGTACTGTCTGTTCTAAGGCAGAGTTCAAGCTGGAGGCACTCTGTATATCAGCTGTGCTGTGTGAAATGCTTGTTGATGGGTTCAGTCTGCCTGTAAATGAGAATTTATTAGAGAAAGATAAGACCTTGACACTGATCAGTAGCCCCAAAGAGCCTGATGCAACTCCCCATTTATACAGCACGAAGACTATTTTTGTTATTGCAGAAAGAGATTTAACCCTTTTCAGTCCAGACAAGTCACGGGCATCATTGCATGAGCTTTTCTCTTGATTGTATTAAAATTGATGAGCCAATTTCTAACAGGTACAGAACACACTGAGCAGGAATGACAAACGCTAGGATAAAGCCATATTTCAACCAGGATGGATCCACAATATTTAAAGTCTTGCTTCTTTTGCATGTCCTGCAATGAGAATATGAAGTAGGAGCAAGACTAGGCCATTCGGCCCCTCAAAACTGTTCGCTATTAAAAAAAGATCACGGCTGACCTGATTGTGGCCTTAATTCCACATTCCCTCCGACCCCCAGTAACCTTTGACCCCATTGTTAGTCAATAATCTACGTATTCTAACTATCTTAAATATTCAATGGCTCTGCTCCTTTTGATTTGTCCCTCAGTTCATTTAATTTAGTTTAATTGTTTTGCCAAGAAGATTAACAGAATGTTTATTTGTCCCTCAGTTGCTTTGATTTAGTTTAATTGTTTTATCAAAAAGATTGACTTTATTGCTTCGACCTTCCGCCTTCAGATCCTACAGAGATACCTTTACGTTGAGCCTCCTCGATGGTGTGCCCGAACGACGTATTTTAAGAAAATGCTTTCCGTGCTCTTTGTCACTGCATGGAGACGATTCCTGTGCGGGTTGCTGCTACATACCTTCCACTAATGTCTCCTCGCCCGTTGCCCGGATTTACCTTGGCGGGCCCTGTTGCCATCCGGCGGCGGAGATCCCAGTGGAGGTCTCTCTATGGAGGGATCCTCCCCCACTTCTTGGGGACCTGAGGTAGAGGGTGGTACATGCAGCAGTTCCGTACAATTGAAGGTTACACTGGTTCACAGGCTCCCAAAAGACATGCCCTTTTTGCAGTCCATGAGTCATGTTTATGCTGAATGTCATAGGCTGCACTCCCTTTTCAGTTACTGAAAAAACCTTCTGTTGATGTTTTGTTTACACTTCAGTCCCATGCTCCTGATCTACGTTCACCTGGTGCGGAAGAGGGCAGGAAAGACGGAGGACCCCCTCATGAACCTGCTCTCGAGCCTGGCTAAGTTTGCCATAAACAGGTCCAGGCAGCGGGCGACTGAGGGGGTTGTCCGGCCCGACAGTCTGCCCCTATACCGCCGCCTCATTCACAGCCAGGTGTTCTGGGAGAGTGAGCAGGTGTCCGAGGGCACTGTTAAGGTCTTCTGTGCCCACTGGGCACCACAGGGACTAGGGGTGCATTATCAACCTCTTCAATCACATTTTAGTTTGATGTTTTAAGTTTCATTTTGTCTTTTGTTTCGGGCGCTTCCCTTCTTTTTGGGGACTGCCCCTTTTGATTTCTCCCTCAGTGAATTTAATTTGGTTTAATTGTTTTGCCAAAAAGATTAAGAGAATATTTATTGATTTATCCCTCATTTAATTGTTTTGCCAAGAAGATTAACAGAATGTTTATTTGTCCCTCAGTTGATTTGATTTAGTTTAATTGTTTTACCAAAAGGATTGACTCTATCGCTTCAAAGCTCTGAAGACTCCTGACCCTCTGAAAGAAAAATAAAGTCTTCTCATCACCATATTAAATGGGAGACCCACAGGGGGAAACATCCTCTCAACATCCATCCTGTCAAGCTCTGTCAGGATCTTCTATGTTTCAATAAGATTTCTTCTCATTCTCATCCAAAGGCCTATCCAGTCTAAACTTTCCCCATAAGATAATATCCACCTCAAACCCCATCGCAGGTAGCAGTTGAATGAATGAGAGGAGAGGCTAAAAATTTAGTACAGTTTGGACATTATAGCGAACACTGCCTGAATATGAGAGACATTTTTTGAGACTTCTTCCAACAGTTCCTGGGCAGTCTCCTCTCTCTGTGCCCAACTCCTTGCCAACTCAATACTCACCTTCTAGAGTGCAGAAGGTCATTGACCCTGGCAGAGGCAGACAGTGCCCAAGGCACCAACAGTCAGAGGATTGCTGGAGACTAGGACCATGTTAAGTCCGTTGCAGATGATGAACCTCTGGAGTCATCCATCAGACACCAGGGCCGTGATTCTCCCATCTGCACCCGCCACTTTTCTGGCAGGTCCGGCCGGGAGATGCGCGTGTCAGCCATTTTGCGGGGTCCCAGCCAGTTTTTTCGACCCACGCACATCTCCCAGCCGGAGAAAAATGGCGCCACCAGGAACCCGCTGAAAATCGGCAGGGTGCTGTTTAACACAAATTTATATACCTTTATGCCATTAGCGGAATCCACATGGCAATCTTCGCCCACGTCTGTGTCTCCAACCTCTTTGGCGTGATGTAATTTTGGCGTGAATCAGAACAAGTATTTAAGTGTCGCAACCTGGTGTGGCAGCCTTGAATTGGCGTGAGGAGGTAAGTGCTGCTAGTGGAGCGCGGGGTATGTTGCAGGCAGGCCCTGGAGATGCCTGGTGGTCTTCCTCCTGCTGCCTTCACTATTGGTATGGGAATAACGTATGACAGGGGTGATGGGCGTGGGAAAGGTGACGGGGTAATTGGCATAGGCAAAGTGACAGGGGAAATGGGTGTGGGAATAATGTGTGACAGGGGGGAATGGACGAGGGAATAGTGTGTGATGGGGGCAATGGATCTGGTAATAGTAAGAAGTCTCACAACACCAGGTTAAAGTCCAACAGGTTTATTTGGTAGCAAAAGCCACTAGCTTTCGGAGCGCTGCTCCTTCATCAGGTAAGTCAAAGCTAGTGGCTTTTGTTACCAAATAAACATGTTGGACTTTAACCTGGTGTTGTGAGACTTTTTACTGTGTTTACCCCAGTTCAACGCCGGCATCTCCACATTTGGTAATAGTGGCAGAGTGAATGGACGTGGGAATAGTGTGTGACAGTGGTTAATGGGAGTGGGAATAGTATGTGACAGGAGGGAATGGGCGTGGGAATAGCTTGTGACAGTGAGGAAGGGGTGTGGGACTAGTGTGTGACAGGGGTTAAAGGATATGGGAATAGTGTGTGGCAGGGAGGAATGGACATGGGAAGAGTGTGTGACGGGGGGATGGACATGGGAATAGTGTGTGACAGTGGGGAATGGACGTGGGAATAGTGTGTGACAGGGAGGAATGGACATGGGAATAGCGTGTGACGGGGGATGGACATGGGAATAATGTGGGACAGGGGTATTGGGTGTGGGAATAGTGACGGCGTAGTGGCTGTGGCAATAGTGTGTGAAAGGGGGTGATGGGTATGAGAAAACTGTGTGACAAGAGGTAATTGTCATGAGAATAGTGTGTGACAGTGGGTAATGGGCGTGGGAATAGTGTGTGATGGGGGAATGGGTGTGGGAATAGTGACGGGGTAATTGCTATGGCAATAGTGAGTGATGTGGAGACGCTGGCGTTGGACTGGGGTAAACACAGTAAGAAGTCTCACAACACCAGGTTAAAGTCCAACAGGTTTATTTGGTAGCACAAGCCACTAGCTTTCGGAGCGCTGCCCCTTCATCAACTCCCACTTACCTGATGAAGGGACAGCGCTCTGAAAGCTAGTGGCTTTTGCTACCAAATAAACCTGTTGGACTTTAACCTGGTGTTGTGAGACTTCTTACTGCAATAGTGTGTGACAGGGGTTAAAGGGCATGGGAATAGTGTGTGACGGGGGGATGGACATGGGAATAGTGTGTTTCAGGGGGTATTGGGTGTGAGAATAGTGACGGGAAAGGAGCGTGGGAATAGTGTGTGACAGCAGGGAATGGGCGTGGGATTAGTGTGTGATGGGGGCATTGGGCGTGGGAATAGTATGTGACAGGAGGTAATGGGCTTGGAAATAATGTGTGACGGGGGTAAGGGGCATGGGAATAGTGTGTTTCAGGGGGGAATGGGTGTGGGAATAGTGTGTGACAGGAGGTACTGGGCGTGGGAATAGTGTGTGACAGGGGGGAATGGGTGTGGGAATAGTGTGGGTCGGGGGGGATGGACATGGGAATATGTGTGACATGGGCTAATGGGCATGGGAATAGTGTGTGTCAGGGGGTATTGGGTGTGAGAATAGTGACGAGGAATGGGCGTGGGAATAGTGTGTGATATGGGGGAATGGGCGTGGGAATAGTGTGTAAGGGGGGTGAATGAGCAAGGGAATAGTGTGTGACAGGGGGCATTGTGTGTGGGAGTAGTGTGTGACACAGGGTAATGGGCGAGGGAGTAATGACGGCTGTAGTGGGCATTAGAATAATGTGTGATGGGGGTAATGGATGTGGGAATAGAGTGTCACAGGGGATAATGGGCATGGGAAAAGTGACGGGGGAATTGGCGTTGGCAAAGTGATAGGGGTAATGAGCGTGGGAATAGTGTGTGATGTGGGAATGGGTGTGGGAATAGTGTGTGACGGGAGTTAATGAGTATGGGAATTGTGACAGTTGTTAATGAGCATGGGAATAGTGTGTGAGAGGGTGGAATGGGTGTGGGAATAGTGTGTGACAGTGGGGAATGGGTGTGGGAATAGTGTGTGACAGTGGGGAATGGGTGTGGGAATAGTGTGTGACAGTGGGGAATGGGTGTGGGAATAGTGTGCGACAGTGGGGAATGGGTGTGGGAATAGTGTGTGACAGTGGGTAATGGGCATGAGAAGAATGTGTGGTAATGGGTGTGGGAATAGTGGCAGGAGGAATGGACATGGGAATAGTGTGAGGCAGGGGGTAATGGGCGTGGGAATAGTGTGAGGCAGAGAATGATAGGTGTGGGAAAAGTGACAGGGGATAATGGGCATTGGAAAAGTGACAGGAAGTAATTGGCATAGGCAAAGTGACAAGGGAAATGGGCATGAAAGTAGTGGGTGACAGGGAGTATGGGTGAGAGAATAGTGCGACAGGGAGTAATGGGCGTGGGAATAGTGTGTGACAGGGGCTAATGGCATGTGAATATTGATGGGATATTGGGCGTGGGAATAATGTGTGACGGGGGAATGGTCGTGGGAATAATGCCAGCTGGAATAGACATGGGAATACTCTGTGACGGGGGCAATGGGCGTGGGAATAGTGTGAGACAGGGAGTAATATGTGTGGGAATAGTGTTTGACAGGGTAATGCGCATGGGAATAATGACGGGGAGTAATGGGCATGGAATAGTGTGTCACAGAGGGTACTGGGCAGGGGAATAGTGTGTGACAGGGGATAATGGATGTGGGAATAGTGACAGGAAGTAATGTGCATGGGAATAGTGTGTGACAGGAAGTAATGTGTGTGGGAATAGTGTGTGACGGGTAATACACATGGGAATAATGGTAGGGGGTAATGGGCATGAGAATAGTGTGTGACAGTGGGGAATGGGTGTGGGAATAGTGTGTGACAGGTGGTAATGGGTGTGGGAATAATGGCAGGGGGAATGGACACGGGAATAAAGTGAGATGGGGGTAATGGGCGTGGGAATAGTGTGAGGCAGAAAATGATAGGCGTGGGAAAAGTGACAGGGGGTAATTGGCGTAGGCAAAGTGACGAGGGAAATGGGCATGGAAGTAGTGTGTGACAGGGAGTATGGGCGAGAGAATAGTGCGTGATAGGGATAATGGACGTGGGAATAGTGACAGGGAGTAATGTGCGTGGGAATAGTGTGTGAAAGGGGGTAATTGGCGTGGGAATAATCTGTGACGGGGTAATGGGAGTGGGAAAATTGTGTGACGGGGAGAATGGGCGTGGGAAAATTGACGGGGGTAATGGGCAGATGAATAGTGTGTGACAGGTGGTAATGAGTGTGAGAACTGTGACAAGGTTTAATGGGTGTGGGAATTTTGAAAGTGGTTAATGGGCGTGGGAATAGTGTGTGACAGGAGAATGAATGTGGGAATAGTGACAGGTGTAATGGGCATGGGAATAACGTGTGACAGGGAGGATTGGGTGTGGGAATAGTGTTTGACAGGGGGGAATGGGCGTGGGAATAGTGTCAGGGGGTAATGGGCATTGGAATAATGTGTGACGGGGGGAATGAGTGTGGGAATAGTGACGACATAATGGGTGTGGGAATAGTGTGTGAGGTGGGAACGAGCTTGGAAATAGTGACAGCGGTAATAGACTTGGGAATACTGTGTGACAGGGGATAATTGGCGTGGGAATAGTGTGTGACAGGGAGTAATGGGCGTTGGAATGATGTGTGACAGCGGGTAATGGGTGTGGGAATAGTGACGGGATAATGGGTGTGGGAATAATGTGTGACAGTGGGTAATGTGGCTTGGGAATAGTGTGTAACGGAGGAATGAGCTTGGAAATAGTGACAGCAGGAATAGGCTTGTGAATACTGTGTGACGGGGGTAATGGGCATGGGAATAGTGTGTGACGGGGGAGGTGGACTGGGAATAATGTGTGACATGGGGTAATGGGTGTGGGAATATTGTGTGACGGGGATAATGGGTGTGGGAATAACAGAAAGCAAAGAGTGGGGGTAAATAGCTGTTTTTCTGGTTGGCGATCGGTGACTAGTGGTGTGCCTCAGGGATCAGTGTTGGGACTGCAATTGTTTATGATTTACATAGATGATTTGGAGTTGGGGACCAAACGTAGTGTGTCAAAATTCGCAGATGACACTAAGATGGGTGGAAGAGCAAAGTGTGCAGAGGACGCTGAAAGTCTGCAAAGGGATATAGATAATCTAAGTGAGTGGGCGAGGGTCTGGCAGATGGAGTACAATGTTGGTAAATGTGAGGTCATCCATTTTGGTAGGAATAACAGCAAAATGGACTATTATTTAAATGGTAAAAAATTGCAGCATGCTGCTGTGCACAGGGACCTGGGTGTCCTTGTGCAGGAATAAGGAGTTGGTTTGCAGGTGCAGCAGGTAATTAAGAAGGCAAATGGAATTTTGTCCTTCATTGCTAGAGTGATGGAGTTCAAAAACAGCGAGATTATGTTGCAGCTGTATAAGGTGCTGGTGAGGCCACAGCTGGAGTACTGTGTACTGTTTTGGTCTCCTTACTTGAGAAAGAATATACTGGCACTGGAGGGGGTGCAGAGGAGATTCACTAGGTTGATTCCAGAGTTGAGAGGGTCGGCTTATGAGGAGAGACTGAGTAGACTGGGGCTATACTCATTGGAATTCAGAAGAATGAGGGGAGATCTTATAGAAACATATAAGATTATGAAGGGAATAGATAAGATAGAAGCAGGGAAGTTGTTTCCACTGGCGGGTGAAACTAGAACTAGGGGGCATAGCCTCAAAATAAGGGGAAGCAGATTTAGGACTGAGTTGAGGAGGAACTTCTTCGCACAAAGGTTTGTGAATCTGTGGAATTCCCTGCTCAGTGAAGCAGTTGAGGCTACCTCATTGAATGTTTTTAAGGCAAGGATCGATAAATGTTTGAACAGTAAAGGAATTAAGGGTTATGGTGAGCGGGCGGGTAACTGGAGCTGAGTCCACAAAAAGATCAGCCATGAATAGGATGGGAACAGAGGGATATGGTCCCCGGAAGGGTAGGGGCTTTTAGTTAAGTCGGGCAGGCTTGGAGGGCCGAAGGGCCTGTTCCTGTGCTGTAATTTTCTCTGCTCTTTGTTCTTTGATCTTATTGAATGGCGGAGCAGGCTCGAGGGGCCAGATGGCCTACTCCTGCTCCTAGTTCTTATGTTCTTATGTGTGACAGTGGGGAATGGGTGAGGGAATAGTGTGTTAAAGGGGGCATTGCACGTGGGAATAGTGAGTGACAGGGGGTAATGGGCGTGGGAATAGTGTGTGACGGAGGTAATGGGCGTGGGATTAGTGACGGTGGTCATGGGCATTAGAATAATGTGTGAGAGGCGGTAATGAGCATGGGAATAGTGTGTGTTGGGTGCAACATGTGTGGGAATAGTGACAGAGGGAATGGGCGTGGGAATAGTGACAGGGGTAATGGCTTTTTCAATAGTGTGTTAAAGGGGGCATTGCGCGTGGGAAAAGTGTGTGACGGGCTAGTGGGCGTGGGAACGGCGTGTGATGGGGGTAATGGGTGTGGGAATAATGTGTGACGGGGAATGGGTGTGGGAATAGCGTGTTACAGGGGGTAATGGGATTGGGAATAGTGTGTGGCAAGGGGTCAATAGTTTGTGACAGGGAGGAATGGATGTAGGAATAGTGAATGGCATGGGAATAGTGTGACGGGGAAATGGGCATCGGAATAGTTACAGTGGGTAATGGGTGTGGAAATAGTGATGGGGTAATGGTCTTGGGAATAGTGTGTGACAGGAGGTGATGGGCGTGGGAATAGTGTGTGACAGGGGAAGGGCTGCAAACCTACTTTGAAGGTTGTTATTTGAAATACGGGTGACAGACCAGCCTCATGAGAAACAATCAGAGAGCTGGCAGCATCCTTGCCCTCACTTCCAAGCCATGCCTTGTAATTCTGCCTGCAAGATTGGAGAATCAGGGCCTCCCTGGTCTCCGGTAAGGCCCCTAACTTTCGCAGTGGGCAAACATGCACCTGCTGCAACACCATTAAATTCAGACCCAAGTTTATCTCAGGAGGCCCCTTTGGCTGCTTCATGGGGAGGTGATGCAGTGATATTGTTACTGGACTATAATCCCAAAGACCCAGGGTAATGCTCTGGGGACCCTGGTTTGAATCCTGATGATGGAATCTGAATTCAATAAAAATCTGGAATTAAACCATCATCAAATGTCATTAAAAAAACACTAATGTCCTTTCGGTAAGGAAATTTGTCGTCCTTACCTGGTCTGGCCTACATGTGACTCCAGACACAGAGCACTGTGGTTGACTCTGAAATGCCCTCTGAAATGGCCTAGCAAACCATTCAAATTGCTAAAGCCTCAAAGAATGAAACCGGGTGAACCACCCAACATTGACCTAGCCAGTGAAAATTACAATGTTGACCCTGCAAAGTCCTCACTACCAACATCTGGGGGCTTGTGCCAAAATCGGGAGACTCACAGACTAGTCAAGCAGCAACCTGACAGAATCATTCCCACATGATCATATCTTTCAGATACCACCATCACCATTCCTGAGCATCAGAAGACAGACCCAACAGAGTGGCGACGGCAAAACAGTGGTATACTGGAGAGAAGTCCTCAACATTGCTGGGAGTCCTCAACATTGACTCCAGATCCCATGAAGTCTCATGGCATCATGTCAAACATGGGCAAGGAAACCTCCTGCTGATTAGCAAACCCGCCTCCTCTATACTTCCACCCCCACACACTCAGCTGATGAATCAGCACTCCTCCATGTTGAGCACTATTTGGAGGAAGCAGTGAGTGTGGCAAGGGCACAGCATATACTGTGGTTGGGGGACTTCTGTCTATCACTAAGCGTGGCTCGGTAGCACCACTGCTGACCAGGTTGGACTAAAGGACATAGCTGCTAGACTGGGTCCCACTGGGTCTTCATGGTTCACTCCATGGTTAAATATCTTGCAGAGCTTCACTTGCTGGACCAAGACATAGGAAATGGAGTTGAGATCAGCCATGATCTTATCGCATGACAGGACAGGGTTGAGGGGCCGAAAGGCCTACTCTTGCTCCTAATTATTATGTTTAGCCACAGTGGATCCTGTTCCTTTCAATCTGAAACATGTACTGCCCAATCTTCTGAACTTATGTCGTGCCCAGCTCCTTCTCCTTCATTCCGGGTGGGGTACCGGGAGCCAGCATGGGCAGTCACGGGCTGTTCAATTCTCTCCCAGAGAAAGCTAGTACTTTCTGCAGGACTGAACCAGAGGAAGGAAATGGAGCAAAGTGAGAGGTTGGTGGCTGGGGAGGTGGGGGGAGGATGCCAGGCGGGTTACATGGAGGTGGTGGGTGACAAGAATACGTCTTAGTGACCAGAATTTCAAAAGTGCCTTTCCAGCAATACTGCCTGTTCCTGGGGCATGCCAGGGCCTGCTTGTCTTATTTTTCTCACCAACCCAGGGACTAAAACACACTATTAGGAAAACCACATTAAAAGCTGTGGGACAGCAGTTACTGTCAAAACAGACCACAAAAGCAATGATGAAAGTTCTTACAAAACATGGTTCTATTCAGCAATTCCCCGCAATGGGTTCTATTTTATGGATACAAAACATCTCAAGATTGCCTAAGATAACTGAGGGGCATGTTGTAATTGTGCACATAGATCCGGGCTCCCTCTGAGAGCCTGCCGGTGGGTTTCTTTCACACACGAGGATATGATCAGTGCCTGAAGGTGAAATCTGGGTATGCTAGTCAAAACTTGAGATACAGCGAGCAAGATACAGCTAGAGTCGAAAAAAAATGGTTAATTGCCTTCCTTCTTGTTCAGGGACAGCTCAACAAAGCAATTAGCTCAGCACATTGTTTTTCTTGCTGAGAATCCAGGGCCAACTCATAGGAGGCACGGTGGCACAGTGGTTAACACTACTGTCTCACAGCACCGGGGACCTAGGTTCAATTCCAGCCTTGGGTGATTGTCTGTGTGGAGTTTGCATGTTCTCCCTGCATGGGTTTCCTCTGGGCGCTCCTGTTTCCTCTCACAGTCCAAAGATGTGCTGGTTAAGTGGATTGGTAGGGTAAATATGTGAGGTTACAGGGATAGGGCCTGGCTGGGATGCTCTGTTGGAGAGTCGGTGCAAACTCAATGAGCCAAATGGCCTCTTTCTGCACTGTAGGGGTTCTGTGATCGAGTGAAATGCAGGCAGTGTTTTGCCATTAGTGTCACAGAACATTCTATTCTGATATTAACCTGATGATAAGACTGTATGATAGCCCAGTGACTTATTGTGACCTCCTAGACAGGCACCCATCACATTCTGAAGCAAATTCCAACCATCTCCTTAAAGCCCTCTCCTTTCCCCTTTTCACGCTCACTTCCAACCACAAATCTGAACTACTCACTTATTTCTTTGTCAGTAAGTTTGAGACCTTCCATGTAACCAGCTGTGGTGCTTATCCCCTTTATGGAGCAATTTACTGTGAGGGTCACATGACCCTGGTAACCAATCAAGGTCCAGGGTAGGAGATCATTTCAACAACTGTGGGCTTCAGTAGCAGATCAATTTGGAAACTGACCAGCAGCCACGCGGCTGCAAGCCTCCATTTTATAGTTCTGTGTAAATAAATGTTATAGTTGTTATTTACCTAATTGGTGAACCAAAATTATTACAAAGGTTTTGCAGCTTCCCCTGTTCTCCTTCCATAACCAAGCTCAGACTTCCTGCAGGTTTCCCCCTTCCGTTGCCCTGGATTCATTTCTATCCCATACCCCTTCATGCCATCTTGAAACTCCATCCTGTTCCCGAATTCCATTCCTAGTAAACCACTGGACATCCAATTTCCCTTCCTGGTCTCATTTCTAGCTTACAATATCAATGACTACTTCTCCTTGTATACTGTTCCTGCATTTTCCCCCACACACTATTCTTTGAAGAAAACCATCATCCCAGCCCTCCTCAAAATATATCCTCTCTTCATGCAAACTACTGGCCCCATCTCCAATCTCCCATTCCCCTTACATGTCTTGAGCATGATGCCATTTCCCATGGCCCTGATCACAATGGGGAGATGTGAAAGACCTGGCAAAGCTGGGGATGTGGAAAGCTTAACATAATGATCTTAACAATGGCATCATTTAAATAACATGCTGCAATCGTCTGATTATCAGTCTGGCTGAGGGTGAAAACGCCAACAAGCAGGAGTGGGGAGGGGTTTGTGGAGTTCAGGTTTGCGATTGATGAGGGGGTGGGGACATAAGTCTGGCCATGAGGGCAACCCAGGATCTTCTCGATGGGTGGCCTAGGAAAGACCTCTGCCCCTTTTACATAGAACATAGAACACTACAGCGCAGTACAGGCCCTTCGGCCCTCGATGTTGCGCCGACCAGTGGTACCAATCTAAAGCCCCTCTAATCTACACTATTCCAATATCATCCATATGTTTATCCAATAACCACTTGAACGCTCTCAACGTTGACAAGTCCACCACTGCTGCAGGCAGGGCATTCCACGCCCTTACTACTCTCTGAGTAAAGAATCACAAGCAACACAAGCAACACAAGGAAACCTGGAAAACACATTTAAAGCTTGTCGACTGAGCCCGAAGAAGCCCAGGATCCAGTTCCTGATCAGTTTGAGCTGTTGTGGGAGCTGAGCATCATATCCCACCCCCACACACCTGCCACCCCCTTCACCAAAAAAACCTTCCCTGCTCCCCACCCCTAACCCAGGCCTTTTATACAGTTAGGGGTCTGTTGTCATTAACTAGACCAATGTGAATATTGAAAGGCATAAGATTCACATCCTTCCTATGGGTGCTCTTCTCAAAATGAGCAGGTAGGGGGAACAGTGTTGGATTCTCTCCAATAATTCCAGCGCATAGAGCTGGAGGCATAACTCTCAATAGTGGCAAAGGGATGGGACATGCCCAAGTGACCAGATTCAGAGTAACAGAGAGTAACAGAGAGGGGCGGCACGGTAGCACAGTGGTTAGCACTGCTGCTTCACAGCTCCAGGGACCTGGGTTCGATTCCCGGCTTGGGTCACTGTCTGTGTGGAGTTTGCACGTTCTCCTCGTGTCTGCGTGGGTTTCCTCCGGGTGCTCTCGTTTCCTCCCACAGTCCAAAGATGTGCGGGTTAGGTTGATTGGCCATGTTAAAAACATTGCCCTTAGTGTCCTGGGATGCATAGGTTAGAGGGATTAGTGGGTAAATATATGGGGGTAGGGCCTGGGTGGGATTGTGGTCGGTGCAGACTCGATGGGCCGAATGGCCTCTTTCTGTGCTGTAGGGATTCTAAGACTCTTCTAAGTTAAGGAGGGGGGAAGGTGGGGGTGTGGATTAGATAGCTTAAAAACATAGTGATGGGTGAAACTGTGAACACTTTTCATTTTAGAAATCAGAATTTTAAATCGGAGGAACTGGTGGCGGAAGGCTGGGGGTGAGGACAGGAGGCACTATATATCAGCAACAATGCAAATGATGGACAAACTAGACTTGGTACAGATTAGGAGGCGAACACAGGGCTTTCAGTGAGCTGAGGCTGGAAGGTCAGCCAGGAGAGGTGACAATGACATAAGATGTTGGTTTTAACAACCAAAGGGAAGGTGGAAGGAGGTGGTCTTTGTGAAGAAATGAAGAAATATGGGGACTGGATTTTTCAGGGGGCTGGGGTGTTTACTATCGCCCATTTTGAAGAGAAGTCGCTTGCAAACTGACACACGTTAAAGAGGGTCGTCCTGCAGTGATAACACGTAGGCTGCCCCACAGCGATATTCATCCCATCGAATCTATGCCCACTCTCTCCAGAGCAATCTAATCAGTCCCATTCCCCGCTCTATCCCCATAGCACTGTGGCCGGAACATTCTGGCTATTCCCACCAGCGGGATCTTCCTGTCCCGCTGATGGTGAATCCCAGCCACAGGTTTCCAGGGAGCGGAAGGGGTTTGGATAAAGTGGGAAATCCCATTGATGGCAGTGGGACCAGAAGATCCCACAGCCGGTCAATGGCAGGCTGCCCCCACCACCATGGAACACATGGCCAGAGATGTGGAAAATCCGCCCTGTAAATTTACTTTGCTCAAATGCCAATCCAACTTCCTCTTGCAATCATTGACCATGGCCACTTCCAACATTCTTGTAGGCAATATTTCCAGGTCATTTCCACTCATGGGGCGGAATTTTACTGTCCCACCCATCACGGGAATTGTAGCGGGTGGGACACGGACAATGCAAAGGTCCGTTGACCTCGGGCAGAGTTGATGGATCTTAAAGGTATCCTTTGGAGATAAGGGGTGTACAAATTATGACAGGTTTAGGTAAGGTAGACAAAATAGAAACAGTTTATAGCAGGACTGGGAGACACAGATGTAAATTCATGAAATATGAGGGAGTGTGAGGAATAATTTTTTTGACATAGTTGTTGGGATTTTCCAGCCACGCTCTCCCCATGGCTGGAAAATCCCAACCACTATGTCAAAAAAATTATTCCTCACATTCCCTCATATTTCATGAGTTTACATCTGTGTCTCCCAGTCCTTCTTTAAACTGTTTATTTTTTGTCTATCTTACCTAAACCTGTCATAATCTCATACACTCCTTATCAAATCTCCCCTCAATCTCCTTTGTTTCAAGGAGAACAATCCCCTCAGCTTCTCCAACCCTAACCTTGTCGTCAAAATCCTCCCACTCCTGGAACTCTTCTGATAAATCTTGACACCTTCTCAAGGACTGTCATATCCTCCCTGAAGTGTGGTGACCAGAATTGGATTCAATGCTCTGGTCGGGACTTAATCGGAGTTTTACACAGTCAGCAAAATGTCCCTCATTTTGTACTCAGTAACTCTATTGACGAAACCCAACGTCCCATATACTTTGCTAACTGCTCTCTCACTATGCCCTCCCACCTTCAATGATCAATGCACATGAACTTCCAAGGTCCTCTGTCCCAGCACATCTTATAGAACTGTGCCATTTATTCTTTATTGCCCCTCCCCATTGCTTCTGTCAAAGTATATCAAGTCACATTGCTCTGTATTAAATTGCATCTGCCACTCATTTGCCCATTTTGCGAGCCAATCCAAGTCCTGTTGCAGTTCACTGGGTCCACTGTTTCTTTTGGCAGCTGGATTGACATTGAGAGGACACAGATTTAAGATAACTGGTAACAGAATCAGTGGGGCAGATGGGGAGAAACGCTTGCACGCAGTCAGTTGTGATCTGGAATGTACTTCCTGACAATGTAGTGCAAATAGATTCAATGTTCTATTCTGTTCTATATGATTCATGTGTGCTATGGACTTGGAACCCAAAGAGTATTGGAGGGGATTCAGAGCAAAAGGGAGGCGGAGGGAGGGGGGGTGGGGGGGGGGCGGGGGGAGGGGGGGGATAGATTTGGGCTAGTGGGCAAGAGCAGCAGAGGCAGACGAATGGTTACTGTTAGCAATAATAATGGCAAATACTGTATAAAATTCTGCTATGAATCACAAGAGTTTAGTATGCAGGTACAGCAAGTAATTAGGAAAGCTAATAGAATGTTATTGTTTATTGTGAGAATTGACTACAAAAGTAGGGAGGTTGTGCTTCAGTTGTACAGGGCACTGGTGAGACCACATCTGGAGTAATGTGTACAATATTGGCCTCCTTATTTAAGGAAATATGTAAATACATTAAAAGCAGTTCGGAGAAGGTTTACTGACTAATACCTGATGAGGGTCTTACGAGGAAATGTTGGAGAGGTTAGGTTTGTATCCTATGGAGATTAGAAGAGTAAGAGGTCTCTTGATTGAAACCTTTAAGATCCTGCGGGGGTTTTAATCGGGGAGATGTGGAGAGGATATTTCCTCTTGTGGCAGAATCTTGAACTATGGGATACTGTTTAAAAATAAAGGGCCACCCATTTAAGACAGCGATGAGAAGAACTTTTGCTTTCTGAGGGTTGAGAGTCTCTGGAACTCCCTTCCTCAAAAGGCAGTGGAAGCACAGAGTCTTTGAATATTTTTAAGGAAGAGCGAGATAGATTTTTGATTAACAAGGGGGTAAAAGTTATCGAGGGTAGTCAGGAATGTGGGTTTAAGGTTACAATGAGATCAGCTGTGATCTTATTGAATGACAGAACAGGTTGAAGGGGCCAAGTGGCCTACCTCTGCTCCTGCTCCTAATTCATCTGTTCGAACCATTTTAAAGAAACGGGTTCACACCTGCATTGAAATAGTGAGCAGGATCGTTACAGTATCTCAAATGTTTGGCTGCTCATGTCACCAAGAGGATTTCAAGGTCTGCAGACATTCTGACAGAGAATGCAGAGGCATTTTGTTCTTTGGTATTTTTCCTTTTTTATTGCAACAAAAGGCACATTAAAGGTTTTACCAAATAGCATGGAACCGGTGTGCCATTTGAAAAGGAAGTGCTCTGTTGTGGTCACTTTGATCTGCCTTCTTGTTTTCCTTAAACTTCTCTTTCTTTCACAAGCCAGGCTGTTACAATGGAATGTTGCCTGTTCAACAGACTGTGAGACGTGGCTCTTAACCTGCTGTGGAAAAAGGGTGATAAGTATACAGGCACCTGATACTGAACCAGGAAGATGATCCAATTGTGCTGCGAGAGCCGGAGTTCTACACTCCTACGCATTTCTCCCTTGTACCTTAACATCTGGTGCTGACTGTGTGTCTGGCCAATAACTCACTCCATTTCTGAGGCATTAAGGGGAAGTGAATGCTATCAAAGTATTTTGTACTTTCATAATGGTGTTGAATTCTGAGTAACCACAGATATGACTGTCACACTGGTTGGGATTTTCCCACTCCCCGCCCCCCCCCCCCCCCCCACCCCTCCTTCCACTGCTACTTCGGGATTAATGGTGGGCAGTAGGGGGTAGACAATGGAGCAGGAGCTGAAACATTAGTTCCGGCTGGAAACTTGTGCTCCCTGCTGTCATTGTAGATTGCCATTCCTGCCAGAGGCCGATGTGAAATCGTTTTGCCTCAAGTTAATGCAATGCAGCTGAAAGCCTAACCAAAATTGTCCCTCCTCATTCCCCCGCCCAATGATCTGCACCGTCAGCGGGATATCACACCAGTCCAGACCAATATGGCATGGACATGGCAGGATTCACTGGGAAAAAGGCATGGGGCAGTTTGCAGAGAGTGGACGAGGGAGTCCTACAGTGATCATGGTCCCTGGAGCACCACACGCAGCAGTGGACCTTCATATTGCAGGAGATCCCAGGATGTGGATTTATTCACTGCAAGAATTTCCAGGGACATGGACCTTCACACTGCAGGAGATTCCAGGATGTGGATCTTCACACCGCAGGAGATTCCAGTATGTGGATCCTCACACTGCCGGAGATTCCGGTATGTGGATCCTCACACTGCCGGAGATTCCAGGATGTGGATCTTCGCTGCAGGAGATTCCAGGATGTGGATCTTCACACTGCCGGATATTCCAGGATGTGGATCCTCACACTGCCGGAGATTCCAGGATGTGGATCTTCACACTGCCGGAGATTCCGGGATGTGGATCTTCACACTGCCGGAGATTCTGGGATGTGGATCTTCCCTGCAGGAAATTCCAGGATGTGGATCCTCACACTGCCGGATATTCCAGGATGTGGATCTTCACACTGCAGGATATTCCGGGATGTGGATCTTCACACTGCAGGAGATTCCGGGATGTGGATCTTCACACTGCAGGAGATTCCGGGATGTGGATCTTCACACTGCAGGAGATTCCGGGATCTGGATCTTCACTGCAGGAGATTCCAGGATGTGGATCTTCACACTGCAGGAGATTCCGGGATCTGGATCTTCACTCAGGAGATTCCAGGATGTGAATCTTCACTCTGGAGATTCCAGGATGTGAATCTTCACTCTGGAGATTCCAGGATGTGAATCTTCACTCTGGAGATTCCAGGATGTGAATCTTCACTCAGGAGATTCCAGGATGTGGATCTTCACTCTGGAGATTCCAGGATGTGAATCTTCACTCTGGAGATTCCAGGATGTGAATCTTCACTCTGGAGATTCCAGGATGTGAATCTTCACTCTGGAGATTCCAGGATGTGAATCTTCACTCTGGAGATTCCAGGATGTGGATCTTCACTGCCGGAGATTCCGAGGTGTGGATCTTCACACTGCCGGAGATTCCAGGATGTGGATCTTCACTGTCGGAGATTCCGGGATGTGGATCTTCACTCAGGAGATTCCAGGATGTGGATCTTCACTGCCGGAGATTCCGGGATGTGGATCTTCACTGCCGGAGATTCCGGGATGTGGATCTTCACTGCCGGAGATTCCAGGATGTGGATCTTCACTGCCGGAGATTCCGGGATGTGGATCTTCACTGCCGGAGATTCCGGGATGTGGATCTTCACACTGCCGGAGATTCCGGGATGTGGATCTTCCCTGCCGGAGATTCCGGGATGTGGATCTTCACTGCCGGAGATTCCGGGATGTGGATCTTCACTCAGGAGATTCCACGATGTGGATCTTCACTGCCGGAGATTCCGGGATGTGGATCTTCACTGCCGGAGATTCCGGGATGTGGATCTTCACTGCCGGAGATTCTGAGATGTGGATCTTCAAACTGCCGGAGATTCTGGGGTGTGGATCTTCACTCAGGAGATTCCGAGGTGTGGATCTTCATAGAATTCATAGAAACCCTACAGTACAGAAAGAGGCCATTTGGCCTATCGAGTCTGCACCGACCACAATCCCACCCAGGCCCTACCCCCATAACCCTACATATCTTACCCGCTAATCCACACATCCCAGGACACTAAGGGGCAATTTTATCATGGCCAATTAACCTAACCCGCACATCTTTGGACTGTGGGAGGAAACCGGAGCACCCGGAGGAAACCCACGCAGACACGAGGAGAATGTGCACACTCCACACAGACAGTGACCCAAGCCGGGAGTCGAACCCAGGTCCCTGGAGCTATGAAGCAGCAGTGCTAACCACTGTGCTACCGTGCCGCCTGCTCTGGAGGATGCAGCCTCAGAACCCTTTCTGACAAGCTGAGGTGCATCAATCAGATGGCAAACAATCCAGCAGGTTAAGGCTG
Organism: Mustelus asterias; assembly: GCF_964213995.1. Lineage (NCBI taxonomy): Eukaryota > Metazoa > Chordata > Chondrichthyes > Carcharhiniformes > Triakidae > Mustelus > Mustelus asterias. Next base: position 75,846,723 of record NC_135803.1, on the reverse strand, counting down.
GAAGAATGAGAAGGATAGCTGAAACCCAATTTCTCTCAACACCATCTTCTCTATTTACGCAGGAAAAGTTACAGCACAACAGAACACAGAGAGAGAGAAGACGGGATTGGGCTGGCCTGAACAGAGGAATCTAACAGAGGTCGAGGAGCAGGGAGCCCAGCTGGCTGGGGAGGAACTGGGCCGAACCTGGTCCCCAACCCGATCCCCTCCTTCCAGATCTCCACACCACATCATAATTAAGCCCCAACTCTTCATTCCTCTTCTCCCTATTCAATCCCCCCACTCCAGCATACACCAGCACTGCCCAACGGTACTGCGTGCAAAATTCACATTATGGAAATTCTTACAGCGTGAAGATCCACATCTCGGAATCTCCGGCAGTGTGAGAATCCACATCCCGGAATCTCCGACAGGGAAGATCCACATCCCGGAATCTCCTGAGTGAAGATCCACATCCTGGAATCTCCTGAGTGAGGATCCACATCCTGGAATATCCGGCAGTGTGAGGATCCACACAGTGTGGGGCGGCACGGTAGCACAGTGGTTAGCACTGCTGCTTCACAGCTCCAGGGACCCGGGTTCGATTCCCGGCTCGGGTCGCTGTCTGTGTGGAGTTTGCACATTCTCCTCGTGTCTGCGTGGGTTTCCTCCGGGTGCTCCGGTTTCCTCCCACAGTCCAAAGATGTGCGGGTTAGGTTGATTGGCCATGCTAAAATTGCCCCTTAGTGTCCTGGGATGTGTAGGTTAGAGGGATTAGTGGGTAAATGTGTAGGGATATGGGGGTAGGGCCTGGGTGGGATTGTGGTCGGTGCAGACTCGATGGGCCGAATGGCCTCCTTCTGTACTGTAGGGTTTCTATGAATTCTATGAGACCAAACAGATAGAAACATAGAAAATAGGAGCAGAAGTAGGCTATTCAGCCCTTCGAGCCTGCGCCACCGTTGATTAAGAACGTGGTTGATCATTCAACTCAAAAACCTTTTCCCATTTTCCCCCCATATTATTTGATCCCTTTCCCTCCAAGACCTATATCTAACTCTTTCTTGAAAACAAAACATGTTGTAGCCTCAACTGTTTTCTGTTGTAGAGAATCCCACTCTCTGGATGAAGAAATTTCTTCTCATCTCAGTCTTAAATGGTTTACCCCTTATCCTCTGTGTGTGACCTCTGGTTCTGTACTACCCTCACCATCAGGAACATCATTCCTGCATCGACCCTGCCTAGTCCTGTTAGAATTTTATAGGTTTCTATGAGATCTCCCTTTATTATTGTACACTTCAGCTAATATAATCCTAACCAACTCAATCTCTCCTCATACGTCAGTCCTGCTATCCCAGGAATCAGTCTGGTAAACCTTCACTGCATTCTCTGTAGAGCAAGAACAACCTTCCTCAGACCAAAACGGGACACAATATTCCAGGTGTGGCCTCACAAGGGCCCTGTATAATTGCAGCAAGACATCCCTATTCCTGCACTCGAATCCTCTCACTTTGAAAGCCAACATACCATTTCCCTTCTTAAATGCCTGCTACACCTGCATGCTTACCTTCAGCGACTGGTGCACAAGGACACCCGTGTCTCATTGCATATTCCCCTTTCTCAATCAGTAGCCATTCACATTGTAATCTTCTTGTTTTGCTACCAAAGTAGATGACCTCACATTTATCCACATTATACTCCATCTGCCTTGCATTTTCCCACTCACTCAACTTATCCAAATCAGACTGAAGGATCGCTGCATTCTCCTCCCACCCAGCTTTGTGTCATCTGGAAATTTGAAGGTATTGCATTTAGTTTCCTCATCTAAATCATTAATATATATATATTGTGGATAGCTGAGGTCCCACACTGATCCCTGTAATATCCCACTAGTCACTGCCTACCATTCGGAAAAAAAACCTGTTTATTTCTACTCTTTGTTTCCTGTCTGCCAGCCAGTTTTCTATCCATCGCAATACACTGTGCCCAATCCTATGTGCTTTAATTTTACACGTTAATCTCTTTTGTGAGACATTGTCAAAAGCCTTCTGAATGTCCAAATCAAGCCACATCCACTGGCTCTCCCTTATCAACTCTACTAGTTACATCCTCAAAGAATTCCAGTAGATTTGTCAAGCATGATTTCCCTTTCATAAATCCATGATGACTTTGTCTGATCCTGCCACTGTTTTCCAAGATCTCTGCTATTAAATCTTTGATAATGGACTTTAACATTTTCCCCACTGCTGATGACAGGCTGATTGGTCTATAATTCCCTGTTTATTTTCTCTGCCTTCTTTTTAAGGCTCACCGAGGCATGTCATTACTAAACGGAGTGGGAATGGAGGGATACAAAAGAATGGTCTAGTTGGGACCAGGGGGCGGCGCTGGCTTGGAGGACCGAAGGGCCTGTTCCTGCACTGTATTGTTCTTTGTTCTTTTGTTCCTCGACATTGATTGGCTTTGGGAAGCATCACTCTGGGGCGCTGGAGTCCCCTGTGATTGGTGGCCCATCTCCTCCCTCCATTGTGGGTTTGCAACAACGAGGTTGATGTCCAGGTGCCTTTTAAATATGGTACCAAAGTATGGGGGGGTGGGGGGCTGTTTGGTGAAGGGGGGACTTGCATCATCCAGCCTCCACACTCACTCCCCCCCCCCTCCCCCCCAACGCAATAGATCGGGAAACTCTTGACTGCATAATTAATTAGACCTGCATAGCACGATTTGGCACAAATTTCCATCAGCCTCCATGTTGGGATACATTCCCGGTTTCCGCTCACGAATGGAAAGTCCCAGCTACCAATTTAGCCAAATTGGTGAATGTAAATCGCAGGCCTAGATTTACGTAGCCAACATTGTCCACCATTCGGTAACCAAGGAACTCAGTGGTCAAGAAAAATACTTGTTCTCTCCACTTCACTGCCGAGCATTTTACCAACAATTGTATAAAGGTTCAAGTTCACATAGAAACGCCATGCCGTTGCAATTGCTCTGACCACATGCCCAATGATGGATATCTATTTCTCCGACTTTATTTACTGAACAGAATTGAAGATTTCACATTAGCCACATGCAGCTCATGGCTAACTCTGTTCTATAAAGAAATGCAGCAGCATGTGTGTGTATCAGAGTCTCTCAGCTCCTTGTTCCCTTTCCCACATTCCCCCACCACCCCTGTATTTAACAGTGGAAATAGTCAGTAGAATTACTGTGACGTTGTGAATAGGGACATTGTAATATGAGTTTCACCTTCCCATAATGTTGCGTCTGTCCTGAAGCAGAGAGACTGCATTCACTTGCATGGAGGTCACCAGCTAACACTGGCAGCAATCTGGCTGAGAGACCTTCAAACTGAGTATAATCGATGCACAACGAACGGTTCTGGACTCTGCTGAATTGTGCTTCTTTCTTTCATTTTTGCTGCTGATTTTTGCAATATATTTGCTTAAACAGGTGTTAACTCCTGGATTTATGGGTGGGGATTTATACCCTGCAGCATTAATAAATTAAATTAGCATTAGCACAGATACAATCCTGTGATCATCTCATTTCATCTCTGTATTTTTAATTCAGTTCTCTTGCTATCGAGACATGGTCAGTTTTTCAAGTGATTGTGATTAGCTCTGATTAATTTGCTTTTTCTCTCTAATTCCGTGTTGCTATTTGAGACATTTCAATTTAACAAATGTGCCTGATATCCTAAACGATACAGACTGGGAGGGATTACTGATCGAAAGAGTGAGAGAGTTGCATTCACTACAGTCAGTAACACAGGATGCTGGGGGAGAGGAGTTACTGAGTGACAGTGTCAGGAAGCTGGATTGTCATCAGTCGAGATACAGTCAGTAACACAGGGTGCTGGGGGGAGAGGGGTTACTGAGTGGCAGTGTGAGGGAGCTGGATTAACATCAGTAGAGATACAGTCAGTAACATAGGGTGCTAGGGGAGAAGAGATGCTGAGTGACAGTGTGAGGGGGCTGGATTAACATCAGTAGAGATACAGTCAGTAACACAAAATGCTGGGGGAGAGGGGTTACTGAATGACAGTGTGAGGGAGCTGGATTAACATCAGTAGAAATACAAGCCCTGAAAACGTGCAATCCTGCTCTGCCACCCTAACATTGCCGGATTGGATGTATATCTTTTGATCTATTGTGCCAAGATCCCATCCAAATTCCCAGGGTTAGGGAATTTGAATGAAGCAGACAGGCACCCTAAAAACATCAATGCAACTGGGAAATGCAATGCTGGGAAAGAGGCAAGGTGGGTGTTGAGATAGTAACACTGACTAACAGCTGGGAACAAGTGTTGGCAGCTTTGTTATGGTTAAATAATCTCTCTGGTGAAAGCAATTAATGCTTTCCTTAATGGTCACTTTTCTGAGCGTAACTAATGGAAATCAGCCTCTTCAGACTATGGGCACAACTTTCACCTACTAGGGCGGTGGTGGGGGAGAGAAAGAATGGGGAGTTGGGAGCTGTACCTCTCTTCATAGGTATAGGGCACCTGAGACTGAATGGACAGAGATGCCACTGATTGCACCCGCCCTTCAGTCCCTCCTTCTTCTGCGACATTAGCAGAACAAGGGGGCAGATAGAAGGAACACACACCACTCCTCAGAAAACAGGGATAACACCCTGTTGTAAATAAATCCTGCATTAATTTTCATCTCCAGACTAACCTCAGTCTGCTTTGATAACTCATCCTCAAGTGTGCTGAGAATATCTGGGACCACAGTTTGTAAGACAAACAGGAGTTACTGAACTTAACAGTTACAACATAAAGTTGCATGCTCTCTATACACCCTAGGTCAGTCACTGTACTTACTAATGTACATCTCAATGTATCAGTCTTAACACTGACCCTCACTTCATAGATAGGAATCTGTAGAAATAGGAGAGATTATATATATCAGAACGATTTTAACCTGGTTTATAAACTTGTGCAGATGGTGAGAGATTTTCTTTAAACAGTGTCTTAGTGGTGCTAAGTTAATATTCAACAAAGGGCCCTGATGGCAAAGTGTGTTCATTGTAAGGGGTCACCGGTGATATGATACCCTCTTTAACAAAGCTGAATGATGAGTGTATTAAACATGTCAAGAGAAATCTGTTAGATCAGTATAGGAACGTGAGGCCATTCGGTCTCTCGAATCTGATGGAACACTCAATTAGATTATGGTTGACTCTCACCATAACCATGACTGACATTATGTTAACACACTTGCCTAATAAGAACCAGCAGTGTCAATGCTGAAAATGTCAATTCGCCTCTCCTCAGCAGCATTTTGGAGTGAGAGTTACAGATTTCCACTACCCTTTGTGGGAAGAAGTTTTCCTGATGTCACCCCTGACTGGCCTGACTCTAATTTTTACCTCTTGTTCTTGATTCCACACCAGAGGAAACCATTTCTCTCTATCCATCCTATCAGATCCTTTCATCATTTTGAATACCTCAAGTAACTCACCTTTTACTCTTTGATATTCAAGCCTGGTCTGTGCAAACAGTCCTCATAATTTATTACAGACTACATGGAGTAAAATTCAATAGTAGGTTAGTGCGCTCTCTTCACCTTCGGGAGTCTGAGATTGATGTTCAGTCTAGAATGATGCGATAAAAGTCTATTCCCTTGATGGGTTCTTTGTCAAATAAGTTTGGGACAGTCTGAAATCATTTCCACGTAAGCTAACATTTAGAATAGGAAATTGCAAAGACAAGAACAGGAGAGGGATCTTCCCGCCTGTTTTATTTTGCAGGAATGCGACACATATTTACTCTTGTGTGTTTTCACAAAGCTCACAACTCAAAGTTCAGGCACATGCTCTTGGACTAGTGAGTGGCTGAACCGAGAGCTCTTGCAAGTATGCTGCTCAACCAGCTAAACAGGCAGTGAACTGGTACAAGCAGAGCATTGCCAGGATATGCAGCTGTGGAGGCTTATCCCTGAGAGGAAATGGAAGCAATGTAGGCTGTAGAATGAAGGCCTGTGGGATAAATTCGATAGAAGTGAATGTAGGAGCATCCCAAAACCAGTGGACAGTCTATTACCCTACCCCTGACTGGGTGTGAAGTGGGTAAGTACAAAGGGTTAGTGAAGAGATTTTATAATGACAGTCATATTGCAAGTATTTTGTCCATCGTGGAGCTATCTATACATTAGAAACAGGCCAAACTGATGCTCATATATAAAGCGAATAAAGGTAACTCCAGTTTTGCATCATCTTGTAAAATAATGGAATTATTAGGCATAAACTTGATGATGTTCTGCCCTATAACAAGCTCATTGACAATGCTTAGCTGGAATTAAAAGTAAGAAGTCTCACAACACCAGGTTGAAGTCCAACAGGTTTATTTGATAGCACAAGCCACTAGCTTTCGGAGCGCTGCCCCTTCATCAGGTAAGTGGGAGTTCTGTTCACAAACAAGGCATATGAGTTTGTGGGGCCGATTTTACCAAATCGGCTCTAAGTGCCGGGTGCGGTCGTAAATCAGACCCGCGCCCGGCAGCCGCGCTCCAGCGCCCACATACGCTTTTTCTCGACGCGGGTCCAGTGGGCGGGGCCTAGCGCATTTGCATCTGTCGGAGCACCGAACTGCGCGTGGCCGACAGCAAACAGCGCGCCCGAGCGCGAAAGTCAAAGGCAGCGCTGACAGCACTGCTGTACTGCGCTGCCTTTGACTTTCCCTGGTGGGGGTGGGGGGTGGTGGGATGTGCCGTCTCTTCCCGGGGTGGGGGGGGGGGCGCGGGGGATGGGGTGGATGAGGCGGGGGGGGGGGGGGGGGATCTGATGTCTCTTCCCTGAGAGGGGGGGGTGGTGGTGGAGAGGGGATGTGACATCTCATCCCTGAGGGGGGGGTGAGGGGGGATGTGACATCTCCACCCCCCCACCCTCAGGGGCAGAGACGTCACATCCCCTCCCTACTGCCCCCCTCAGGGAAGAGATGTCAGATCCCCCCCCTACCCCCCCGCCCCCCCCTCAGGGAAGAAATGTCACATCCCCCCCCTACCCCCCCCCCCTCAGGGAAGAGATGTCACATCCCCTCCCCTCCCCACCCCCAGTGAAGAGACGTCATCCCACCCATCAGGACCCCTGGAGGAAGGTCAGGATCCAGGATCGCAAGATGCTTTTGACGGACACCAGCGATCAAGGTAGGTCGGGGGCCCGGGGGGTCCAATCTCGGGAGGGGTGGGGGGGGGGGGCTGCTGGTGGGGCCTGCGTCCCAGGGTGGTCCGATCGAGGGGGGTGGGGGGGGGGGGGGTGGAGGCTGCCGGGGTGGTTCGCGGGGTCGGTCCGCGAAGGGTGGTCGGGGGCGACTCGGCGGTTCAGTTGCTGAGTTGAAACCCTATCGGACTTGAATTCAGCAACACGGTAAATGCGCAGGCGCCGATCGGATCGGAGCCTCGTAAAGTGGGAATCCTTGGGTAAGTTGGGCGCGGGCTTCATTATGCCGATTTAAATGCATGCAAATGCATTTAAATTGGCCCGCTGGCTTCCGGATCGGCCGTTTGTAAAGGCGCGATTGGCCTTGGGTCGGGTCTGGACCGCGTTTTAGGCCCAACGCCCAACTTTACCACGATTTCGCGCCCGTTTTGGTAAAATGGGGCCCTGTGTCTTTATATGCCCTGTTTGTGAACAGAACTCCCACTTACCTGATGAAAGGGCAGCACTCCGAAAGCTAGTGGCTTGTGCTACCAGTTCAATGCCGGCATCTCCACGTCATGGGATTAAAAGGGCAGAATCTTACCTATCATATTGACTGTTTTGAGGAAGTGGCATGACATGCCAAGTGGACCATGGGAAGCCCTCCAATGTGACATACCTAAACTTGAAAAAGCATTTTTTAAAGTTACAAGTAGGCTTACATTAATACTGTAATGAAGTTACTGTGAAAATCCCCAAGTCGCCACACACCAGCGCCTGTTCGGGTACACTGAGGGAGAATTTAGCATGCCGATGCACCTAACCAGCACAATCCCACCCAGGCCCTACCCCCATATCCCTACATATTTTATCCACTAATCCCTCTAACCTACACATCTCAGGACACTAAGGGGCAATTTAAGCATGGCCAATCAACCTAACCCTGTGCAACATCATAATGACATCACCATCTTGTGACTGGCTGTTAAAATGATCACCATTTAAATATAGAACAGGTAACTCTCTGAGCCCTGACCATAAAATTTTACTGCAGAAAACCATTCAGCCCAACTAGTCTGAACGAACCATCCAATCAGTCCTACTCCCTCAAACTCTTTCCTCACAGTCCTACAAATATTTCTGTGTCAGTCTTATTGTTGTATATTGGAGAATGATGCTCGGGAATAGAGTGTTTAAAACAATGGAGCTTTATTTACAGGTGTGTGTTTTCTTACATGGCTGCTTCTTCTCAGCCTGTTCCCCACGATAGGGACACATGATGTCACTTCCAGTGAATACATGAATACAATAATGCAGCAGAACTCAGTAAGCCAATAAGAATTAATACAAATACATAACGCTTATTTTCAATTTTCTTTAGAAATTGATTATTAAATCATTTCCACTACCCTCTTAGGCAGTGCATTTCAACTCATCATAACGCACTGAGTTTAAAAAAAATCACCCACAGTTCCTCAGCAAATTGCCTTAAATCCGTGCCCTCTGGTTACCGACCCTCCTGCCCATGGGAACATTACCTCCTTATTTACTCAATCAAAAGCTCTCATAATTTTGAATGCCTCTCTCCTATTCTAAGGAAAACAATAGATTCTCTGAATTGGTATCGTGGCAGACATCAGTACAGACTTTGGAGAGGAGGCATGGAACTGGGAAAAGACAACAACCTGCTCCTAAATAGGCACAGCAGTTGTCAAAGCACACAGGCTGCGCTCGCATGCATTCACACAAGTCAAAGGGAATGTTTGACAATGAATTTAAATGAAACAATCACAAACCTTGGCAAATCGAGCTGGCTTCCGCTAAAAAAGCATTCAGCCTCTCCTGTGAGTCTGCCTTGGCTTACAGTTAGCCATAAGTTTGCAAAAACAAAGTTGCACCTTCTTCACCACTAAAGTTTCTCCCACCATCCACTTCTCTTTTCTGCACTGCCCTTATCTATTTGCCCCCCTCTTTTGATCTTACATTTCTATATCTATCTTTTCCTTTCCATTTGTCTATTTCACTCCTTCACTTCCTTTCCCCACTCTACCCTCCACTTTTAATTCTTGTATTCTCCTCTTCCAATCAGTTTCCATGTTTGTCTCCCTTCTCTCCACTTTTGTCTCACTCCTTCATTTGTTTCTGTCTCTTCTCTTTTCACTGTCTTTCTTTCTCTGTCTTGCAGCTCTCTCGATCTATGATTTTTTTGCCTCTGTTTCAGTTTTATTGACTTCACAAGGCAGTAAGTTGGCTCTTCCATTGGGGAGGGGGCAGAGGCAGCAGAGACATGAGGAGCTTCTTGGGAAAGAGCCTGGAGAAGGAGGGGCTTATCCTTTCCTTGGAGGGGCCTGGAGTAACATTGCAAAGTGATGAAAATTAGCCTTTCCTGCCTTTGCTGGCCTCAACATTTCTTCTCTCTGGCTTGAGGGGCAGGTGACCACAATGATTGCTCTGTGTAGTTAACATGGTAGCCCTGTGGTGACTTCACCAGAGCACAATCTTTCAAGAAATGCTCCATGGGTTTCTGACATGTGTCTTTCTCACCTGGTCAGGAAAGAAGGTCTGACTTATACCTGCAGGATTGATGGCCAGTGATTCTCCCGAGGTGATTTTAATTGCCTACTGCTTGGATTCCTTCAGACGAGAAGGATTTTAAAAATGCTCCTGATAAGTCTATATTTAAAATTAAAGCTAATTTTTCCAACTAACTCTCAAGCACCGCTGTCGAGCCACTGCCTGATGCACTGTTCCTCTCTGGTTTTGGAGTTGGCCAAAATTTGGCAGTCCCACCTTAAGTATCAACCTTTCCCCCTTCTGTCATCCATACATTGCGACCCTAACTCTGTGGGATCCACTTTTAAATATTTTCCAGTCCAAAAGAACAGAAAGCAATCACAGTGAGTGCTCCTTGGTGTATTTTTTTTAATCAAATATGTTTTAGTTTAAATTAAGTAAACTACCATTTGTCTATGCAAAGATTGTGCCTTCATTGTTGGATTTTGGCAGATAATAAATAATGTGGAATGGAAACGATACTTTATGCACCATGTAGAAATCTATCAGCCTAGCCTGGATGCCATGGAAACCAGCTGAAGGCTTGGTGAAAGTATGATTCACACTAGGCCAGAACCTGGACATTCCACGATGTGTTTTCGAAGTGATTGTTTTCACTGCGAGTCAAAGCAAACGTATTAAAGGTCACTTAGATGTGAAAACCCTATTATCCCTAATCTGCTGCCAGTTTTAGGAGAGGCCTTCTCCACAACTGTAGCCTAGCCAAGCATGAAGAAAAAATAATTTTAACCAATCTCTTTCGTATCCTCCATCAGGAGAAAGCTTTTGTAGCTAGGGGAGAGAGAAAAAAACGGGTACAATGGAAGCGGTGGAAGATAAGGATCTGCATAGGTAATGCGGGAACAGCTATAAAATGCAATTTTTCTCCATTCTCTCTGGCAATGACCCCAGTTTGTCTCCTCGATGTTGAAATGATGGATAACCATTTTATTGCATATAATTGGAGGGGCTTCAGAGAAGAAATCTGATTAATTTGGCCTATAAATAATGCATCATTGTAACAGTCTCTGTAGTCACACCAGTCCTTGGTTTGTTGGCTAATTTTATCGCTTTTAAATTCAGTTCTTAATTCTCCTATCATCACTATCACTAAGGTCGCATGTGGGCTAGATTTACAGATTGGCTAGTTTAGTGTCCAGCCGGTTACTTCAAGCAGGAGAAGAAAAATGTGCCAATTAATATCATTAGAGACAAAGGCCCTTCAAGCTAACCGATGGTGAAATCAAATGTTGTTTTACCTGTTTCCCAGGTGCAAACAGGGCCAATATTCAGGCACCTCTGGAGGCTGCCTGAAGCTGGTATAAGGCCCCTTGCTAATGCTAACAAGGGGCCAAACACCTGCTTAAGGACCATTCTCCACAATTGTGCAGAAAGAATGTCAGGTTTCCCAGTTCCTCCTGCTGCCTAACCAGTCAGCTGTTGGAGGTGGTCTTACCAACTGCGATTACATGTACTCCTGGAGGCTCCATCACATTCAAGCCATTAGTCGGCCAATGTATCCATCCTTGAGACGCATCACCTGCCTATGCCAATTAAAAAGCAAAAAGGCTCATTAGCTCATCCAACTGGATGAGCCAGAATGTTATGCCATGCTCAGCCAGTGTCTTTTTTTCCATTTCCAATATTTTTATGTCTGGTAAAGAGCAATGTTCAAAGAAAATGACATAAACATGGATTTTTTAATGTCCTGATGATTTTTCTCCAGGGTCGCACACAGCAGTATCCTGGAGATTGATCTTCAATTCCTGTAGACTCCAGGCCAACCCTGGAGGACTGGCAACCCTAGTTGGAATTCCCCAGTGCAATGAAAGCTCTTAGGTCCAGGAGGGAGAGGAATCCTTGCTCCATAATCCCAGATTTGTACCAATGTTGCTGGTCCTCTCCCATCTGCCCAGGACCTGAGGACCAGTGCTGGCATTGCAGCTCCCCACTGAAGTCTGCAGCTCGCTAGAATTATTTAAGATGAGGCCAGAGGCCTAATTTTGAACAAGGAGCCTATCGTTCAGGACCTGAGATTATTCCCCCACTGCAATCCCATGCTCCAATAAATCATGACCTGTTGTTTTAATCAGTGGCCCCTGATGGCTCAGTAAATAAATGGATCACATGAGCAGTGTATGTTTGATAATGTTCCTGGCCTGATTACTGTACTATCCCGAGTTAACCTGAGTACAGCACTGACAGCAATCTTAGCACTAGAGTGCTCAGTGTTTGAAGGAAAGTTGCCCATGGTTTGTACACTTGATGGCTCTCTAATGATCTCTGCTGGAAGTGTGGATACATGCGTGTAAAGAGTAAAGCAGGACAGCATTGCACTCCTTGGTCTAGTAGCTCACTGACGTTCATTAGCACACCCCATGGATGAATAACTCAATTTGGGCAAGGGATGGCATATCATTCAGTGTCTGTGACACTTCGCTCCAGCACAAGACCAACAAACCAAGGGAAAGGTGGGGGGATGGCGGGGGTGGGCGGGCGGGGTGGGGCGGTGGGAAACAAAATGAGGTGGAAGAATGATAGAACAGAACATGGCTGGTTTGATAACTCTCAGGCATGAGCCTTGCTTGAATTACTTGTGCACAATGGACATCCGAGACAAATGGTTTTCAGCAACTGTGTCACACCAATCCAGGTCTGAATGAATGATATTCTAATCTAACAGCTCTGGAGAGTGTCACTTAGGCTCCAGATCATTTGCATTAGGGTGAATGTTTGTTCCATAATGGAGATGCATGGGCTCTTGTCGTTTAACAGATGCTGGATGAGTAAGAAATGTGACTAGAGGTCGCGTACAATATTCTATCCCAACTGACAATTTATCAAGGGATTGTGCCTGATTCCACAATCACTCCTTAAATACATTCATGTTTCAACTTCCTTCTTTTGACATTTTTTTAAATGTTATGTCATACGTATCGTTAAGTGTTGTTTATTCTAGTCCTTTTGTGACATCCATAGTCAAATCCAACAGTTTTTATTGAAAATCTGGGCTAATGGGCCAAATCTCAGAACACCTCAAGGATTTGAAAGAATAGGAAAATGGTCATGTCAGATTAAGAAGCAGTGAATAATTAATGCAAATTTGGATTTCAAAAGCTTGAAAGTTATGTGAGGAAAAGACGGGGGAAGTTCAAGAATTGTTCTCCCTATGATTGGTGGGAGCACTTCCCACTGCCCCAGGCCTGCCTCCAACCTCTCCCTCATCCAGAATCACCCACCCTAATTTCAATTATAGCCCAATCGCCACCCCCCCCCACCTCCTCCACCCACCACCACGCCCCCCCACCTCCCCCCCCCCCCCCCCCCCCACTCCCCGCCCCACCACCCCGACCTGTGAATGGCCATTGTTAAAGGTTGGGTTTATAAGTCAGCAATTCTCTGGCCCAGAGGTAAAAATCTGGGTAGCTAAAAGATCATGCCAAAGAAGAGCAGGCAATTTCTCCCCAGTGTTCTCAGCAATATTTAGCCTTCAGAAAGCATTACTAGAATAGATTAACTGGTTGGCATTTGTTTGAGCTTGCTGTGTGCAAAATTGTTGCTGTCCTTCTCTCCATTGCATTTCAAAAGTACTTCATTTGTTGTGAATTACTTTTGCACATCCAAGGTTGTGAAAGGTTCCATATAAATCCAATAAGAAGTCTTACAGTAAGAAGTGAGTGGGGTCCCACTCACCTGATGAAGGAGCAGCACTCCAAAAGCTAGTGGCTTGTGCTACCAAATAAACCTGTTGGACTTTAACCTGGTGTTGTGAGACTTCTTACTGTGCTTACCCCAGTCCAACGCCGCCATCTCCACATCATGGCTTCCATATAAATCAGCAGAGAAAACACAGTCACATGGAACATAGAACAGTTCAGCACAGGAACAGGCCCTTTGGCCCATGATGTTGTGCCTAACATGATGCCAAATGAAACTACTTCCTTCTCCCTGGCTGTGGTCAATATCCCTCTAATCCTTGCATATTCATGTGCTTATCTAAAATACTAAATGCCCTTATCATATCTGCCTGCACCACCATCTCTGACAGTGTATTCCAGAAACCTACCACTCTCTGTGTAAAACATTTGCTCCTCACATCTCCTTTGAACTTTCCCCCTCTCACCTTAAGTGCATGCCCCCATTTCAACTCTGGGAAAAATGTTCTGATTGTCAACCCTATCTATGCCTCTCATAATTTTATAAACTTCTATCAGGTCTCCCCTTCAGCCTCTGCTGCTCCAGAGAAAACAACCCTAGTTTGTCCAGCCTCTCCTTATAGCTCATACCCTCTAATCCAGGCAGCACCCTCGTAATCCTCTTCTGCACCCTTTCCAAACCTCCACATCCTTCCAGTAATGTGGCAACCAGAAATGAACACAATACTCTAAATGTGGCCTAACCAAAGTTTTATAGAGCTGCAACATGACATTCTGACTCTTGTACTCAATGCCCCGACCAATAAAGGCAAGCATGCTATACGCCTTCTTTCCCACCCTTGTGTGGCCACTTTCAGGAAGCTATGGATTTGGACCCCAAGATCCCTCTATACATCAATGCTGTTCAGGATCCTGCCATTAACTGCATCCTTACCCTTAACATTTGATCTCGCAAAGTGCAGCATGTCAACTTACCCAGAATAAAATCCATCTGCCATTTCTGCACCCATATCTGCAACTGATCTATATCCCGCTGTATCCTTTGACAACCTTCTACACTATCCACAACTCCAGCTATCTTTGTAACTTATTAACCCACTCACCTACGTTTTCATCCAAGTCATATAGCACACAAGATAAACTTGGGGCGGCACGATAGCACTGGTTAGCATTGCTGCCTCACAGCACCAGGGACCCAGGTTCAATTCCCGGCTTGGATCACTGTCTGTGTCAAGCTTGCATGTTCTCCCCCTGTCTGTGTGGGTTTCCTTCGGGTGCTCTGATTTCCTCCCACAGTCTGAAAGACATGCTGGTGAGGTGCATTGACCCGGACTGTGGCAACTAGGGGAATTTCACAGTAACTTCATTGCAGTTTTAATGTAAGCCTTACTTGTGACTAATAAATAAACTTTTTTTAAAAACTTATTCAAAACTGCCTTGATTTGGTGTATGAAGCTATTTGAGTTAACATGGGTATTTGAGAGATGGCTTCAGATCCAGTTTAGGGCTAATCTTTTACTAAAATCTCAGTTCAATTTGTATACATTTGTCAAAACGAGGGATGCTAGTCCTAGGGAAAGGAAGACTTTGCTTCTAATTCTATCACACAGGCCAACATTAAGCACATACTACACTAACCTAGATTGCCTCCACTCTTACACCAATCTTACAGCATTTCTGAACAGGTCGCCAATATTGTATCAATTAGGACCAATTCATGATTGTAATTTCATGCCCATGTGCAACGATTGAAACCGCCCAAACTCAATTCTCAAAGAACTATTGCAGTCATCAGAATGAGGAACCATAGATTCAACTGGACCTATAACAAACCCAGGCTTGAGAGGTGGGAAGGTGCAGTGTTAGCACACTGTCCCACTCAATGTCCTTGATATCCTATGTGATTTCCATAGGCCAAGATGAATCAATGTATGGTACATATATCGAGGGGTATTTGTTCAAGCTGAGCTGGCCCATATTATAATGTTATGGTATTGGAGGAGAGTATTAGGATGAAATGAATTGCAAGTGATCCAGGTTAGACCAATTTGGACCAATTCAAGTGAGAGATGTAAGAATAGAGCCTGATCATTTGCAGCCCAGTATGTTGAATGAAGTTGCCATAGTGGAGGCATTTGTGGTCATCTTTCAAAATTCAATAGATTCTGGAATGGTGCATGCAGATTGGAAGGTGGCAAATGTAACCACACTATTTAAAAAAGGAGGGAGAGAGAAAGCGGGGAACTGTAGATCTGTTAGCCTGACATCAGTCGCAGGGAGATTGCTAGAATCTATAATAAAGGATGTGCTAACTGAACATTTAAAAAATGTTTTTTTATTATTTATAGACTCCCATTTATTGACTACAGCTCAGCCTTCAACACCATTATTCCTATGAAACTCATCTCCAAACTCCGTGACCTGGGTCTCGGCTCCTCCCTCTGCGACTGGATCCTGAACTTCCTAACTCACAGACCGCAATCAGTAAGGATAGGCAACAATACCTCCTCCATGATCATCCTCAACACCGGTGCCCCACAAGGCTGTGTTCTCAGCCCCCTACTATACTCCTTATACACCTATGACTCTGTGGCCAAATTCCCCTCCAACTCGATTTTCAAGTTTGCTGACGACACCACTGTAGTGGGTTGGATCTCAAACAATGATGAGACAGAGTACAGGAATGAGATAGAGAATCTGGTGAACTGGTGCGGCGAAAATAATCTCCCCCTCAATGTCAACAAAATGAAGGAGATTGCCATCGACTTCAGGAAGCGTAGAGGAGAACATGCCCCTGTCTACATCAACAGGGATGAAGTAGAAAGGGTCGAGAGCTTCAGGTTTTTAAGTGTCCAGATCACCAACAACCTGTCCTTGTCCCCTCATGCCAACACTATAGTTAAGAAAGCCCACCAACGCCTCTACTTTCTCAGAAGACTAAGGAAATTTGGCATGTCAGCTGCGACTCTCACCAACTTTTACAGATGCACCATAGAAAGCATTCTTTCTGGTTGTACCACAGCTTGGTATGGCTCCTGCTCTGCCCAAGACCACAAGGAACTACAAAAGGTCGTGAATGTAGCCCAATTCATCACGCACACTAACCTCCCATCCATTGACTCTGTCTACACTTCCCACTGCCTCGAAAAAGCAGCCAGCATAATTAAGGGCCCCATGCACACCGGACATTCTCTCTTCCACCTTCTTCCATCGGGAAAAAGATACAAAAGCCTGAGGTCATGGACCAACTGACTCAAGAACAGCTTCTTCCCTGCTGCCATCAGACTTTTGAATGGACCTACCTTGCATTAAATTGATCTTTCTCTACACCCTTGCTATAACTATAACACTACATTCTGCATTCTCACATTTCTTTCTCTATGAATGTTTTGTCTCTATAGCGTGCAAGAAACAATACTTTTCACTGTATGCTAATACATGTGGCAATAATAAATCAAATCAAGTAATGATCTGATTGGGCAGAATCAACATGGATTTATGGAAAGGAAATCATTTTTGGCAAACCTTTTGGAGATTTTTGTGGATGTTACAAACACAGTGGTTAGCACTGCTGCCTCACAGCGCAAGGGACACGGGTTCGATTCCCAGCTTGGGTCACTGTCTGTGTGGAGTCTGCACGTTCTCCTCGTGTCTGTGTGGGTTTCCTTTGGGTGCTCCAGTTTCCTCCCACAGTCCGAAAGACGTGCTGGTTAGGTGCATTGGTCATGCTAAAACTCTCCCTCTGTGTACCCAAACATTGCCGAAATGTGGCGACTAGGGGATTTTCACAATAACTTCATTGCAGTGTTAATGTGAGCCTACTTGTGATGAATAAATAAACGTTTTAACAGAATAAATGAGGGGAAACCGGCGGATATGAAACATTTGGATTTTCAAAACGCTTTTGCAAAGGTCCCACATAGAAGGTTAGTAAACAAAATTAGAACACATGGGAAAAGTGTTAATATATTGGCATAAATTGAGGTTTGGTTAATGAACAAAAAACAAAGTATAGGGGTAAATGGATCATTCTCAGGTTGGCAGGCTGTAGTATTACAAGGATCAATGCTTGGCCCCAGCTGTTCACAGTATATATCAATGATTTAGATGTGGGGACCAAATGTAATGGGTGAGATTCTCCAGCCTCCCAGCCGCGCGTTTCCCGTCAGCGGCAGGTGGTATGTGTTTGCTCGCGGCGGGATTCTCTGGTCCTGCCGCTGTCAATGGGAATTCCCATTGACATCAGCCCACACCGGTGGGAAACCCGTGAGCGGGGGTGCGCTGTTGGCGGGAGCAGAGGATCCCGCCAGCCTGAACGGCCAGAGAATTCCGGCCAATATTTCCAAGTTTGTGGAGGACACAAAGCTAGGTGGGAATGTGTGTTGTGGCGAAGATGAAAAAGGCTTCAAAGGGATTTGCACAGACTTAATGAATGGGCAAGAACATGGCAGGTTGGAATATAATGTGGATAAATGTGAGGTGATCCACTTTAGCAGGAGGACCAGAGGTGCAGAGTATTTCTTAAATGGAGAGAGATTGAGAAGTCTTGATGTCCAAAGCTACCTGGGTGTTCTTATTGATAAGTCACTGAAAGCGAACATGCAGGTGCAGCAAGCAATTAGGAAGGCAAATGGTAGCCAAAATTTTACTGGCCCGTCTGCCATGGGATAAGCGAGGCCATAAAATCCTGCCCTGTATGTTGGACGAGATCACATAAAGATTTGAGTACAGGAGTAATGATGCCTTACTTCAATTGTATAAAACCTTGGTCAGACTGCACCTGGAGTACTGTGTACAGTTTTGGTCCCTTACCTAAGGAAGGATATATGTGCCATAGAGAGAGTGCAGTAGATGCTCACCAGTCTAATTCCTGGAATGACAGGACTGACCTATGGGAGAGATTGAGGAGATTTGTCATGTATTCATTTAGAGGAATGAGAGGTGATCTCATTGAAACTTATAAAATTCTTAAGGGTGTGGACAGGGTAAATGCAAAAAGGATTTTAAAAATTATTTATTAGTCACAAGTAGGCTTACATTAACACTGCAATGATAGTTACTGTGAAAATCCCCTAATTGCCACGCTCCCGGTGCCTGTTCGGGTATAGAAACATAGAAAAACTACAGCACAAAACAGGCCCTTCGGCCCCACAAGTTGTGCCGAACATATCCTGACCTTTTAGGCCTACCTATAACCCTCCATCCTATTAAGTCCCATGTACTCATCCAGGAGTCTCTTAAAAGACCCGATTGAGTTTGCCTCCACTACCACTGACGGCAGCCGATTCCACTCGCCCACCACCCTCTGCGTGAAAAACTTCCCCCTAACACTTCCCCTATACTGAGGGAGAATTTAGCATGGCCGAGGCACCTAACCAGCACGTCTTTCAGAATGTGGGAGGAAACCGGAGCACCCGGAGGAAACCCACACAGACATGGGGAGAACGTGCAGACTCCGCACAAACAGTCTGCCTATTCAGATGGATGTTCAAGATTCCACAGCAAAGGAGAGTTAGGAGCTCTGCTGGTCTCCTGACCAACAGTCCTCCCTCAACCAACATTAACAAAATCATCTCCTCCATCTGGTTGGACTTGTTCTCTCACTCAACAATTTATCCTTTAACTTGTCTCATTTCCTCCAAATAAAATTGTGGCTATGGGTACCTGCATGTGTCCCAATTATGCCTGTCTCTTTATGAGATATGTGGAGCATTCCCTGTTTCAGTCCTACTCTAGCCCCCTCCTGTCTGTGTGGAGTTTGCACATTCTCCCGTATCTTCAGGTACTCTGGTTTCCTCCCACACTCCAAAGATGTGCGGGTTAAGTTGATTGGCCGTGCTAAATTGACCCTTAGTGTCAGGGGGATTAAGAGGGTAAATACGTGGAGTTACGGGGGTAGGGCCTGGGTGGGATTGTTGTTTGTGCAGGCTCGATGGGCCAAATGGCCTCCTTCTGCACTATAGGGATTCTATGATACTATGATACAACTCTTTTATCGCTACATCGACGGCTATTTCAATGCCACTTCGTGCTCTCGTCTGGACCTGGAAAAATTTATCAATTTTGCTTCCAATTTCCACCCCTCTATCACCTTCATATGGTCCATCTCTGACACTTCTCTTCCCTGCCTTGACCTTCCTGAATCCATTTCGGGGATACACTGTCCACCAGTATCCATTGCAAGCCCACCGACTCCCACAGCTACCTTGATTGCAGCTTTTCACACCCCACTTCCTGTAAGGACTCCATCCCATTCTCTCAGTTCCTTCGCCTCCATGCAGATGTGAAGACCGTGCTGGACAAAATATACACTATTACAAATATCCTTGCGATGAAACATGCCAAGTCCTTGTTCATTGTGGCCAAGGACTTCAATCAGGCCAAGCTCAAGAGCATTCTACCAAGATAACACCAACACATCTCCTGTTCCACCAGAGGCCCAAACATTCTAGACCACTGCTACACAAGTATCAAACACTCTCGCCCACACTTTGGCAAATCAGACCACATGGCTGTGCTCCTGCTCCCAGCTTACAAGCAAAAATTGAAACAGGAGAATCCGTCAAAGAAAGTCGTGTAATATTGGTCTGAGGAATCAGATGATCTCCAAAAGAACTGCTTAGAGTCAGTAGAGTGGTCAGTATTTAAAAACCCTGTGGCCAGCCTGAACGAGTACACCACTACAGTAACTGATTTCATTAGTAAATGTGTAGAAGACTGTGTGCCAAAGAAGCAAATCCGTGTGTTTCCCAACCAGAAACCATGAATGAACAGGGGTATCCATTGCTTGCTGAAGTCCAGGTCTGAGGCGTTCAAGTCAGACGACCCTGACGTATACAAGAAAGCCAGATATGATCTTAGGAGATCCATTAAAGATGCCAAAAGACAGTACCAGTCCAAGATTAGCCACACGGACTTGCACTGACTATGGCAAGGTCTGCAAGACATAACAGGCTACAGGATGAAGGCATGTAAAATCACCGGCAGCAACGCACACCTTCCTGATGAGCTCAATGCATTTCATGCCCATTTTGAGCAAGAGGTCAGTGAGAGCATGCCCCCCCATCCCGGAAGCCTTGAATGAACCAGTATCCAAGGTCACCATTGCAGATGTCAGAGCAGCCTTCTCGAAGGTCAACCTATGGAAAGCAACTGACCCGGATCAAGTACCCAGATACGCACTCAAATCCTGCATGGGCCAGCTGATGGGGGTATTCGCAGACATCTTCAGCCTCTCTTTACAACAATCTAAGGTCCCTATCTGCTTCAAGAAGATGATCATCATCCTGATACCAAAGAAAAGCCAAGTAGTGTGCCTTAATGACTATCATCCAGTGGCTCTGACATCCATAATTATGAAGTACTTTGAAAGGTTAGTCGTGGTACAGATCAATTCCAGCCGCCCGGACTATCTGGATCCATTACAGTTCGCCTATTGCCATAACAGGTCCACACAGATGCCATATCCCTGACCCTGCATTCAACCCTGGAACACCTGGATAACAAAGACACCGATGTCAGACTCCTATTTATTGACTACAGCTCAGCTTCAACACCATTATTTCTATGAAACTCATCTCCAAACTCTGTGGCCTGGGGCCCGGCTCCTCCCTCTGCAACTGGATCTTGAACTTCCAAACCCACAGACCACAATCAGTAAAGATAGGCAACAACACCTCCTCCACGATCATCCTCAAGACCCGTGCCCCACAAGGCTGCATCCTCAACCCCTTACTATACTCTTTATACACCTATAACTGTGTCGCCAAATTCCCCTCCAACTCGATTTTCAAGTTTGCTGATGATATCACCGTAGTGAGTCAGATCTCAAACAATGACGAGACAGAATACAGGAAAGAGACAGAGAATCTGGTGAACTGGTGTGACAACAATGATCTCTCCCTCAATGTCAACAAAATGAAGGAGATAGTCATCAACTTCAGGAAGCGTAGAGGAGAACATGCCCCTGACTACATCAATGGGGATGAATTTGAAATGGTCAAGAACTTCAAGCTTTTAGGTGTCCAGATCATCAACAACCTGTCCTGGTCCCCCCATGCTGATACTATAGTTAAGAAAAATTGCCAATGCCTCTACTTTCTCAGAAGACAAAGGAAATTTGGCATGTCTGCTGTGACTCTCACCAACTTTTACAGATATGCCATAGAAAGCATTCTTTCTGGTTGTATCACAGCTTGGTATGGCTCCTGCCCAAGACCGCAAGAAACTACAAAAGGTCGTGAACGAAGCCCAGTCCATCACTCAAACCAACCTCCCACCCATTGACACTGTCTACAGTTCCCACTGCCTTGGAAAAGCAGTCAGCATAATTAAGGACCCCACGCACCCCGGATATACTCTCTTCCTCCTTCTTCCATCGGGAAAAAGATACAAAAGTCTAAGGACACATACCAACTGACTCAAGAACAGCTTCTTCCCTGCTGCCATAAGACTTTTGAATGGACCTACCTTGCATTGAGTTGATCTTTCTCTACACCCTTTCTATGACTGTAACACTACATTCTGCACTCTCCGCTTTCCTTCTCTATGAACAGTATGCTTTGTCTGTATAGCACGCAAGAAACAATACTTTTCACTGTATACTAATACACATGACAATAATAAATCAAATCAAATCAAAATCAAATGTTTTGATGATGCCCCTTTCCAAAGTGGCGCTGCCGATATGTCTTCTTTCTTCCTTAATCATGGTTTTCTACCCATTGTTGTTGACAGGGCTCTCAATCACGTTGGACCCATCTCCCGGGCCACGGCTCTCACCCCCTCCCCTCCCTCCCAGAACCTCCGCATTCAAAGGATCATCATCTGCCATTTCCACCAACTCCAGCATGATGCTACCACTCAATACATCTTCACCTCTCTCCCCTGTCAGCATTCTGCAAGAATCATTCTCTCTGGGACACCCTGGTCCACTCCTCCATCACACCCAACACCTCACCCATCGTCAATCGCACCTTCCCATGCAATTGTAGAAGATGCAACACCTGCCCCTTCACCTCCTCCCTGCTCACCATCCCAGGGTCCAAACAATCTTTTCAGGTGAAGAAGTGTTTCAAGTGCCTTTAATCTGGCCTATTGCATTCACTACTCCCAATGCGACCCAGTCTACATCGGAGAGATCAAACACAGCTTGGGTGACCACTTTGCAGAACACCTTTGGTCTATCCACAAGCAGGACCCAGACCTCCTGTCACTTGCCATTTCGGCACACCACCCTGCTCTCCTGACCACATGACCCTCCTTGGCCTTTTGCAGTGTTCATGTGAAGCCCAGCAAAAACTGAAGGAAGAGCACCTCATCTCCTGATTGGGCACTTTACAGCCTTCAGGACTGAACATTCAGTTCAACAACTTCAGAACATGAACACTCCCCTCCACCTCCATTCCGTTGCCATTTATTTTATTTCATTTCTTTTCATCTTATTCACCTATTTTGGTTACTTTATATTCTTATTTTTATTTTTCCACTTCTAAATTCTCACTTTCCACCTTGTTTTCCGATTCCCCCAATCCTCACCCACTAGGGCCATCTGCCACATTCCTCAGGTTATCCTTTGATACTCTACACCTTTTTTCTCCTATTTACACATTCTGATCTCTTGATGGACACTACTAGCACCATTCTCAGCTTTTATCATCAACATTTACATTGCCTTTGCCTTTTTGACTATACCATTTCTATCAATTACAGCCCCTAACTTCCCCTCACTCTCATAGTATAAATCTTGTCTGATTTTTCTTGTCTTCAGCTCTGACGAAGGGCTATCTTGACTTGAAACATTGGATCGATTCTCTTTTGACAGATGACGTCATACATGCTGAGGTTATGCAGCATTTTCTGTATTGTTTGCAAAATCACATGAACCAGTTATTTAACCACGTGTTGTTTGTATAGGTCTTCCGTGCACATGAAGGACTGCAGTGGCATTGACAACAAAGTCATTCAGTAGGCAGTGTGCAATGCCAAGCGCCACACTTGAGGAAGAGGGCGAAGGCTTTAGAGAAGATGTAAAAAAGATTTACGAGAATGGTTCAGAGATGAGGGACTTTGATTGCATGGAGAGATTGGAGAAGCTGGGGATTCTCCTTCATAAAGAGAAGGGTGAGAGAATCAGTGATAGAAGTGTTCAAAATCATGAGGGGTCAGGCAGAGTAGGTAGAGATTAATTGTCCTCAGCAGCAGAAGGGTTCAGAACCAGAGGACAAAGATCTGAAGGGATTGGCGAAAGGACCAAAGCCATCATAAGGAAAAATGATTTTACATAGTGAGTGGTTAGTTTAAATTTTATTTATTAGTGTCACAAGTAAACTTGCATTAACATTGTAACGAAGTTACTGTGAAAATCCCTTAGTTGCCACACTCCGGTGCCTGTTCGGGTACACTGAGGGAGAATTTAGCATGGTCAGTGCACCTAACCAGCACATCTTTCAGACTGTGGGAGGAAACCAGAGCACCCGGAGGAAGCCCACACAGAGACGGGAAGAACGTACAGATTCTGCACAAGACAATAACCTAAGCTGGGAATCGAACCCGAGTCCCTGACGCTCTGAGGCAGCAGTGCTAACCACTGTGCCACCGTACTGCCCTGGAAGATCTGGAAGATGGTGCCTAACATTGTTGGAGGCAGATTCAACTTTGACTTTCAAAAGGGAATAATAAAGGAAACAAATTGCAGGGCTACAGTGAATGCGATATGAGACTAGTTGAATTGTTCTTGTAGAGAACCAGTACAGACATGATAGGCCAAGTGGTCCCCTATAATTCGATGGATGGCTTAAAGAATTCAATTATGAGGATGAATTATATACATTTGGCTTGTATTCCCTTGAGTACAGAAGATTGAGGATCGAGGAGTTTAAGCTGTTAAAAGAATTTGACACAGTAGACACAGAGAAATTATTTTCTTTGATGGGAGAATCAAGAACAATGGAACATCATTTTAAAATTAGAGTTAAGCCATTCAGGAGCTAAATCAAGGGGCACTTTTTGAAACAAAGAATGGTACCTATGGAGAACTCTCTCCCCAGAAGGTTGTGGATGTGTGCTTTTTAAGACGAGAAGGGTTTCAAAACTACAAAGGCTTTTAAAGGGAGGCGATGGCTAGTGGTTTTATCGCTAGATGATTAATCCAGAAACTCAGCTAATGTTCTGGGGACCCAGGCTCGAATCCCGCTATGGCAGTTGGTGGAATTTGAATTCAATAAAAAATATCTGGAATTAAGAATCAACTGATGACCACGAAACTATTGTCAATTGTTGGAAAAACTCATCTGGTTCATTAATGTCCTTCAGAAAAGAAAATCTGCTGTCCTTTCCCAGCCTGGCCTACATGTGACTCCAGAACCACAGCAATGTGATTGACTCACAACCGCCCTCAGGCAACTAGGGATGGGCAAGAAAATGCTGGCCAGCCAACAACGCCCATGTCCCATGAATGAATTTTTAAAAAACTGGGTAAGTTATCAATGGATTATGGAAAAAGGGGAGGTAAGTGAAGTTGAGGTGCAAATCAGCCACTGTCAAATTGAATGGTGGAGGAACAGGCTAGATGGGTTGAATGGCCCATTGCTTTTCCTACTGTTTGGCGATATAATGCACGTTCCTCCTTATTTCGCTCTCTGAAACCAAGCAGGGTGACTTAGCATTGGCGGCTGATCCTTACGTAGCTGCAACAGGATACCGGGAAGTGGCAATGGCCATCAGCAGGATCCTCCACCATGATACCAACAACCTGATACATCAAATCCTCTTTAAACTCCTCACATAGCTCATGCAAGATTTGCTTACCTCAATCTTTGACTACAGTAGATGTCATGACCCGTGTCAAAATGATTTACACAAAATCTATTGCCACACAAAAAAATTGCACGTAGAAAAAAATAAAGTGCCCGCTCCAGAGATAATAGGCAGTCACACAGGTGTAGGAATTAGTCGGAAGTCTAATTTATCTGACTGAAAAATCCCCAAAATACATATTTCTACGAAGACAGGAAGAAACAAACAAAAGGGGGTGAGAGTTAATAATGATTCCTTGTTTTACAAAAGGGATGGTGCTGACAACAGCCTGTGATTATCAGTCAGCCGCAAAAGAGCTAAGCACTGGCATGATTTATCGATTAGTGACCTGTAAACTGCAAGGCAAATCCAGCAATGAAATGGAGAAATACATTTGCTAGGCATATGAGCCATGCAGCAGGAGGGAGATTGTTTAGTGTATGGATCCCTTAATAATTTATTATTTAGAATTTCTACATATATCGGAGGTTAATCCAATTTTACCTGGGTTGGAGCCCCAGCCGCCCAAGCGTGAAAAGTCGCTGCTTGTTGAACTCTGAAAGTTTTATTCATTACAAAATTCAACCTGCACGAGTAATTGAATTCTTTCCTAGCGTCCGATTATGGGGGAGCTTATTTCTATTTGTATGTCAGCTGCCATTTCAGCAGGATTGGAGGATGGGGGGAGTGGTGGGAGTTGGGGATGTTAAATGCAGCTATAAGAGACTGGTAACAAGGGCAGGGTGTCTCCCAGAAAGAGAGAGAGACAAGGAGAGAGAGAGGGAGGGAGAACGCAATCAATCACCCCAGTTAAGACTGAATGGCAGAGAGACATTCAGAGTGTTGGTGTAGTGAGTCAGATGCCTCCTGCAGCAGTCTAATGGTCCGCAGGTCATAATTAACTCTGAGCTTTATATTCTGCAGACAAGGCAGTGGACTCCAAACTGGCAGAGGATGCCACAGACAGCGGGTCATTGAAGCTATTCATGTGCAGATTTTTTGAACTGATGCAGAACACTGAGATGAAAACAACCTTGAAGCTTTGCTTCTAATGCTGGCAATGACTCACAGCATTTGACAGAACAGAATCGGCCATTTGGCCCATCACACCTGTGGTGATTCACTCACAGCTATCCACATTCTCCCATTCTCCTGTTCCTTCATCAAACCTCTATCCTCTTTCATGGAAAAGGGTTGACTATTCTAGTTGGAGCTTCAGTATTTTAACTGCTGTCAGTGTAAAAATACACTCTTTTAACTGTAATTTGTCACAGTCACAGAGGTCTCCCTTTCTATTAGAGAGACAATTGGTTATGTAAAGCTTTAGGGGCACCACTCTACCAGCCTCCATGGACTCCCACAGCTGGTACAGCGATTGAACATGTACTATTGAACATGCATCATTCTCCGTCATGCTCTAGGCATTTAGTCAACAGACACCCTTGATGAAGATGTTAATTTTTTGCACTCTAGATTGACAGGCAGCACAATGGCTGCCTCACAGTGCCTCACAGTGTCATAGACCCGGATTCAATTCCGGCCTTGGGTGACTGTGTGGAGTTTGCACGTTCTCCCTGTGTCTGTGTGGGTTTCCTCTGGGTGTTCTGGTTTCCTTCCACACTCCAGAGGTTAGGTTACCTTGCTAAATTTCCCCTCAGTGTCCCAAGATGTGTCAATTAGTCATGGTAAATTGCTCTTTTAGAGAGTCGGTGCAGATTCGATGGGCTGAATGGCCTCTTTTTGCACTGTAGGGATTCTATGGTTCTACTTATTGACTCACTAACCAACGGGAATAACTTATTGGTGGTGTAGTGGTGATATCATTAGCCCAGAGGCCCAGGCTAATGCTTTTGAGGGACACACAGATTCAAATCCCAGCAGAGCAGCTGGTGAAACTTAAATTCCATTAATAAATTTGCAATTATGAAGCTTGTTTCAGTAATGATGAACATGACAGCTATCATCTGGTCCACTAATAGGGAAGGAAATCTGCCATCTTTGCCTGGTCTGGCCTACATGTGACTCCAGGCCCACAGAAATGTGGTTAACCTTTAACTGCCCTCTGAAATGGCCTAGCAAGCCACTCAATTCAAGGGCAATTAGAGATGGTCAACAAATGCCGGACTTGCCAATACGCCCACATCTCATGAAAGAATCAAGTTAAATAAATGATAAAAACCCATCTTAATTTGAACACATCGATTAGATCTGCTTGTAACCTTATCTGTTCTAATAAAAGGAATCAAACTGAAGATTCCCATCTTAGTGACAGCACTGCACTCACAGAGCCATATCCTCTGGTATTTGATCACTGGAGGCCGGATGTACAACTGAAGAAGGTATGTGTTGGGACCTTTTAGATTAGAAGTCCTGATTCAGTGACCAACCTGGGCATTACCCAAGAACTTTGTCCCTCTCCAGATATCTCTGGCTCTCAGAGTCGGAGACTTCAGACAGTTCCGATGTACTTATCTGGGTAATTACCCAGGAAATGGTAGAATAAAACCTAATCTAATTCCTGGGTAACTGCACAATTTATCCCCAATTACACCCCGCTACTCACCCAACTACTCCCCCAAACCCTGACTACGCCCCCGACATTGCCCCCCCTCCTTCATTAACCGAATCCAATCAACATTCTCCAAACACCCGGCTACCCTCTTGATACAACATGACTACTGCCCCTAATACAATCCACATACTCCTTCAATCCGGTCACACTATACCCCAACTTGACTGGACTATCTCTTTGCCACCTGATTATCCCCAACCCAACTGACTACCCACTCACCCACCTGCTCACAAATGCACATACCCACCTACCCACTACACATTTACCCAATTACCCACTTCACCCATCAACCCAACTACCCACTTAACCACCTCACCCATCAACCCAAATACCCACTTAACCACCTCACCCATCAACCCAAATACCCACTTAACCACTTCACCCATCAACCCAACTACCCACTTAACCACCTCACCCATCAACCCAAATACCCACTTAACCACCTCATCCATCAACCCAATTAGCCACTTAACCACCTCATCCATCAACCCAACTACTTGGTAGACTAACGGGACTGGAGGTGGACAAGTCCCCAGGCCCGGATGGAATGCATCCCAGGATACTGAAAGAAATGTCAGAGGTAATAGCGGATGCGTTAGTGGTTATTTATCAAAATTCGTTGAATTCTGGGGTAGTGCCGGTGGATTGGAAAACGTTTAATGTTACGCCGCTGTTTAAAAAAGGAAATAGACAAAGGCGGGTAACTACAGGCCGGTTAGCTTAACGTCTGAGTTGGGAAAATGCTGGAATCCATCATTAAAGAAGAAATAGCAGGCCATCTGGATAAGAATGGTTCGATTAAGCAGACGCAGCATGGATTCATGACGGGAAAGTCGTGCTTGACGAACTTGTTGGATTTTTATGAAGATGTGACTAGTGCGGTTGACGGAGGGGAACCGGTGGATGCGGTGTTTTTGGATTTCCAAAAGGCGTTTGATAAGGTGCCTCACAAAAGGTTGCTGAAGAAGATTGGGTCACACGGAGTTGGGGGTAGGGTGTTAGCGTGGATTGGGGATTGGCTATCTGACAGGAAGCAGAGAGTCGGAATAAATGGGTGCTTTTCTGGTTGGCAGATGGTAACTAGTGGCGTGCCGCAGGGATCGGTACTGGGGCCTCAACTATTTACCATTTATATAGATGATCTGGAGGGGGGGACTGAGTGTAGGGTAACAAAGTTTGCAGACGACACAAAGATAAGTGGAAAAGTGAATCGTGTGGAGGGCGTAGAAGGTCTGCAGAGAGATTTGGACAGGCTGAGCGAGTGGACGAGGATCTGGCAGATGGAGTATAATGTTGACAAATGCGAAGTTATTCACTTTGGAGGAAATAATAGCAAATTGGATTATTATCTAAATGGAAAAAAATTACAACATGCTACTGTGCAAAGGGACCTGGGTGTCCTTGTGCATGAGACACAGAAACCCAGTCTGCAGGTGCAACAGGTGATCAAGAAGGCAAATGGGATGTTGGCCTATATCGCAAGGGGAATAGAATATAAAAGCAGAGATGTCTTGCTGCATCTGTACAGGGCATTGGTGAGGCCGCAGCTGGGATACTGTGTGCAGTATTGGTCCCCTTATTTGTGGAAAGATATATTGGCCTTGGAGGGAGTGCAGAGAAGGTTCACCAGGTTGATACCAGAGATGAGGGGTGTTGATTATGAGGAGAGACTGAGCAGATTGGGTTTGTACTCGTTGGAATTTAGAAGGCTGAGGGGGGATCTTATAGAGACCTATAAGATAATGAAGGGGCTGGATAGGGTAGAGGTGGAGTGATTCTTTCCACTTAGAAAGGAAGCTAGAACTAGAGGGCACAGCCTCAAAATAAAAGGGGGTCAGTTTAGGACAAAGTTGAGGAGGAACTTCTTCTCTCAGAGGGTGGTGAATCTCTGGAATTCTCTGCCCACTGAAGTGGTGGAGGCTACCTCGTTGAATATGTTTAAATCACGGATAGATGGATTCCTGATCGGTAAGGGAATTAGGGGTTATAGGGATCAGGCGGGTAAGTGGAACTGATCCACTTCAGATCAGCCATGATCTTATTGAATGGTGGGGCAGGCTCGAGGGGCTAGATGGCCTACTCCTGCTCCTATTTCTTATGTTCTTATGTACCCACTTAACCACCTCACCCATCAACCCAAATACCCACTTAACCACCTCATCCATCAACCCAACTACCCACTTCACCACCTCACCCATCAACCCAAATACCCACTTAACCACCTCACCCATCAACCCAACTACCCACTTAACCACCTCACCCATCAACCCAAATACCCTCTGAACCACTTCACCCATCAACCCAAATACCCACTTAACCACTTCACCCACCTGATCATGAACATTCAAATATGGGACCTTTAAACTGGACAGAAACTAGTGCCATGAAAAGTGGGCATGTCCTGTCTTCCACAGACGCCACTCCAGTGAGACAGAGCTCCCCACTAGATGCTGCACATTTCTGTGAAAGGCAGGTCTGGAAGACCCCAGTGGAAATGTGTAGCAGGGGATATTTGTACGCCACGACAATTTGATGAACCTTGCTGCTGCTCAGGTGATCCAGGTCATTGGGCTGTCACACACACACACACCGGAATCCCCCGCCCCCACTCCCCAATACCACCCACCAACTACCCCCCCAACAGGCCTAACTCCCAACACCCCAGGTCTGACACCCAATTACCCTAACCCCCAGCCCGAATCCTGACCCCATTCCCCACTCCCACCGCACCCACCCAAAGTGGAGACTGCTTTTCTGCAATGCTCGTAACACAGCAAAGAGCCCCAACGTGCAGACAACAACAGCAAAATACTCTGGATGCTGGATATCTGAAAGTAAAAGAGAAAATGCTGGAAATACTGAGCAGGTCTGCAGCATCTGCAGAGAGAGACACAGATTCAACGTTTCAAATCAATGAATCAAACAAAACTTGACACTGACATACATAAGGACAGGTAAACAAAATATGATCAAAGAGGTAGATTTTAAAGAAAATTAGTGAAGCAAACAAAAATCTAGAGAAGTGGAGAGAATTCCAGAGCTTACGGCCTGGACATCTACAAGCAGCATGGTGGCACAGTGGTTAGCACTGCTGCCTCACAGTGTCAGGGACCCAGGTTCATTTCCGGCCTTGGGTGACTGTGTGGAGCTTGTATGTTCTCCCGTGTCTGCGTGGGTTTCCTCTGGATGCTCCAGTTTCCTCCCACAGTTCAAAGATGTGCAGGTTAGGTGAATTGGCCATGCTAAATTGCCCGTTAGTGTCAGGGGGATTAGCGGTGTAAAGATGTGGGATTTCAGGGATAAAGGTAGAATTGTTGTTGGCAGGTTTGATGGGCCGAATGGCCTCTTTCTGCACTGTAGGAATTCTATGATCTGACAATGTGACTACCAATGTAGCAGCATAATATGGGGTTAAGGAGAAGTCCCGAGGCATGGTACATTGGGGAAACCATGCAGACGCTACGACAACGGATGAATGAACACCGCTCGACAATCACCAGGCAAGACTGTTCGCTTCCTGTTGGGGAGCACTTCAGCGGTCACGGACATTTGGCCTCTGATATTCGGGTAAGCGTTCTCCAAGGCGGCCTTCGCGACACACGACAGTGCAGAGTCGCTGAGCAGAGACTGATAGCCAAGTTCCGCACACATGAGGACGGTCTCAATCGGGATCTTGGGTTCATGTCACACTATCTGTAACTCCCACAACTTGCCTGGACTTGCAAAATCTCACTGGCTGTCCTGTCTGGAGACAATACACATCTCTTTAACCTGTGCTAATGCTCTCTCCACTCACATTGTCTGTACGTTTAAGACTTGATTAGCTGTAAAGACTCGCATTCCAATCATTATTCATTATTCTGTAAATTGAGTTTGTGTCTTTATATGCCCTGTTTGTGAACAGAACTCCCACTCACCTGACAAAGGAGCAGTGCTCCGAAAGCTAGTGGCGTTTGCTACCAAATAAACCTGTTGGACTTTAACCTGGTGTTGTTAGACTCCTTACTGTGTTAAGGAGAAGATCAGAATTAGAGGAGGACTCTAATTTCAGAGGATTGTAATGCTGGAGGAAGTTATAATGTAGAATGGAGAAACTTTTCAAATGCATACAATTTGCAGAGGGCTGAACAGTGTTGATGGCAAGAGGATGTTTTACTTGGCTGGAGAGTCGAGAACTAGGGATTATATTCTTGAGATGAAGTGTTGGCCATTTTGGACTGGATGTCAGTCATTGAGTATACAGCTTTAGGAGCAGATGATCTACTTGCTCCTGCAGAGCAGTGAGGTTTTGGAGGAATTTGAAAACAGGGATGAGAATTTTAAAATTGCAACATAAGTGCTCTCAAAGCTAACATCAATTCTCTGGGCAATCCCTGTTCTGTCTATACCTATTTGCATAAATCACTTGCTTCCTTTCAATTAGGTGTGAACTCTCTGTCAGCCTCACCTTTGAGGTTGATTTAAGGTCAGGAATAGGGCCAGGCATGTTTCATTGACAGATCCCACTGTAGATGTGTCAGAGGGAATTTTATGGTTTGAAATTCCCTGGGTGGAGTTTTCAGTCCTGGAGAGTAAGTGCGGTGGCAGGCAGGATAACTGACGTATTTCCTGCTGAATGGCGGGGCAGATTTTCACACCAAACTGTCCGCGTGGAACCTCATTAAGTATGCATTGGGAAACCACTTTCCAAATCACCTGGCTGGGTGGGCACTGATTCACCCACCCCACTGTTACCTTCTGGGTCGAAGCTTCTGGTGCACACCACTCGGACACACATGCTCTCTGCAGTCCAGTTGTATGATGTGCACACACTGAGATGCCCGTCAGAGGAAAAAGAAGCCATGCACCCCAAGATTCAACCACGACTCCCTGGTGGCTCTCCTCAAATGCCAAAATGTCCTCTTCCTGCAAGATGGAACCAGACGGTCCACCAACCTCACCTCATCAGCCTGGGAGGAGGTCACACTGGAGGTTTGTGCCATTAGGATATGCACCCTAAAAAGAAACATCTTGCAGTTGTTGTGACACGGAGGTGATTTTTTTCTCTCTGCACGATTTTGAAACCCCCAAAGGGATACCTTGCCTCGTAATCTTTACAAAAGTGCGTGATAGGAAGCTACTGGTCTTGGTAAATTAAAGCAGGATCCGACACTCTCTATCATGAACATTAACAGGTCTTTATTTTAAAACCGGTGACAACCTTATGAAACAATTAACAAGCTGAATAAAATCCCAATAGATTTCTGTTCGAATATGATAAGACTCATTCAGGAATAAGGAAATAAATCCTTATAGAATATAGTCACTCTCAAATAATATAATACCAGGCATCTATTAGAAGTATGGACTTTCTTCTAATGCTTCCATCTGGGTCATTTGCTGAGTTGGTATCTCTTTCTCTTTAAATGGTGATTTTCTGAAGACATATATATATTACTGAAGGATTCTATACGAGAGCCTCAACTCTCCCTCCTTCCGACTAAAGAGGTGGCAAGCTTACTCTAAGCTTGAGTAAGCCATGGCTAAGGGTGTCGCTGGCATCCAGGAGATACATTGGTGCATGGCCAATGGTGTCGGGGGCACGTTGGAGACACTAGTGGCCATGGTTGGGACCCTTGCTCGCATTCAGGAGACACAGCAGGCCGTGGCTGTGAGCTTTGACAACTTAGCCCAGTCTCAGAGGGCTAATGCTGAGGTGATCCAGAGCTTGGCTCGCTCACAGAATGCTGTAGCGGAGAGGCTCCAGAGCTTGACCCAGTCTCAGAGGACCAGGGATGAGGGATCAGAGACCATGGGGCAGAGGCATCTGGGCTTCCAGGACTGGCAGAGCCAGGTGACGCCGGAGCTTCTGAACTCAGTCCAGCTACCCTGGTGTCCCATGGAGTGTCCCCGGGGCTTCTGGGCACCCCAAGGGAGGAGGAAGGGCAGGAGCCCGTGCCGGGGCCATCCAGCCAGAAGACTCCAGATGTCCTGAAACCTTCCGATTCCTCCCTTCCTCACACCAGGGCATCTCAGGGCCAGCTGGATGGACAGGGTGGCACAGAAACATCAGTGTCATCTGGAAGTCAGCCTGGGCCCTCCAGGTCTCGGCCACCCAGGGGGCGTCCGCCAAGGGCATCACAGGCAATGGGCATGGATCACAGCTGGACACCTCCACCTCCGATGTGCATCCTGGGGTAGCACCTGGAACAAACAGTAGACTGCACAAAGTTAGAAAGTTGAAGGGTCACTAAGAGGGTACAGGTGAAGGTTAACAGTAGTCAATAAAGAAGAGCACAATAAACTTTTATTTGTCCCTCACAGCAGTGACTAATGTGTCTCTGATTGTCTCCCCACAGAGCTGAGTGTACCCCAATCCCACGCATCGAGGCGCAGACTGCTGTGCTGTGCGAAACCCGTCCAAATGTTACAGAGTGCCTGCCCTACTTCCCCACCATCCACTGGACCCTTAGTCAAACAGGACCCCCTTCATACACCACCCCCCCCCTCCCCCACTGGTGGCACCCCTGACCCATTGCCCAACCATTACTGCCAAGTGGGCCAAGGTGGCACCGTGCATTCAGAGCAAAGGTAGGAGTCAGACTTGAGTGGCACCAGGGGCAGGATCCCAGTGTGACTTA
This sequence comes from Mustelus asterias, assembly GCF_964213995.1. Classification (NCBI taxonomy): domain Eukaryota; kingdom Metazoa; phylum Chordata; class Chondrichthyes; order Carcharhiniformes; family Triakidae; genus Mustelus; species Mustelus asterias. The sequence goes on along the minus strand of NC_135803.1, from coordinate 75,812,405 downwards.
CAATGAGTCATCATCATCCTCCAGCCTTCACCAAAGACCCACTACCAGTGCCAGCCCGGCCCTTTAACCGGTTGTAATGTTTCTCGGGGAAGGGGTGGTGGCATGAGAGGGGGTGGGGACCTGCCATTGCCACATGCTCTCCATTCTCTGCCTCCTCATATGGCAGGATGACCACTTCGCCCCTCACCATTCCATCCTCCTCCTCCTGTTCCTCCTCCTCCTCCACCATCACTAGCTGGTCTCCCCGCTGCTGAGCGATATTGTGCAGAATGCAGCACACAATGATGACGTGTGAAACACACACAGGGTCATACTGCAGGGCACCCTCAGAGTGGTCCAGACAGTGGAACCGCATCTTAAGCAGGCTATGCACCGCTCTACTATGGATCGGGTGGCAGCGTGAGCCTCATTATAATGGGTCTCCGCCTTGGTCTTGGGCCTCCACACAGGCGTCATCAGGCATAACCGTAGCGGTCCCCAGGAGCCATCCCAGCAGCCTGGGCTCATCTTCAAAGAGCCCAGGGATGTCTGACTGCTTCAGGATATAGCTGTCGTAGACACTCCCTGGGTGGTGTGCACAGACCTACATGATGATCATAGACAATCTGTACTTTCAGAGAGTGGGAACCCTTGCGGTTGATGAATGGTTTTCCCTCACCTCACGGGGACTGCGATGTGTGTCCCATCCACTGCCCCGTGGACACGGGGCATCCGTGCAACGGCAGTGAAGCCTGCAGCCCAGGCCTCCTGCTGAGCCTGCCCAACATCAAAATTGATGTATTGGCCTGCCTGGCATGCAAGGCATCTGAGACCTGGCGAGCACATCTGTGTACTGAGGCCTGGGATATTCCACAGAGGTTGCCACTGAGTGCCTGAGATTATCCTGTTGCATAGAGGTTAAGGGTCACCATCACCTTAACTTCTACTGGCAGCAGGTGGCCGCCTCTCCCCTCAGGTGCCAGGTGTGCGAGCACCTCACACAGGTGCCGGACCCGTCCTTGGTCAGACAGAGCCGGCGATGGCTCATGGCCTTCATTAATCCCTCAAATGAATGCCGGGTCCGGTATCGTCTTTGCCTCCGCATCCTCCTTCTTCTGGCCACTCTTTCAGGAGACTGCTTTCCCACCTCATGGCCTTCAGCGGCAGCACTCTCCCCTCCTTCCTGAGGGCCTGCTACTGGCTGATCCTGCGGTGGCCTCCCTACGCCCTGCACCTCTTGAGCCATCGCCTCCTCCTCCTCAGCCGCCACCATGAAGGGCAGCTTTAGACCAATAAGTCTGAAATCCATTCTGCACAGTGGGGGTTACAGAGAGAGAGATTGATTTATACATGTCATTGCTTGCATCTACCCCAACACCACTCCCCCAATCCCTCATTGAGTCCAGAACCCCTCTTGTGGGTGCTGGCAACACAACGCAATCTGTGGTGCTATTCGTCACCTGATTAGGTTGCCTCCCATTGGCTGGCAGGAACAGTATGCAGGTTGGTGTGTGATGTAGCCACTGTGCCCCCTTGAACCATTGCCATGAGTGCAACCACAGCATTCCCTTCCAGGCATGTATTGCAGATCAGGGACACGGGACAGGGACAGACTCCTAATTATCACAAGATGGATACCCATTCACTGCAGAGTTCATGCAGTATGAGCGTCTATGTAAACCTGAGTCCCCTGCTTGGAGCACCAGCTGCTTGAACTGGTTAGCCCTCAAGCAGCACATGGTGCACTTCCCCCCCACCTCCCTAAAACCAGAGGAACAGTACAGCGGCTGCAAAGAGCAGCCTGGCCAGCACTCCATTAAGGGCCCCACCCCACCCCAAAGGGCCAGGGCACACGACCTGAACATCTGCAGGAAGCTCCCCACAGCGAGCAGCAAATTTCCAGGCTCTGCCTCCAACCTCCCCAGCACTCCACGGGCTGCAGTTCCGTCAAACTTACCTCCTTACTCCTGTTCAACGCTGCCACACCAACTCCCGACTTTTATATACCTCGTGTAAACCGTACCAAAGTGATATCACGCCAGAGAGGTGGGAGACGCTAACGAGGGCGGAGATTGTTGTCTTGGACCTGCTAATCAGACGCAAAGATATGTAAAAACATGCAAATGGCGGTTACGCTGATTTTTAACGTGGTTCTGTCGTCGCTAAGAACTTGGGTTGGGAGATGCAAACGGCACGCGAATGCTCAGCGAACCCTATGAATTGGCCACGCGAGAATCTCCTGGTCCGCAGCACTAGAAAATTAGCGCAATGGGATGGAAGAATCGCCCCCATGAATCCTGGGGCTGAGTGTGGGCTTTCCCAGTCAGTCTGAGTTTGAAGTTGAAGTGGACTGCAGCACATTTCTTACACTCTGTACATAGTTTATTCGTTACAACAAATAGTTGGTTTAGTTACTAAACTTGGTGGTCGCCCATCCTTTGAGATATCATCGATGACTATCATTTTCTCGAGTTAACCCACAAATAGAGATCAAATTGAAAACGTGGGATTTGAACACGCAACCCTGGGGTACTTGTTCAGCAATACAGTAGCATCCCACTTTAATTGAAAGAGGGACTCAGCCATATGATTTCGATGAAAGTTTTTCTGGGTTGCACAAAGAATAACTGTCCAAGCATACACTGGTAGAAAGGTACCCTGTGCCCTGTCAATGTTGTCTGCCATTTCTATTCACAGTAGACATTGTAGGTGAGTTAGTCGCTAACACTCAAACTGCTGACTGAGCTGGGAGCGAGAAACTCAACACCAAACAGAAATTGAACCCAAGCCCTTTCTACTCTGTAGCTCATAGCTTTTCAAGGAAATGTGAATCCTTTGAGTGCAATACGAGTTTTTCATTGCTAATTGTATAATGTCTTTGCCAAATAGCCCCTGGAATTAGTGGGGATCGACTGTACCATAACATTGACTGGAACTCAGTCAATTTTACAATGAAAGCACTACAGGGAAGTGGAGAGAAGTGTTTTCAAGACAAACAAACCCAAATCCTTTAAGTGTTTATGTTCAGATGATCTCCTATTTACAGAACTCTGTTGCTTTCAGAGAAATTAGACAGATTCACTGATAACCGCTCTTTTGTAGGGTGTTATACTCACGCATACTCCTGCAAACCCATTATCTTGAATAGACAGCTTTATCGTATAATAAATTTAGTATATGAGATGTGTGTTTCATTGAAAACTTGTTAGCAGGAATGGATACTCCTGTAGATGGTGCTGTTAGGTATTTCTTATGTTAAAGGTGTCATACTGTTGCACATAATAGTTATCTTATATTTAAACTATATTACCACAAAATCATGTATCCTGGCTGCCTATGATTTCATATATCACTAAATTTACATTATATTTTGAATGAGCACTTTTCTCAGTAACTGAAATTTCTAAAGTCCTGAATAAAATCTGAAAATTCAAAAAATAAATCAGGCCCTCCTAAAAGCCTAGTCTTTGAATTGTTGGCCGCGATTCTCCCAAAAGTGCTGAATTGGCAGAAAAACTTTTCTAAATCCCGACTGTTTTGTCAGTTATGCTTCTCACCGAATCTCTGCACTCTGTGCACTGCAGAGGTCCCAGTCATGAATATCATTAAAAACTCAAGGGGGCCTATTCACACCGGAGTCTGACAGTTCTGGAACTCTGCGCATGCGCAGTTGTCCCAATCTGTCAAACTCCCTGTTTGCTGGCCAGCGATTGAGCTGGCCAGCTCGGGACTCCTGCAGTGCTGCCCCTCCAGCACCTCCCCCACAGCCCAATCGCGGCCCCCACAACAATTTCCAGGCCAGCCCTGACCCCTCTGCCCTGGAGCGCCCCGATGTACAGCCCAGCCTCCCCCAGCAATGGCAATTCCCCCACCCCCTCACCCCGGCAGACCCTCCCCACCTCCCGCTGATCCACCCCCCCCCAGAATCAGACCCTCCCCCAGAGGCGGGCCCCCCTCAGCAGACCCAACCCCCCCAGCCCGCCCCAATCGCTGCCCTCCCTCCATCCCAGACCGATCCCAATGTAGAGTGGGACCCCCCCACCTCCACCGATTGCCCCTAGGCCCTGCCCAAAGTAGAGCCCGCCCCGATGGGCAGTGCCAAGGTGCCCCCTGGGCATGGGCACTTTGCCCTTAGGGAAGTATCAGGGGGCACAGGCTGGCACTGCCAGGGTGCCCATGCACAGAGGGGCACCAACCCCCCCACTGCCCAACCCTCTGGGGGGCCCAATTGCCCTCCTTCACTCCAGCGGGGTCTCCCGCTAGATCCCTGAACGTGGGGAGCTAATGTAAACCCCGCCAGAATGAAGTACTCCTGGCGGGGTGGGATATTCAGTCGGGACCTGAAAGTTCCCAATAATGAAGTGCTAAACATATTTAAAATACATTTAAAACAGATTCAAATAACTTACCTGCCTTCCCGCCGGTTTCCAGCGTGGTCTAACCGGCGACTGTTCGCCGGCTCTGGGAGGTGCACATGCATTCCCGGTGCATGTGTAAATCCCGGTACAAGGCCAGCCTCGCGCATCTCCCACCGCAACTCACCAGAAAAGTTGCAGGTTGCGATGGGAGAATCGCGGCAGTTATTTCTGATCAGATATATCTTGGATTATGGAGTCTGATGGATTTTGGAAACTCCTTTTACAGTGGGTTATAAGGGAATGTATGTGGATTTTAAGTTGCTATGAAGGTTGGACTAGATTGCCTCATCCAACATTAACAGCATCCTACAATCCACTCACATTACCAGGATAGTGAGACAGAGTTTAGAAACATTGACCAACATGACTATAAAAAATCCTACAAGGGAAAGATTTTTGTTTACAACCTGTAAATCCTTTCCTCCCCACCTGCCACTCTGCGTTCCAATCTGCAGCCTCCAGCAGTGAATCTTTGCGCTTGTGGAGACCGGTTTTCATGCACAGATTGGTTTCGACAGCCATCTTGTCCAGCCATATTGCATTGTCAGGAGACACGGTGGCAGGACACCAAGGAACACTCCCTTCATCTGCTTTGAAATATGCCATGGGATCCTTTACATCCATCCGAGCAGAGCCTCGGTTTAACATCTCATCTGAAAGGTAGCATCCACAACAGTGTAGCCCCACCTTTGCAGTGTACTGGAGTGTCAGCCTTGATTTTTGTGCTCAAGCCCTGAAGTGGGACTTAAACCCGGAATCTTGTGTCTCAGTCATGAATGCCACCGACTGAAAATAAAAATAAAGAGAATGAATTTTCATTTCTCTCTCACCTTTCACTCCCCCAGGATGTAACAAAGCATTTAATTTACAGCTAATGAAGTACTTCTGAAGTGTGCAAACTGTTATAATGCAGGAAACATGGCAGACAATTTGTGATACAGCAATTTCCCTCAAGCTACAGTGCAATAATAACCAAATCCTTTGGTTTAGTGATACTGGATAAAGGCTAAATATTGGTTCAGACAGCAAAACAACTCCTCCGATTTTAAATAGTGAATTGTGCCTGGGGATCTTTTACATTCAGCTGAGAGGATAGTCAAAGCCTCAGTTTAAAGATGGCACCTCTGACAGTGCAGCACTCCCCCAGCATTGCCGTATTCAACTCACATGAACCACCTATCCCAGACAGCGGAACTTTCTGGCCCCTATACCAGCGGTCGTCATCACAAACCAGACTGGAATGTTTAGAGAACCATAGCCTTTTAACAGCTCTCCAAATTTTTCCATCCCACCTGCCATGATGCCCGTTGGTGTTGGGGCTGGACATTGCCACCCAGAGTTTGGCGCCACTGAACCACTGGGCAGAATCTTCCCTCAGTGCGCAGAGTGATGGCTGAGGCAAGAAAACCTGTGTGTAGCTCTCCAGCAGTACAGCTGTGTTTTTGCTCCAGATTTTAGGCACTACGTGCAAAATTAAATCTGTAGACGTGGTTTGCGCCGTCACTATGGTGGTTCAGGATCTGATAGAGTCGGCAACATCGGCTCCACAGAGTTCAGGGTGCCATCGTAAAAGGGCGTCCAGCAATGCAATAAAAATAAACGCCCTCCCCACCCCCACAGACACAGAAGACCCCACCATAAGCACCGAGATGAAACTCCCCACCTCCCTTCAAGCACCACACAGGTGTGTGCCCTCCCACAAGTATCAGGCCTTCCCCTCACCCCATAGACATCAGGGTGGCCACCCCTCACCATACACGCAAACTCTCCCAAAGAATTCTCCCGTCTACCCACAAGCATTAGGGTAACCCCTCCCCAAAGCATCACCTCCACCCCACAAGCATGCTCCCCCACCCAAGAATCTCCCCCCCCCCACCCCATAAGCATCAGAGTGTGCCCCATCCTCCCCACATCACACATAAGGGGAGCTCCACACTATGGGTCCATCCAGAGGGTCTGCCCAGGCAGTTCCACCGTGGCACTACCAGTTTGACACTGCTAGGTAGGCATTGCCAGGTTGGCACAGCCAGGTGACCAGGGCAGGTCCCTCTCCTTCCCCAGCGGCTATCCCTACCTCTGCGCCCAGACAGGTCTCCCATGACAGCTTCACATTTTTAAATGCCTGCTGTTACCTTGGCAAGGTTTGAATATTCAGTGAGGGGGGGATCAGGGGACATCATATCGTGGGGAAGCCCAATAATGACATGTAAATTTATTAAGATTTATTGAAATGAAATTCCGTCCTCTCTGGGGAGAACCTCATTATGTCACAAGCAAGGGACATGGAAAATCAGGAAACCAGATCTCGCCGGCGAGAATCCCATTTCCTGACTCTTGCGAGATGTTGGGCCCACAACTCCATTTGCCCAGATGGCTAACACATGCTCAAAATCACCCTCATGGCTGACACTTAATGGAAGGGACCTGGAAGAAATCCACTCTAACAACACATATTATTCAACACTGACCAGTTGCTTTTCACAAGTGACTCATCCACATTCCCTGAAATATGTCAACTACCATGCCAATTATATTTAATTAGCGTGTGTCAGTCTTCATAACCATAAATCCATTCCAAATTCATTAATTTCTCAGCTCTTTTGAAGCGAGTTATTCAGTTCAACAAGTGCTGTCATTGCTATAGCCATGTCACCCTAACCTATGGTAAAAATATTTTTTTGATGCTGCAGCCTGTTTGAGGCCTGATGTTTTTGTACCTGTATTCTGTAATTCTGTGCTTACAATCTAAATCCAATAATTTACTTACACACAAATTATGTACAATTATTCTAAAGACTTGAGTTGAAACTCAATCACAACTTTCTTTTCAATGGTCTGGCTGTACACAATCAAGAAATTTACCAATTGGAGTTTCTTAGCAATGAAAACCATCCCGTCTCAATCTGAATTCCAGCCCCGGCCACCCGATTCACAATTCCAGTCGCATCTCTATCACAGTCCCAAAAGGAACTTGTTGAATTATCCAAATACCAGGCCCAATTCTCCCAAAAAAATTTGAAGTGCTGAACTGGTGAGAAAAATGGTGTAATTCACAATTGTTTTTTCAGTGGGAGTTCAGACTCGAATCTCCCACACACTGTGCACTGCAGTGGTCACAATCGTAAATATCATTAAAAGCTCGGGGGGGCGGGGCCTATTCACGCCAAAGAGCCTGAAATCGGCGGGATGAGCCGGAACCCGTGCATGCGCACATCTCTGGGAGATCGCTGAAAAGACATCCCAGGATCCAGATCACTGCCCTTCAACCCCCTCATTGCTGGCCACCAGAGCCCCCCCGCCCCCCAGACATCGCTGGCCTTATCGCTGGCCCCCACAACCCCTCCATAGACATTGCTGGCCTCATTGCTGCCCCCCCAGACATCACTCCACCCCCTACCCCCTCCCCCCATACAGACATCACTGCACTTCCCTCCCCCCCATACAGACATCACTGCCTCCCCCGCAGACATCGCTACTCCCCCCGCAGACACCGCTGCCCCCCCCATACAGACATCTCTGACCCCCCCCCCTCCATACAGACATCGTGGGGCAACCCTTCCACACAGACATCGCTACCCCCCTCACCACACAGACATCACTGACCCCCCCAACACAGACATCACTGACCCCCCCCCAACACAGACATCACTGGCCCTCTCCCCACACAGACATCGCTGCCCCCCCCCCATACAGACATCTCTGACCCCCCCCTCCATACAGACATCGCGGGGCAACCCTTCCACACAGACATCGCTACCCCCCCCCCAACACAGACATCACTGACCCCCCCCCAACACAGACATCACTGACCCCCCCCCAACACAGACATCACTGGCCCTCTCCCCACACAGACATCGCTACTCCCCCCACAGACACCGCTGCCCCCCCCCCATACAGACATCTCTGACCCCCCCCCTCCATACAGACATCGCGGGGCAACCCTTCCACACAGACATCACTGACCCCCCCCCCAACACAGACATCACTGGCCCTCTCCCCACACAGACATCGCTGCCCGCCTCCTCGCAGACATTCCCCCCCCCCGAGACATCGCTGCGCCCCCCGCCCCGGTTACAGACATCGCGGGGCACCCTCCCCCACACAGACATGGCTGCCCGCCCACCCATGCTCCCATGGATCTGTATAACGCAGGTACCCCATCCCTCCATCCCTTGAACATACTGACCTCATTGCTGCATTGCAGAGAACTTGCGCTGTGCTGCCATGCGCACCCCCAGCTTGCAAGCACTCCCTTATTGAATGGGTGCCTTGAGTATTGCTTCCCCACTGGACACAGCAGCTTATTGAATGGCAGCCAATCGGCACCCTGAGGGATGCATGACACTCAATTGAATGTAGCCTTCAAAATTTCTCACAAGGAATTGTTGCCAACGGGCCCTTAACTGCCCAAAGTCACTGCACCTGCACTCCCCTCATAAGCCAAAGCTGTATATAAGCTGCAGGAATGGACACACAGACAGTCACGCATGGAGATGTATTCCAGGAAACCTGCCCCAAGATTTGCCGAGGCCGACCAGGAGCACCTGCTTGATGCCGTGAAGGAGAGGCATCAGCGGCTCTTCCCCGGCCAGGGCCCTTGCCCAAGGGGTGCATCTGCCCGGCATTGTGGGAGGAGGTGGCAGAAGCGGCGAATGCCGGGAGCCTGACACTGCGCTCTGGCAGGCAGTGTAGAAATAAAATGTATGACCTTCTGCGAGCAGCAAGGGTGAGCGAGCATCCCACTTGGAACCACGCACATGCTTAGCACAGATCTCAATCCATGCCTAGACAACTAAGGAGCATGTAACAAGGCACCCTTTCCCCAGGAACAGAATCTAACCCCTTTCCCTCACCCCCACAATGAGCACCCTTTTCCCTGAAACTGCCAGCACAACGCCCGAGAGACAAGCACACATTGCACACCATGCACTTCAATATATTAATGCTTGCTATCCACCTCATGTTCCCACAGGAGAAAAACATGCATAACCACTGCGAGACTGCACAGACTGCTGGTGGTGTGCCTGACCTGCGGCAGCTGACCAGCTTCGAAGAGTGTGCCATGGAGCTGGCAGGAGGAGATAGGGCATCCAGAATGGTGACGGACAGCCAGGTCGGCGTCCAACATGCAAGTGAGCGGAAGCGTAGCCTCAAACTCGATCCTCCTCAAAGTAAGTGCGATGCTGCATAGAATGTATTACCTCCCTTCCCCTAATGTGTGATCTTTATTGCAGCTCTGGACCCAGAGGAACCCGACCCTTCGGGTGTTGGCGCCCCCCCCTGCTGCTCTGGAGCAAACTCTCCATGACCCCCTGGTCGACACCTCGCGGGAGGCATTGAGAAATCCTCTGAGGGCAGCACCAGTGATGCGGCACCAGCATCTACCACACAACCCACCGACACAGAGACTATCACCATGGTGGGTACTTTTAGTGTTGAGGCTTCTGGGTCACGACCTGTGAGCACAAACATCCACTGATGCACATCGGGTGGAGGCGGGCACATCCGAGGGCTGTGACACACGGAGGTCTGCCGGAGGCCAGGATTCAGTTGTCCTCAAGCCAGATGTCGGGCCTCAGGGTTCGTTCATCCCAAGGCTGATGGAGATGCATCAGGAAACCTGAGGAATAGTGGAAGAACTGTCAGCAACCATGCTGCAACTGCAAGGCTGTTTAGGGGAGTCCAACAGAGTGCTGTTGCGGAGGTGGTGCTGACACAGCGTGTGAACCAGGCCAACACTGCAAGGGTGGCAACTGCAGTGGAAAGTCTGGCCCAGGGGTCGGTCCTCATGGGTGATAGGGTCCAGGCCATCCTGGAGACACAGCAGGCCATGGGCGAGGGTGTTGCTGGCATCCAGGAGGCACATCGTGCCATGGGTATCGAGGGCATGTGGGAGACACTGCTGGTCATGGCTGGGACTCTTGCTGGCAACCTGAGACACAGCAGGCTGTGGCTGGGACTCTCGCTGGCATTCTGGAGACACAGCAGGGCGTGACTGTGAGCCTCGACAACTTAACCCAGTCTCAGAGGGCTAATGCTGAAGGGCTCCAGAGCCTGGCTCGCTCACAGAATGCTGTACTGGAGGTGCTCCGGAGTTAGCCCAGTATGGGGGCGCCAGGGCTGAGGGATCACAGACCATGGGGCAGACGCAGCTGGGCCTCCAGGACTGGCAGAGCCAGGTGATGCCGGAGCTTCTGGAGCTCAGTCCAGCTACCCTGACGTCCCATGGAGTGTTCCCGGGGCCTCTGGGCACCCCAAGAGAGGAGGAAGTGCAAGACCCCATACCGGGACCTTCCAACCAGGAGATCCCGAACGTCGCAAAACCTTCCAATTCCCCCTTTCCTCACACCGGGGCATCTCAGGGCCAGCAAGATGAACAGGGTGACACCGAAACAGTCTCATCCGCAAATCAGCCAGGGCCCTCCAGGTTCCGGACACTCAGGGGACGTCCATCAAGGGCATCACAGGCAATAGGGCATGCATCACGGCTGGATACCTCCACCTCCAATCTGCATCCTGGGGTAGCAACTAGAAGAACCTGTAGGCCACACAAAGTTAGAAAGTAGTAGTTCACTAAGAGGTCACCAGTAGTCAGGGTTTATTCGTCACTAATGTTAGGAGCACAATAAATTTTTATTTGCACCTCACAACTGTTGACTAATGTGTCTCTGATTCTCACCTACCCCCCACCCCCAATACACACACACATACCCACAGCTAAGTGGTCTCCATTCCCATGCATAGATGTGCTGTCTGTTGTGCTTGCGAGACTAGCCTCATGCCTGTCCCACCTTCCCCAACATCCACCAGACCCTTGGTGCAAGTGTGCCACCCCCCCCATCGATTGCCCAACAAATATGTGTCCCCAACCCTTACAGCCACATGAGCCAGGGTGGCAGCGTACATTCGGAGAACAGGTAGGGGGTCAGACTTGAGTGGCACCAGGGGCAGGATCCCAGTGTGCACGACAGCGAATCGTCATCATCCTCCAGCCTTCAACCAAGACTCGCAACCATTGCCAGCCCAGGCACATTAACAGGTTTGGATGTTTCTGGGGGAGAGAGTGGTGGGATGGCAGAGGCTGGGGAAGGTTGATGTGGTTTGAGGGCCCAGTTCGGTTTGGAGGGGGAATGGCAGCTGCACTTGCTCCTGGGATGTGGATGTTTGTTGGTTGCAGCCCCCTCACTCCACAGCACCAGCTAGGTGAAGTGGGCTGTGATTAGGGTGTCCGTCACTGCTCTTACCTAACGGACACCTGCCATTGCCACCCGCCCTCTTTCCTCTGGCTCCTCATATGGCGGGGCGTCCACCTCGCCCCCTCGCCCTCCTCCTCTTCCTCCTCCTGCTCCAGCTGGTCTCCCCACTGCTGGGCAATGTTGTGCAGAATGCAGCACAATTGTAATGCGTGAGACAAGTACAGGGTCATACTGGAGCGTCCCCTCAGAGCGGTCCAAGCAGCGGAACTGCATTTTAAGCAGGCCGCTCTACGATGGACCGGGTGGCTGCATTGCCCTCGTTGTAGCAGGTCTCCGCCATGGCCTCGGGCCTCTGCACAGTCATCATCAGCCATGACCTTAGCAGGTAACCTTAGTCAACCAGTAGCCATCCCGGGAACCTGGGCTGGTCTTCAAAGAGGCCAGGGATGTCTGACTGCCTGAGGACAAAGCTGTCATGGACACTCCCTGGATGGCATACATCGACCTGCATGATCCTCATTAAGATGGTCACAGACAATTTGAAGTTCAAGGAGTGGAACGCTTTCCTGTTGACAAATTGCTGCGGTCCTGCATGGCGGGTCCGCAAGGCGATGTGTGTCCCTTCCATTGCTCCCTGAACATTGGGAATCTCAGCAATGAAAACGAAGTCGAGAGCCCGGGCCTCCTGCTGTGCACGGCCCACATCAAATTTTATGTACTACCCTGCCCGGGCATATAGGGCATCTGTGAACTACTGCACACACCTGTGTATGGAGGCCTGGGAGATCCCAAGGAGGTCACCACTGGGTGCCTGAAATGACCCAAATGCGAAAAGGTTCAGGGCAGCCATCACCTTCATGTTCACAGGGAATTGGTGGCCGCCCCTCCCCTGAGGTGCCAGGTGTGTGAGCACCTCACAAAGGTGCCGAATCATGATCTTGGAGAGCCGCAGCCGGTGATGGCACATCTCCTCCGAGAGGACCTTGAAGGAATTGCGGGGCCTGTACCTCCTTGCTCTCGGCACCCTCCACCTTCTGTACACCCTCTCGGGAGCCTGCTCACCCACCTCCTGGCCCTCAGCGGCAGCCCCCTGCCCTCCTTCCTGAGGGACTGGTAGTGGCTGCTCCTGCAGTGGTCTCTCCATGCCCGCCACCTCCTGAGTCACCTTCTCTTCCTCCTCCTCCACCACCACAATGGCCAACTCCAAATCAATCACACAAAGATCCATCTGCACAGTAGGGAAAGAGTAAAGAATGACAGATTAATGTCATTGGCTGCATAGACCCAGCACCACCCCAATCCCTCACTTGGGCCAGTACCCACACTTGTGGGAGCTGGCAACACCACACAATCCATGGTGCCATGCGTGGTCCGATTAGGGTTGTGTGAGATTCCCATCATGATAAATGCTGGTACAGACTATGCAGGTCAGGGTGCAGACGTGGGCAATGCGCACCCTTGAGCCATTGCTATGTGTGCAACTGTAGCATTTGTTACAGGATGTGTTGCTGCTCCGTGTCACAGGGCAGGGACAGACTGCAAAGCAGCACCAGATGTGTGCCCAATGACAGCAGATTCCATGCAGTCCATGTCTGAACCTCTGCACCCCGGCCTGGAGCAGCAGCTGCTTCACCTGATTAGGCCTCAGTCAGCACATGGTGCTCTCCTCCCCCACCCCGGAACACCAGCACCCAGTGCAGTCCCTGACCACACCCCGCAGCAAGACAATGCCACTGCACAGTGCCTTGAAGGGGAAAGCTGAGCAGAACTCCTTCAGGGACCCTCACCCAGAGAGTTCTGAGAAAAAAGAAGTCCCCGCCCAACTCCAGATATCACTGGTCCACAGGCCAGCACCTGAAGACAACAGGAGGAAGGCCACCAGGCATCTCCAGGGCCTGCCTGCAACATCCCCCACGCTCCCTAGCAGCACTTACCTCCTCTCGCAAGTTCAAGGCTGCCATGCCAGGTTGAGACTTTTATAAACCTACTCTGATTCACACCAAAGTGATATTACACCAAAGAGCTGGGAGATGCTAAAATGGGCGGAGATTGCTGTGTCGATCCCGATGATGGCATGGTAAGTAATACAAACCGGCACGCCAGTTTTCAGCACGGTCCCAGCGGAGTTTTGTTTTGGTTGGAAGATGTGCGCAGGTCATAAACACTCGCGTGGATCCCACAAAATGGCCGACATTGCATTGCGCATTGCAATGGGAGAATCTGGCCCACCATTCCTACCCCCTTGCTTGGTCCAGATCTCAATCACCTGTGTTATTCCAATCCCAACCCAATCCCAATCCCAACTCCTGTATCAACCCAATCCCAATCCCAGCTCCTGGATCAACCCAATCCCAACCCCAGCTCCTGGATCAAGCCAATCCTGATCCCAGCTCCTGTATCAGCCCAATCCCGATCCCGATCCCTGCTCCTGTATCAACCCAATCCCAGCTCCTGTATCAACCCAATCCCAACTCCTGTATCAACCTGATCCCAATCCCAGCTCCTGTACCAGACCAATCACAATCCCAACTCCTATATCAACCCAATCCAAATTCCTGCATCAATCCAATCCCAATCCCAGCTCCTGTATCAACCCAATCCAAATTGCTGCATCAATCCAATCCCAATCCCTTCTCCTGTACGAGCCCAATCCCAACCCCTGTACCAGCCCAATCCCAATCCCAGCCCCTGTACCAGCCCAATCCCCAATCCCAGCTCCTGTATCAACCCAATCCCAATCCCAGTTCCTGTAGCAACCCAATCCCAATTCCTGCATCAACCCAATCCCAATCCCAGCTCCTGTATCAATCCAGTCCGGATCTCAACTCCTGTATCAACCCAATCCCATTCCCTGCTCCTGTATCAACCCCATTCCAATCCCAGCTCCTGTATCAACCCAATCCCATTCCAGCTCCTGTATCAAGCCAATCCCAATCCCAATTCCTGCATCAACCCAATTCCAATCCCAGCTCTGTATCAACCCAATCCCAATCCCAGTTCCTGTATCAACCCAATCTCAGCTCCTGTTTCAGCTCAATCCCAATCCCAATTCCTGCATCAACCCAATCCCAATCCCAGCTCTGGTGCCAACCCAATCCCAATCCCAGCTCCTGTGCCAACCCAATTGTAATCCCAGTCCCGTCCCCATTTCTGCCTTCCCATCTTTTCCACCTTGAGCCCTGCCCAGTGGTTTTTACCAATGGTTAATGACCATGTTGACTGAGCTGATTGAAGCCTCATTATACAAATGAATTTGGTGGTGTGATGCATACCTGAAGGAACATGCCTTAATTGCCGGACTGTCCTGATTTAGTTGCCCGTCAATCAGGTTCAGTCAGCTGGTTTCAGTGCTTATTGGTTAGAGGAGGAAAAAATCAGTCTGGATTCCTGTGCCTTCTGAAAATGCTGATGTGTGAGCTCGGATTCAGGTCAGTTGTAATGTTTCCCTCAGTCGAGTAGGTTACTGATGCTCACTGTCAAAACATCATTAGCAAAGAATGGTCAGTTGTGGCTGGTACTAGGAGAGTCGCAATAGAAAAACACCCTAAGATGAGTCCATGTATGCATAGATAAGGGGAAAAAATTAAATGTTACCACTTCTCTGGACTTTAAAGTTTATGTTTATTTATTAATGTCACAAGTAGGCTTACATTAATATTGCAATGAAGTAACTGTGAAAATCCCTTAGTCGCCACACTCCGGCACCTGTTCAGGTACATGGTGGGAGAATTTAGCATGGCCAATTCACCTAACCAGCACATCTTTCAAAAAACAAAGAAAAGTACAGCATAGGAACAGGCCCTTCGGCCCTCCAAGCCCGTGCTGAGTATGAAGTACATGAATCGGGAGGAAATAGAGGGATATGGACCGAGTAAGTGCAGAAGGCTTTTTTTCAGTTAGTTAGGACATCATACTCAGCACGGGCTTGGAGGGCCGAAGGGCCTGTTCCTATGCTGTACTTTTCTGTTTTTTGAAAGCTGTGCTGGTTAGGTGCATTGGCCATGCTAAATTCTCCTTCCATTTACCTGAACAGATGCCGGAGTGTGGCAACTAGGGATTTTCACAGTTACTTCATTGCAAGGTACCTCTTAAATGTTGCTAATGTGCCTGCTTCCACCTCTTTCTCTGGCAGCGCATTCCAGGCACCCATCACTCTCTGCGTGAGAAACTTACCCCCTCTCATCTTGAACCTATTCCTCCTTGTAATTGACACTTCCACCCTGGGAAAAAAAGGCTGTGGGAGGGAACCAGAGCACCCAGAGGAAACCCACACAGGCAGTGACCCAAACCAGAAATTGAACCCAGGTCCCTGGCACTGTGAAACAGCCGTGCTTGCCACTGGGCTGCCTTACTCCAACTTGACTAATGTAATTGAAACACATGCTGCAAATGGTAATAAATTAGGTTAAAATATTTGCTCATTAGGTGGAGGGAGTGGGAACGGAGGGGGAGAATTCTAAACCCGATTTGGATCCACTTCTCATATTTATGTTAAATGATTGCACTCTTCCTAAGAGTCCTAAGAAAGTTATGTTTTAAGGTTGCAGCTTTACAATGTGTCTGTAGTAGGCACCTTGATATTGGGTTAGTGAATAGTGTAAGATTGTGCATCAAGCCAGGAATCCACTGTTTGCCAGGTAACCTGCTGAGAGACGTAGTTGAGATTCAAGACAGATATTAATTGTTTTTGTACATCTTATGGTGCTGTAGTGTCTGTACTCTGTGATATCTGATAAGCAATGCTGAGGGTCATTCAAATTGGGGTCCATGGGAGCAGTAAATTGAAGTATAATATAGCTGCCACTTAGGAGATGGTGTTGAGGGAGTGGGGTAACAAAATTATTAATTTAATAATGCTTTAAATAAGCAATGCTTGACAGAATGAGAAGGGAGTGATAGTAATATATTTAGCACTGCCTGACAAACATTCTTTGCCCTTTGATTGAAGGCGTAGGCATTCTTGACTAAAGATCTATTGAGAAGCAAGCATGCAAGACCAAACTCACATCCAGGGCTTTGTGCAGACGGGGATTGTTTTCATACTTTTAGTTAACCTTTTGTATTGTAAAAATAGGCTTAACATGCAAATGGATGAGGTTGTTCTGGGGCTTTGAGAATCAGCCAAATCATAGTATCTCTGGCATCTATCTAATGGTGCCAATTCCTTTGTGCAATAGCGTGTACTACTTTTTTCTGGCTTTTGCTTTTGTTTGCGAGAGATGAGGGAAAAAAAGGTGACATTTGTTAACTTTTTCACCAGTCTGTTGGGTCTCAACCATTCCTTCCTGTATTAACTTGCAGTCTTTTACAATGAATGGATTCTTCTTTCTCATCTGCTCTGTGCTGTTATGCAGATCCCTTCTCTCCCCCACCTACTCATCTTACCTGACTAAAGGTTTCCTGATGTAAACTTAAACAATGAGTGACTAGAACCAGGGGTCACGGTTTAAAAATGAGTCACCCATTTAGGACAGAGTTGAGGAGAATTGTTTTCTCTCAAAGAATGGTGAATCTTTGGAATTCACTTCCTCAAAAGGTGGCGGAAGCAGAGTCTTTGAATATTTTTAAGGCAGGTCTAGATAAATTCTTGATAAGCAAAGGGGTGAAATGTTACTCAGATTAGGCTGGAATGTAAAGTTGAAGTTATAATCAGATCAGCCATGAACTTATTGAATGGCAGAGCAGGCTTGAGGGGCCGAGCGGCCTACTCCTGCTCCGAATGTATATGTTCATACGTCAACAGTTTAAGTCTGCTTTTCCCTGCAATGATCAGCATTGATAATTTGGCAGCTTATTGAGCCGCTTCCCTACTAGTCACAATTTGGTCATTTGTTGCAGTCCTGAAGCCCATGATGATGTGAGGACCTCAAGAAGTCCACCACTCCTCATTCCCATTTAATCAACAAGCTGAACTTACCAACAGATTAAACACAGAATATATTAACCAGTTGTTGACTTGATATAGATGTAGCTTAAAGAGAAAAGAAAGTCAGTTGTTATGGTAGCAGAGTGGTTTAGTGGAAGCATGCTGGGCCCATAATCAAAACCATAACCAAATAAACAAAACCATTGTCTGCTTTTTATGTTATGGGTGGCACAGTGGTTAGCACTGCTGCCTCACAACACCAGGGACTTAGGTTTAATTCCAGCCTTGAATGACTGTGTGGAGTTTGCATGGGTTTCCTCCCATAGTCCAAAGATGTGCAGGTTAGATGGATTGGCTATGCTAAATTGCCCCTTAGTGTCCAAAGATTTGTAGGTTAGGTAGATTGGCCATGCTAAATTACCCTTTAGTGTCCAAAGATGTATAGATTAGGTGGATTAGTCATGGTAAATGTGCAGGGTTACGGGGGTAGGGCAGAGGGGAAGGCCTGTGTGGGATGCTCTTTCGAAGAGTTGGTGCAGACTTAATGGGCCAGATGGCCGCTTTCAGCATTGTAGGGATTTTAAGGTTCTATGATGTGGTTAAAAATGCATATGGGATTTATTAGCTGAGACACAGAATATAAGAGCAGGGAGGTTATGGTGGAGCTGTTTTGGACACTTGTTAGGCTACAACTAGCACATTGTGTTGGGAGTTGGTTTAGCTCAGTTGGCTGGACAGCTGGTTAATGATGCCGGGCAATGCCAACAGCACAGGTTCAATTCCTGTCCCAGCTGAGGATATTCATGAAGCCCTGCCTTGTCCCTTGCCTGAGGTGTGGTGATCATCAGGTTAAATCACCACCAGTCAGTTCTCCCCTTTGAGGAGGAGAGCAGCCGATGGTTATTTGGTGACTTATTTACTTTTACTGTGTGCAGTTCTGGTCTACACACGATAGAAAGGATGTGATTGCATGAAAAGGTGCAGAGGAGATTCACCAGGATGTTGCCAGGACTGGAGCACTTCAGCTATGACGAGAGGCTGGATAGGCTGGGGTTGTTTTCCTTAGAGCAGAGAAGGCTTAGGGGGGATCTCATCAGAGTGTACAAAATTATGAGGGATATAGATAGGGTAAATAGGAAGAAGGGTAGGATATGGAGATGCCAGTGTTGGTCTGGGGTGGATAAGATGAGAGGTCACACGACACCAGATTATAGCCCAACAACTTTATTTGAAGAGTAAGAATTCTCACAACACCAGCTGAAAGTCCAACAGGTTTATTTGGAATCACAAGTTTTCAGAGAGCTGCTCCTTCGTCAGTCGAAGTCACTTTTCGGAGCAGCACTCCCAAAGCTCGTGAATTCAAATACATTTGTTGGACTATAACCTGGTGTCATGTGATGTCTCAGGAAGAAAGGTAGATAGTGAAGGGGTCAATAACCAGGGGGCATAGATTTAAGGTCAGGTGCAGGAGAGTTAGAGGGGATTTGAGGAAAAACTTTCCCACCCAGAGGGTGGTGTGAATCTGGAACTCACTTCTTAAGGGTGGTAGAGGCAGGAACCTTCACAACATTTAAGAAGCATTTAGATGAGCATAGAGTCAGAGAGGTTTACAGCATGGAAACAGGCCCAACTTGACCTTGCCGTCCTTTTTTTAAAAATCCCTAAACTAATCCTAATTGCCTGCATTTGGCCCATATCCCACTATACCCATCTTACCCATGTAACTGTCTAAATGCTTTTTAAAAGACAAAATTGTACCCGTCTCTACTACTACCTCTGGCAGCTTGTTCCAGACACTCACCACCCTCTGTGTGAAAAATTTGCCCCTCTGGACACTTCTGTATCTCTCCCCTCTCACCTTAAACCTATGCCCTCTACTTTTAGACTCCCCTACCGTTGGGAAAAGATATTGACTATCTAGCTGATCTGTGCCCCTCATTATTTTATAGACCTCTATAAGATCACCCCGCAGCCTCATACACTCCAGAGAAAAAAGCCCCAGTCTATCCAGCCTCTCCTTATAACTCAAACCATCAAGTCCCAGTAGCATCCTAGTAAATCTTTTCTGCACTCTTTTTAGTTTAATAATATCCTTTCTATAATAGGGTGACCAGACTGAACACAGTATTCCAAGTGTGGCCTTATCAATGTCTTGTATAACTTCAACAAGATGTCCCAACTCCTGTGTTCAATGTTCTGACTGATGAAACCAAGCATGCTGAATGCCTTCTTCACCACTCTGTCCACCTGTGACTCCACTTTCAAGGAGCTATGAACATGTACCCCTAGATCGCTTTGTTCTGTAACTCTCCCCAACGCCCTACCATTAACTGAGTAAGTCCTGTCCTGGTCCAATCTACCAAAATGCATCACTTTGCATTTATCTAAATTAAACTCCATCTGCCATTCGTCAGCCCACTGGCCCAATTGATCAAGATCCCACTGCAATCGGAGATAACTTTCTTCACTGTCCACTATGCCAGCAATCTTGGTGTCATCCATGCCTCCTATATTCTCATCCAAATCATTAATATAGATGACAAATAACAGTGGATCCAGCACTGATCCCTGAGGCACACCTCTGGTCACAGGCCTCCAGTTTGAAAAACAACTCCCTACAACTACCCTGTCTTCTGTCATCAAGCCAATTTTGTATCCATTTAGCTACCTCACCCTGGATCCCATGAGATTTAACCTTATGCAACAACCTACCATGTGGTACCTTGTCAAAGGCCTTGCTAAAGTCCATGTAGACAATATCAACTGCACTGCCCTCATCTACCTTCTTGGTTACCCCTTCAAAAAACTCAATCAAATTTGTGAGACATGATTTTCCACTCACAAAGCCATGCTGACTGTCCCTAATCAGTCCTTACGTCTCTAAATGACTGTAAATCCTGTCTCTCAAAATACCTTCCAACAACTTACCCACCACAGATGTGAGGCTCACTGGTCTATATTTCTCTGCAGCCCTTTTTAAACAAAGGCACAACATTTACCACCCTCCAATCTTCAGACACCTCACCCGTGATTATTGATGATTCAAATACCTCTGCTCGGGGACCTGCAATTTCCTCCCTAACCTCCCACAATGTTCTGGGATACACTGCATCAGGTCCCGGGGGTGTATCTACCTTGATGCGCTTTAAGACTTCCAGCACCTCTTTCTCTGTAATATGTACACTCCTCAAGACATCACTATTTATTTCCCCAAGTTCCCTAATATCCATCTTTTCTCACTTGAAACACACTTGAAACAACATTTCCTACAAGGCTATGGACCAAGTGCTGGAAAATAGGATTCAAATAGCTAGGTGCTTGATGGCTGGAGCAGACACAGACACTATGGGCCCTATTTTACCATTTTGATTCTAAGTGCTGGGCGGATTTGAAACTGGAAGTGCTTTAGATCCGACTTTTAGACCCATTTTGAGGTGCACCCATACGCACTCTGCCTTCAAAAATATCAGCAATTTTACTGTGGGCTTGGCTTAAAGCACCCGAAACCCTGCAGCTCCGATCGGTTCCTCCAGCTGCGCATGCGCAGGAAAAAAATGATAGAATGCTGCTCCCCTGCCACATCCCTCCCGAGCTGGATAATGCCTCCCCCTGGCCCCCAAAGACATTGCCCCACTCCCACAACATTACTGACCCCCTTATTCCCCACACCCCCACCACCCAGACCAATCGTGGGCCCCACCCCCCCTTCTCCCCACTGATCTCAGGCAGAGTGTCAGCAGACCCCCCTTCCACCACCCCTGCCGATCTCGGGCAGAGTGGCAGCAGACCCCCTTCTCCCGCCCCACTGATCTCAGGCAGAGTGGCAGCGGACCCCCCCTTTCTCCCCACTGATCTCAAGCAGAGTGGCAGTAGGCCCACATTTCCCCCCACCCGCCTCCTCCCCCAACCGATCTCAAGCAGAGAGCCGTTGGACACTAGGCACCTACCTCCTCACTAACTGGAGCACCTGAATCGGACTTCTATGGAGCATGTCTGTTTCACACCGATTCTGGATGGGCGAACACGGTGGTAAAGGAGGAAGTGCCGATAAAGTTGGGCATGTAGCCCATTAAGTCAATTTAAATGCATGCAAACACAATTAAATGGACGTTGCACCCCTTTTGGGCGTGGTCCCGATCGCGGCCATTTTCGGGCCTTAATAAAGGGGGAACCGGCGCAGTGGGGGGCGCGGATCGTGCTACTCGCCTCACGTCCGACTTTACCAAGTTTTTGCGCCCGAAAACAGGTGCAACGCAATGGTAAAATCGGGCCTGATGATTCTCTGACATCCATGGTGAAGAGGAGCAGCCTGTTATTTTAATTCTTCAACTTGCTCCAGGCCCCTCTACAAGTGTTCCAGTGAAACTCTGTTTAAGCTTGCGAAACAGTATCTCATCTTTTGACTCCACACTCTACAGCCTTTTGGACTGGATATTGAGTTAAGCAATTTCAGAACACAACCTCTGTCTCCATCTTGTTCCATGCGTTTTATTTTTGCTGGCTCAGTCTTGTTTTGTTTCTTTCTTTATTTCTTCATGTTGAATTCGGCCAGCTATTATTTAGCCATTCATGCCTCACCTAAGTCTCTCGAAAATACTCAATACCACTCACTTACCACTCTCTTGGCGGTATTGCTCTGAAACCTCTTTGTTATTTAATCTCCCCTGTTCTCCAGCCTATCACAGACCCAGCTGCCTTTTGTTATTCCTGCGTCCTTTCCACTATTTATTATATTCCTATCTTTCCTCATTTCTGACGAAAGGTCACTGACGTGAAAAGTTGGCTGAGGTTTACTGGTTCCACTTGAGACAACCTTTAGCTGGTCCATTAATTCCGGCCAATAACTCTGTCCCGCCCATTAACTCTGTCTCTCTTCTCAGATGGTGCCAGACCCGGCGAGTATTTCCAGCATTTTCCGTTTTTTGTTTCAGCATCTGCAATATTTTACTTTCATATCATTATAATTGCCTTCACCTATTGTTGCGCACACAAGCCTCCCACAAGCCCACCTAGTCTGAGACAGTAGAATAATCAAGACAAGAAGTTTTAGACCACAGGAGAGATGATGAGAAAAAAATCAAATGTTGCATGGGTGATTCATAGGTACACCTTGAGCTCAGAAACAATGCTCAGAAATACTGCAGGACAGGAATGAATGTGTAAACATCACCCTCCTTGTTTTCACATGCTGTTACCCTGGGAAGAATTTTACAGCTCCTCCCACAAATGGGATTTCCAGGTCCAGCCGAAGTCAATGGATTTTTCACTGGCTGGCTGCATTTTATGGGTGACCCCGCTCCCACCACAATGGAACTATAATACTATCTCTGACAAAGAGTCATCCAGACTCGAAACATGAGCTCTTTTCTCTCTCCACAGGTGTTGTAAGACCTGTTGAGATTTCCCAGCAGTTTCTGTCTTTGTTTCAGATTCCAGCATCCACAGTAAATTGCTTTTATAATATTCTGCTCCCTGTTTCCAATTCCAATGGACACCTAGGCTGGGATTTCAAACGCAACACCCACCACCTGTTTTGCGGCAACGGGAGGCAACCCGCCATTGGCCGGCGGCAGGATCTTCTCGTCCTGGCATTGTCAATGTGGTTTCCTGTTGAATGCACCCCTCACTGTGGGGTGTGCGCTGTCGCCAGTGTGAACGGCCGGTAAGTTCCAGCCCTAGTTTGAACCAATTTAGTCGGTTAACCAGATCTTTCCTTGTCCTTATCAATAAAATTGCTCCTCAGTGTCCCAAGATGTGTGAATTATGGAGATTGCTGGGGTAAATGCTTGGAGTTACAGGGATTGGGTCTGGGTGGGATGCTCTGTCGGAGAGTCGGTGCAAACGCGTTGGGCCAAATGGCCTCCTTCTGCACTGTAGGGATTATCTGATGAGCAGTATTAGGATAATCTCAGTCAGAGGCAGTCAGGACTTCTCTTGCATTCTGGGATTTAGGCAAAAGGTTGTCTTCCGAAAGGTAATCTTCTTATCACCTCTAACCGCCAATCCCTCTCTCTATCTCTTTCAAACTCTATTTTGTGATAGCACTTTTGCTATCGTTCCTTTGAGCCTTCTGCAAACAGCCCCACTATATCAGAATTAAGACTCTCTGTTCCACCTTCTACTCATTATTTTCTGCTATCTCAAAACTGTGCCCCATTACACCTCTCCAAAACCCTTCCTCTGATTGGCAGGTTTAACAACCTAATCTTGGAGTTAACTTGATGCCATCTCTGAATTCCTCTCCTACATTTTTTAAACCTTGGCTGTCCTGCACTAACAGCTTTCATCCTTCCCCTAAGTTTCTGAGTTTATAAAAACAGTCCACAAATATTCTTGACCTCTCTGAATTGCAAATGGATCTACATTGGAGGGGAGGGACAGTGTTGGTTATGCAGTGGGGACGATGAGTTGTGCGGAGCCAAAATCGTTCCAGTTTGAATACTAATTCAGATGTCTGAAATGTGGAAATTATCAATCGGGCTGAGGGACACCTTAACTATTGTAAAACTTTTACTCATTGATCGCATCAAGTCCTTTGTCAGTATATCGCTGAAGCTGCTGCCAGCTGAGCCTTTGCATATTTAATTCAGCTTCCAGCGCAGTTCAGTGAAGTGGGAAATTCAATATTTCTTTATCATTTCTACCATTTCAAGAATGAGCGTCGAGTTGAATTTATAGGGATTATTTGCCTGTTGCAAAATGCAAGTTATCTTTCAAATGTGATTCTTACAGCATATGAAGTGTTTGAATATTTCTCGGTTTAGAGAGTTGACAAAGAGCAAACATAGTTGACTAGGTCGTAATAGGCAGCAACTGAATGCAGTACTTTAAAAGACAGATTGTGCATTTACTGAGTCGCTTGGTTAGATTATGCCCAGTAATGTAATACACAGGAGACACGTGCAGTGGGTACATAAATTGTCGACATGGCGAGCACCGACCAATTTGTTGCATGTGTTATGATGATGGATTGTGTTTTGAATAAACCAATGGGTTCCCCGCACTCCTTTCCTTTTCCTACTGCGACTGCTGAAAGAAATGATTAGGTAAAATAAAAAGATTACGGGTTGAGCGATTCAGGAAGTTAGACAAAAGTCACTCATGTCTAGACTGATGGAATAAAAGTCTTAGCTTTCCTTGTCTGTATTGTTGACTCAATGATGGCACTCTCATTTTGAATCATAAGCATTCAAATTCCACTCCAGGATTTGAGCACATAATCTAGGCCGATGCTTCATTGCAGTGCTGAAGTGGTGCTGCATTGTCTGAGGTACTGTCGTCCAAAAGAGATACTAAAGGTAAAAAAATGTCTCCTGCCAACACAAGACAGCAAAATGGCCGCCGATGCCTGACTGCACACGTGCACTTGTCCATGCATCCGCTGAATTTGATGATGTCATCCAGCATCTGAGCCCCGCTGCCAGCATCATCCTCTATGACCACTATCTAATCGCCAAGATTCCTTTCTTTCCAAAATTCTGGAATGTATTAGTCTTACAACAATATGAGTGCTCTAGTTGCCTGTTTGAAACCTTCCAGAGTTGATGTCGATGATTCCCTCAGTTTCCGGGGAGATGGGATGGGGAGGAAGGGGAGGCTTTTGATCCACCCAGCCAGTGATGGCCACAGTTCTATTTGCAGCTCCAGGGCTTGTCCCTGGTGATAGGCCCAGATTAAGGGGACGAGGCTCCGAAGTGGGAGATTCCGAAACTGCAGAGAGGCTGCACTTGCAAATATTATACAGAGACTGCTTCCATTTATTAAAATGTGTTAAATTGATGCTGCCAGCACTTGTATATTTGCAATTCCGGGGCCAGCAATGACGTGCTTGCGCCACACTGCACATTGTTCCCAATAAAGATGGTGGCTGCCTATGCAGCCTGCCACACATTGCCCCTATAGATATCACATGGTATTGGCAACCTCAACCTAAAACAAAACCCTGTCGTTTTGTTGAGGTGGAAAGTAAAGGATTCCATTGTACTATTTGGAGCAGAGTACAGATTTCTTCATGTGTTTTATTCGACCTTTATCCCATAGCCAAAAACAAATGGCTGAGCGCTCATCTGTTCGGTGACTGAGAAATCTGACTGAGAAATCTCAAGTCATCGTGCATAAATAAGAATGGGGACCCCATTTCAAAAATAATTCCATGGCTAATTTTCTGTAGGCTATCAACAGTGATATAAAAATTAAGTTCCTCGTGTGTGGAATGAACTTGGGAAATCTCAATCTAGTTTCAAATGAACAAGGGCCAAATGCATAAAACTGCTCAAATTTTAATACTTACTCAGAATGGCCACATGTGTGGGAAATGGAAATATGTCAGTCCTGTGTCAAAGAATTAATGTTCCAGATGTTGGCGTTGTGGCTCATTGTCTAAACACTGTCGTACTGTAGGAAATGTGACACATGTTTGTACACATCAAGGCCCACAATTAGCTGTTTAAAACATCAGTTCAGGTCTTCGTTGAGAGATAAATGTTTGCCACTGGAGGAAAATGCATAACTTTTCTTCAGTTTGCACCACAATATCTTCTCTGCCCATCTGAGAGTAAAGGTAGGGTCGCATTTCATCCAAAACACAGCACCTTTGGTAATGCTAAAGAATCAAACTGAAATATTGCCTTGGTTATGGGTTCAGATCAATGGAGTGGAACTTGAAACTTCAGGTTTCTATCTCAGAGATGAGAATCCAACCCGCTGAGCCTCATTGAACAGATGTATTGGGAGTGTTCCTAAACTGCAATATCTACAGGAACATTGCAGTTGTTTGAAAGGTTAATTTCCACTTCGACAGTACCCACTGTGAGGTTTGAGTCCTCTTGCATGACCATGGAGGATTTAAACTGGCATCAAAGATGTCAGGGCTATTGTTTTCCCTGTCACCAAGTCCATCTCTAACTTCCTGTGGGTTTGTTTGTTTGCACGTCAGTTGTCACGTTTCAACAGCTTGTTCTGGTATTCTTAGCTTGTGACTTCATAACTCATGCGATGATCAGATGTTGCAACCTATTATTTATGTGCCAGCATGAATAAGCCAGTCAGAAGTATTAATCACTGTGCATATCTGATGTGTCTTACCTGTTTGACAACATGAGTAAGCAGTTCCCTCTGCCTCCACTGATGTTAATCCAACTCCCTTGAGGAGTTAATAAATGCACTATTCGGCATTTTCTTGATGAGACCTTCCCTGTTTGCAATGGAACTGAACAGAACTGGAGTTATATTTAAACTGATTTGGAGTACAATGTGAATAAGTGTGAAGTTAATTCACTTTGGTAGAAAAAATGAGAAAGGCAGAATGTTTTTTAAATGGTGAGAAATTGGGAAGTGCTCACACGCTCACCACTCTCTGGGTGAAGAAATTTCTCCACATCTCAGTCCCAAATGGTCTACCCCCCCTATCCTCAGACAGTGACTCCTGGTTCTGGACTCTCCGTCCATTGGGGCCATCCTTCCTGCATCTACCCTGTCGAGTGCCGTTAACATTTTTATTTTATTGATAACTATCAGCACCATATCCCCTTTTCAACTCTCAGGATTTGAGGAGAATAATTATGTATGATAGTGTGCTATAAGCATGAACAACATAGAAAGCAGAGAAAACATAACTCTTTAAATTTTTAAAATCCAAATGCATGGTCCCCCTTCTCCCTTTTGGGGCTTGAGGAAATGTGAGGAGTATTAAATGAGCAGGAAAAGATTTGATAAAAACAATAAGATAATAAGGGCAGCACAGTGACACTGTGGTTAGCACTGCTGCCTCACAGCGCCAGGGAGCCAGGCTCGATTCTGAACTTGCATGGTGATCTGTGTGGATTTTGCATGATCTCCCCATATCTGCATGAGTTTCCTCTGGGTGCTCCGGTTTCCTCCCACGGTCCAAAGACACTCCGGTTAGGTGGATTGGCCATGTTAAATTGCCCCTTGGTGTCCAGAGATGTGTAGATTAGGTGGATTAGCCATGGTAAATGCATAGGGTTACAGGGATAGAGCGAGGCAATTGGGCCTGGGTAAGATGCTCTTTCCAACAGTCAGTGTAGACTTGATGGGTCTAATGGCCTCCTTCTGCACTGTAGGGATTCTATGGTTCTATGATTTGGCATCAGGCACCATTACCAGGCTAGCTTTGGTAGAAAAGGTGGTGAAAAATACCATCAGGCAGCATGGTTTCAATAAGGGATAAAGTACTGCCACCATGAGCTAGGTTTATATCAATGCTAAGATATTAATCTTCAATAAGGTCATGAATATCTAATTTCAAAAGAATTAAGATCAAGTTTAATTTGTACCTCTACATTTTGGAATAATGTTCTTCCACCAGTGAGTGTCACTGCTGATATCAACATTCAGGGTTGAGCTGAATGCCAAACTTCATCTTAGTCTCTTCCTGCTCTGGTACCTTTTCCAGCTCATTTAATGTCTTTACACCCTGTGAACTCTTTCCTCTCTTGCATGCATGGTAATGGAGGTGGGAACTATCACACCCATTAGCTGGTGAAGAGCAGAGACTGAATTGTGTGGCATACAGAGCACACAATGGCCACACTTTGAAGGTCTGATTGTGGCATCATCATTACAATCGCCTCTGTATTTGCAGAGGAGGGTGCACGATGCCTGAGAAAGGAACAAGAGCCTAGACAGTGTCCCTAATGTCACCATCTTGATTGCCATCAAGGTGGAGATCCTGGAGTTGACTGCCAATCAATAGAGGCAGGCCAAGGTCAAGTCAAGGTCAGTGAATGGCCGCGGGGCACTGAGAATCCAAGCACATAACTTTTACATAACTGCAGCAAACACTGTTGAAGGAGCTGCTGTGGAGAGGATGCTTGTAGCTGGGAAAGCTGGCTGGAAGATAACATGCTTTGTGACTTTGAGGGCTTACTGATGTGCCTCTGTGAGAAATGGTATTATGTTGAAACATTGAATCACATCTCCCAATGGCTCACGTGTTTGTTATGACAAAGAGTATCTCACCAAACTCATCTGAAAGGTTGGAGATGCCCTTAACTCCCTTTTATTTATCACACAGGTGAAACATTGGCAGCTTCAGACAGTATCGCAGAGGGGCCGACATTAACCTCTGAGGAGGAGCCTCAGCGGGAGCAACATCACATCCAGGTTCTGCACCTAGCATCAACGTGGACACATGCACCTCGGTGGGGATGAGCATTTCAACTGAAATAGATAGACGCACTGGTGAGGGCACATCAGGGTTGCACCAACAGCTATCAGATACTGAGATGGAGCAGGCTTCTGGCAAGTGCTGAAAGTGACCTAGAAGCTGAGCTCCTGGTTGATTGCAGTCCTCTGGAGTCTTCTGTCACTCAACAGAAGCTAGACATGCAGCATGAAGTGTGTGGAGATGTGACAGAGATACCAGAGAGATTGTGCATTCTGGCGCTGACATTAAACGCGTCCATCCAAGCCATGGGCACTATAATTATGCGTAAAATAGAAGGCATGTCTTCCTTCATTGACAGACTGGCCACTGCCAAAGAGAATCAAACCCAACAGGTTACTGACGAAATAGAGGGTATGTGTTCTGACCTACAGTCCATCACCTTGTTTCTGAATTCTGTGCCCCAGAGCCAGGGTGAGAGAGGGCTGAGGAGCCTGGAGTCACACCCAGTCACTCTCAGGAAATCAGGGAGAAATAAATGGACCCCACAACAGTAAAGGAGCAGCTGCCAACACCACGGGAGGGAGGCACCTCTTGGCACCTGTGATGTCCACGGTCTCTCCTCTAATTCTCTGTCACTGGCTCAGTTGCTGCCAACTGCTATGGTGAACCAGGCCATGGTCAAGTTGAGATCGGTGAAAGGCCCCACAGGGAGTGGTTGAAGTGAAAGGTATAGCTTCGGCATCTTCAATAAGAAGTGGTGAGCCAGATAGGTTAATAACTATGCTAATCCATGTTGGATGTGTTCTTGAAAGTTTCATCACATGATCTCCCCCCACCGACTGCCCCACTGAAATGGCCAACCCGCCCACACATACACACACCCCCCCCCCCCCCCCCCCCCCACCCCCACAACTCCAACAGTTGCATAGCCAATAAATATCCTGGGGGGGTTACCGTTTATCAGAAACTGAACCTAACTGCACTAACCAGCCATATTTATAACTGCGGTTACAAGAGCAGATCAGAGGTTGGGAATTCTGTGGTGAGTTACTCACAACTTGACTCCCCAAGCGCCTGTCCATGATCTACAAGGCACAAGTCAGGAGTATGATTGAATACTCCCAACTTGTCTGGATGAATGCAACTCCAACAACCGCAACATCATCCAAGACAGCGCAGCCCGCTTGATTGACACCTCATACATGACCTTAATCATTCACTCTCTCTATCACCAACGAACAACAGCAGCAGTGGCTACCATCCACAAGATGCACTGCAGCAAATCATCAAGGTTCCTTCAGCAACAGCCCTGTCACCTCTACCATCTGGAATGACAAGCATAGCAGCTGCATGGGAAAACCACCACCTATACTTTTCCCTCCAAGTCACATGCCACGTTGAATTTGAATTATATCACCATTCCTTCATTGTTATTGGGTCATAAACCTGGAATCCCACCCTTAGCATATGGTACGTGTACCTACATCACATGGACTGCACTGGTTCAAGAAGGCAGCTCACATCAACTGCTCAAGAACAATTCATGATGGACAATAAATGCTGACATTGCCATTGGTGTCCATATCCCAAGAAGAAATAAAAAGAAGTGTTCAAGGAAAATGTAAATAAACGCATTTTATCTAATGCCCCTACTGTTTTGTTTGCTCTGTTCCTAGCAGCAGTATGCCAGAGATTAGTCTACATTTCCGGGAAACTTTGGGCAACCCAGGAGTGATGATAACATTCAAGGTTATGAGAGATCATCTCTATTCTCAACTGCAAAAGATAAAACCAAACAGGTTTTCATGCCCTGCTTATACATTTCTTGATTGTGGGATTGTATATCTGTGGAATGAAATAAAATAATAACAATCCCACAGTGAATGCTGTTTGTTATGCTTGAGCACTGCATACAAAAGCTCAGCATTCATGTTTTACAAATCCTCTTCCAGGAATGGCCTGATAATGGGGTTGATGCAACCCACGTCAAGGTAACAGCAGTCAGGACAGCAACAGGAGTGAATATCAACCCTGGTGTTTTGGAGCTAAATGTGAGGCAGCTGGTTTTACTCACCCCCCCCCCCCCCCCCCCACATTCTATACATTTGGATTTTTTTCAATTTGCCTTAGATCATGTGATTTGCTTCAGCCTCCCTGAGCACAAACTTGACTTTCCACATATCATGCAATGAGCCCTACGATGAGCACATGTGTGGAAATAAGTGTAGGACAATATTAGCTTTGCACAGAATTCCGAATGTGTATAGATAGCCCACTCTGTCTCAACACAGAAAGAATGGCTAGATAGGTGAGGTTCCAGCAGAGCACTCAAAGAACTGTACCCAGTGTGTCCCCCAACTGCAACATTCAGGTCAGCACGGTGGCACAGTGGTTTAGTTCTGCTGCCTCAGAGCGACAGGGACCCGGTTCGATTCCCAGCTTGGGTCACTATCTGTGCTGAGTCTGCACATTCTCCCCTGCGTGGATTTCCTCTGGGTGCTCCGGTTTCCTCCCACAGTCTGAAAGACCTGCTGGTTAGGTGCATTGGCCATGCTAAATTATCCCTCAGCATACCCGAACAGGCGTCAAGTGTGGCGGCAACAGGGGATTTTCAAAGTAACTTCATTGCAGTGTTAATGTAAGCCTATTTGTGACACTAATAAATAAGACAACTTGCATTGATAATCGTGCCCTTAACATAGTAAAGGTGCTTTGCAGGAACTTTGACAATGAGCTGCACAAAAGGATAGTAATCATCAAATGCTTGGTCAGGATGGTCAGTTTTAAGGAATGTCTTAAAAGAAGAGAGAGAGGCAGCAGGTTTACTGGAGAAACATCAAAAACTTAGGGCGCAAGTGGCTGCAGGGACAAACAACCCTAATGGGACAACAGAAATCGAGGATGCTCAGGAGATCAGAGTTGATGAAATGCAAAGTTATAGAATCATAGAGGTTTACAGCATGGAAACAGGCCCTTCGGCCCAACTTGACCATGTTGCCCCTTTTTTTAACCCCTAAGCTAGTTCCAATTGCCCGCATTTGGCCCATATCCCTCTATACCAATCTTACCCATGTAACTATCTAAACGCTTTTTAAAAGATAAAATTGTGCCTCTACTACTCCTCTGTCAGCTTGTTCCAGATTCTCACCACTTTCTGTGTGAGAAAATTGCCCCTCTGGACCCCTTTGTATCTTTCCCCTCTCACCTTAAACCAATGCCCTCTAGTTTTAGACTCCCCTACATATGGGAAAAGATATTGACTATCTAGCTGGTCTATGCCTCTTATTATTTTATAGACCTCTATAAAATCACCCTTAAGCCTCCTAAGCTCCAGAGGAAAAAGTCCAAGTCTATCTAGCCTCTCCTTATAACTCAAATCATCAAGTCCTGGTAGTATCCTAGTAAATCTTTTCTGCACTTTTTCTAGTTTAATAATATCCTTTGTATAATAGGGTGACCTGAACTGTACACAGTATTCCAAGTGTGGCCTTACCAATGTCTTGTACAACATCAACAAGATGTCTCAACCCCTGTATTCAATGTTCTGACCAGTGAAACCAAGCATGCCAAATGCCTTCTTCACCACTCTGTACACCTGTGACTCCACTTTCAAGGAGCCCTGAACATGTACCCCTAGATCTCTTTGTTCTATATCTCTCTCCAATACTCTACCATTAACTGAGTAAGTCCTGCCCTGGTTCGATCTACCAATGGATCACCTCGCATTTATCTAAATTAAATTCCATCTGCCATTCGTCAGCCCACTGGCCCAATTGATCAAGATCCCGTTGCAATCCTCGATAACCTCCTTTACTGTCCACTATGCCACCAATCTTGATGTCATCTGCAAACTTATTAACCATGTCCCATAAATTCTCATCCAAATCATTAATATAAATGACAAATAACAGCACCGATCCCTGAGGCACACCGCTGGTCACAGGCCTCCAGGTTAAAAAACAACCCTCTACAACCACCTGTCATCAAGCCAATTTTGTATCTACTTGACTACCTCACCCTGGATCCTGTGAGATTTAACCTTATGCAACAACCCACCATGTGGTACCTTGTCAAAGGCCTTGCTAAAGTCCATGTAGACAACATCAACTGCCCTCATCTACCTTCTTGGTTACCCCTTCAAAAAACTCAATCAAATTTGTGAGACATGATTTTCGACTCACAAAGCCATGCTGACTGAACCTAATCAGTCCTTGCATCTCTAAATGCCTGTAGATCCTGTCTCTCAAAATACTTTCTAACAACTTACCCCCTACAGATGTGAGACTCACTGGCCTGTAGTTCCCAGGCTTTTCCCTGCAGCCCTTTTTAAACAAAGGCACAACATTTGCCACCCTCCAATCTTCAGGCACCTCACCCGTGAGTTCATGGTGATGTGTAGGTCAGGAGGAGGGTCCAAAAAACAGGAAGGAGGGGCTTCAACTCCAAGGATGAGGACTTTAAGTTTGAGGTGGCACGGTGACACAGTGGTTAGCTCTGTTGCCTCACAGCGCCAGGGACCTGGATTCGATTCCCAGCTTGGGTCACAGTCTGTGAGGAGTTTGCACATTCTCCCTGTGTCTGCGTGGGTTTCCTTCGGGTGCTCAGGTTTCCTCCCACAGTCCAAAGATGTGCAGGTTAGGTGAATTGGCCATGCTAAATTCTCCTTCAGTGTACCCAAACAGATGCTGGAGTTTGGCGATAGGGGATTTTCACAGTAATTTCATTCCAGTGTGAATGTAAACCTACTTGTGACTAATAAGTAAACTTTAACTTTAGTTGTTTTTATTTTTAAATTTCAAGAGAAGAGGGAGGGGGAAAAATAGCTGAGGGAACTAATGTGCTTTTAAGCTACTTTTTTATATCATATTCCAGCCTTATAATTTACACCTGGCAACTGCTGATTAATAAGTGATAGCATGCAAAGAATAATGGGCACCTCAGAGTGATTACAGCCTCCAATTCACTCAGTGGTATGTACAGTCTTTTAAAATAAGTACTTTGAAGTATGTGGGAGTAGTTTCGTCCACTTTTTCTGCAACACTACGCTCTCTATTTTGCTTGTCATATCCTATAGCACGATAACATCGACACAGAAAGTGCAGTGATTGTGACATAATTGCTGCAATTTTCTCAAGGGACAATTAAAGATCAATTATCAACAACACAAAATTGTATTTATATAGCACCTTTGACATAGTAAAATGACCCCAGGCACTTCACGGGAATATTAACAAACAAACACTGAGTGACATAAGGAGATGGTGGTGCAGTCGATTAGAAGCATGGTCAAAAATGTCAGTTTTAAAGAATGTCTAAAAGGAAGTATGAGAGATAGTGAGGCGAAGGAATTTAGGAGGGAATTCAAGAGCTAAGGGCCTCGGTAGCTGGTGGCATGGCCCCCAATAGCGAAGCGATTAGAATCTGAGGTGCTCAAGAGGTGAAAATTGGAGGACCAGAAAAATGCCACGATTCAAGAACAGCTTCTTCCCTGCTGCCATCAGACTTTTGAATGGACCTACCTCACATTAAGTTGATCTTTCTCCAAACCCTAGCTATGACTGTAACACTACATTCTGCGCTCTCTCCTTTCCTTCTCTATAGAACAAAGAACAAAGAACAATACAGCACAGGAACAGGCCCTTCGGCCCTCCAAGCCCGCGCCGCTCCCTGGTCCAAACTAGACCATTCTTTTGTATCCCTCCATTCCCACTCCGTTCATGTGGCTATCTAGATAAGTCTTAAACATTCCCAGTGTGCCCACCTCCACCACCTTGCCCGGCAGCGCGTTCCAGGCCCCCACCACCCTCTGTGTAAAATACGTCCTTCTGATATCTGTGTTAAACCTCCCCCCCCCCTCAACTTGAACCTATGACCCCTCGTGAACGTCACCACCGACCCAGGAAAAAGCTTCCCATCGTTCACCCTATCTATGCCTTTCATAATTTTATACACCTCTATTAGGTCTCCCCTCATCCTCCGTCTTTCCAGTGAGAACAACCCCAGTTTACCCAATCTCTCCTCATAATTAAGCCCCTCCATACCAGGCAACATCCTGTTAACCTCCTCTGCACTCTCTCTAAAGCCTCCACGTCCTTCTGGTAGTGTGGCGACCAGAACTGGACACAGTATTCTAAATGCGGCCGAACCAACGTTCTATACACCTGCAACATCAGATCCCAACTTTTATACTCTATGCCCCGTCCTATAAAGACAAGCATGCCATATGCCTTCTTCACCACCTTCTCCACCTGTGACGTCACCTTCAAGGATCTGTGGACTTGCACACCCAGGTCCCTCTGCGTATCTACACCCTTTATGGTTCTGCCATTTATCGTATAGCTCCCCCCTACATTAGCTCTACCAAAATGCATCACTTCGCATTGATCAGGATTGAACTCCATCTGCCATTTCTTTGCCCAAATTTCCAGCCTATCTATATCCATCTGTAGCCTCTGACAATGTTCCTCACTATCTGCAAGTCCAGCCAATTTCGTGTCGTCCGCAAACTTACTGATCACCCCAGTTACACCTTCTTCCAGATCATTTATATAAATCACAAACAGCAGGGGTCCCAATACAGAGCCCTGCGGAACACCACTAGTCACAGGCCTCCAGCCGGAAAAAGACCCTTCCACTACCACCCTCTGTCTTCTGTGACCAAGCCAGTTCTCCACCCATCTAGCCACCTCCCCCCTTATCCCATGAAATCCAACCTTTTGCACCAACCTATCATGAGGCACTTTGTCAAACGCTTTACTAAAGTCCATATCGACGACATCCACGGCCCTTCCCTCGTCAACCATTCTAGTCACTTCTTCAAAAAACTCCACCAGGTTAGTGAGGCATGACCTCCATCTCACAAAACCATGCTGACTATCGTTAATGAGTTTATTCCTTTCTAAATGCGCATACATCCTATCTCTAAGAATCTTCTCCAACAACTTCCCTACCACGGACGTCAAACTCACCGGCCTATAATCATCCGGGTTATCCTTCCTACTCTTCTTAAATAACGGGACCACATTAGTTATCCTCCAATCCTCTGGGACCTCACCTGTGTCCAGTGACGAGACAAAGATTTGCGTCAGAGGCCCAGCGATTTCATCTCTCGTCTCCCTGAGCAGCCTTGGATAGATTCCATCAGGCCCTGGGGATTTGTCAGTCTTTACATTCTCTAAAAAACCTAACACTTCCTCCTTTGTAATGGAGATTTTCTCTAACGGCTCAACTCTACCCTCCGAGACACTCCCAGCCATCACATCCCTCTCCTTTGTGAATACCGACGCAAAGTATCCATTTAGGATCTCCCCTACTTCTTTGGGCTCTAAGCATAATTCCCCACTTTTGTCCCTGAGAGGTCCAATTTTTTCCCTGACAACCCTTTTGTTCTTAACGTATGAATAAAATGCCTTGGGATTCTCCTTAATCCTGTCTGCCAAGGACATTTCCTGACCCCTTTTTGCCCTTCTAATTCCTCGTTTGAGTTCTTTCCTACTTTCTTTGTATTCCTCCAGGGCTCCCTCCATTTTTAGCTGCCTGGACCTAACGTAAGCCTCTCTTTTCTTTTTGAACAGTATGCTTTGACTGTATAGCATGCAAGAAACAATGCTTTTCACTGTATGTTAAAACATGTGACAATAATAAATCAAATCAAAATTAAACCTCAAAGGGTTGAAGCGCTGAGGTTACAGAGCTGGGGAGGAGCAAAATCAAAGATTGATTTGGAAACAAGGCTGTAAATTTTAAGCACAAGACATTAACCAGGAATCAATATAGGTCGGTGAACACAGGGGTGATGGTTCAGTGGGACTTGGTCTGGACACAGCAACAGAGTTTTAGGCGGTTTCAAGTTTACAGAGTGTTGAATGTGAGAGACCAGGCAGGAGAGCGTTGGAATAATCAAGTCTAGAGGTGACATAGGGATGAATAAGGGTTTCAGCAGCAGATCAGCTGAGATAGGAACAGATTTGGGCGATGTAATGGAGGTGCAAATAAACCGGAAGAATGGCATTGATTTGTGGTGGGATACTCAACCCATGGTCAAGGATAATGCCAAGCTAGAGAACAGTCAGATTCAGGTTCTGACAGATGCCAGGGAGCGGGATGAAGTTGATGATGAAGGGCAGAGCTTGTGACCAGGGTCGAAGACAATGGCGAGGATTTTACTGCCGCTCCCACTGGCTGGATCTTCTGGTCCTTCCAAAGATGCCATCCCCCGCCCCCCGGGCAGAACCGGAAGAACCTACAGACGGCCAATGGCTTGCCACATCCGTTGAGGAATACCCACGGCAGCGTGGCCGGAAAATCCCAGCCAATGGCTACATTCTTCCAAGGCCAGAAATTTCCTGTCCCGTTCACCAGGAGAATTGTAGCAGGCAGGACAGAATATTCAGTGGACCATTTCAAGGTGCGTTGACCTCAATGGGAATTTACAGTCTTGGGGTGCGTGTGGCCGGAAAATCCTGACCTAAGTATTTAATTAGAAGAAATTGCTGCTCATCCAGCAATGGATGTTGAACAAGCAGTTGGACAATTTAGAAAGGATGGAGGAACCTAGGGATAAAGCTGAGTGTCGTCGAAGTGTATGTGGAAAGGCATTTTCGGGTGATGTCACCAAGAAGCAGAATGAGCAAATGAGAAATAACATGGAGAAGACATAGGTTACTGG
The DNA here is from genome assembly GCF_964213995.1 of Mustelus asterias. Classification (NCBI taxonomy): domain Eukaryota; kingdom Metazoa; phylum Chordata; class Chondrichthyes; order Carcharhiniformes; family Triakidae; genus Mustelus; species Mustelus asterias. The sequence goes on along the minus strand of NC_135803.1, from coordinate 75,775,150 downwards.
CAATCTGAGAATTGTTATTAGGGCAGCAATCACTCCAACTCAGTTTGGAAGGTTACCGTCAGTGACAACCTGGACTTTTGCAATTGGCACTCATCCTTCTGTTGGCATGAAGCACTTTTAATTTTCACATGGTGCCATAGGTTTGTGTGTCACTTTTTTCCAGCCAATGTAAATATCTACCTCCTCTAGCCACCATTTTGATCCTCATTTTTATCTACCAGTGTGAAGAATGCAGTGGAGACAAAAAAAGACAGCTCAGTGGCACAGTGGTTAGTACTGTTGCCTCACAGCACCATGGACCCGGATGCGATTCCCAGCTTGGGTCAACGTCTGTGCAGAGTTTGCACATTCTCCCCATGTTTCCGTGGGTTTCCTCTGGGTGCTCCGGTTTCCTCCCACAGTCTGAGTATGTGCGGATTAGGTGGATTGGCCATGCTAAATTGCCCCTAGAGTCAGGGGGACTAGCTAGGGTAAATTCATGGAGTTATGGGGATAGGACCTGGGTGGGATTGTGGTCGGTGCAGACTCGATGGGCCGAATGGCCTCCTTCTGCACTGTAGGATTCTATGATTCTAGCATTCAAGGAATTGAACGAAATGCATTTGGCGTAAACAAGATACACAATGAATACAAGGTTATGTCTGACACATGTTCCTTGTCCCCAAACATTACAAGCTGGAAGATGCTTCATTTTTAAAAAAGTGTCAGGTGGCTTTTTAGTGCTGCTCATTCTGGGGCTGTTAGGATTAATAGAGAGCAGCTATTGTGCTGCATCAGTATCATTCAGGGCCGTAATGGAATTATACTTCACTAAATTAAAAGAGTGAGGAGTGCTTCACTATTAATTACACATAATTATAAATTGTGACATCCCTAATGAAGCAGCCTGAAGAAAATACCATAAATATTTCAACCTTTTGATCTGAGTTCAATGGAGGAGTGGTTCCTGTACAATTCTTTTGGTTTCAAATTCAGCCTCTTTTCACCCAACATGTTATTCTATCCCCACTATGTCCAAAATTCACTTTGATAACACTTAACTAGAACTCCCAACTGCAAATTTGATGATCACAAAGCATCCACAATAACAGACAGCCTGTGATCTGATCAGAGGGCTCAGTATTATAGATGGCCAGGACTGAGTTTAAAGCTGGAATTTATTCAAGAGACACAGGTACGTTCTAACTGCAATAGCAGGTTCAGGTGCATTCCAGTTGCTGGGTTTAATTGGTTTATATCTAGTAAAATGCCTTCTTTACTCATATTCCAAATAATTGGTCTTTTGAGTTGCCTTTACTCCAATATTTCCGCCATTCCTAAAAAAAATGATTTTGGGCTTGATGGTGTAGAAACTAAATGGTACTGGGCATAGAAATGTTCAATGTGTCTGATACACATGCATTCTGGGTCAGAAATATGCCACCCGCCCTGCTGGCACGCGCAGTGAAAGAAACATCCAGAGACAGCCCCACAAACAGGCATTGGGTTTGCAGATGCAAATAAATGAATACAGAAATAAACACCTGTTTGATACCCCCTTCATCAAATCAGTTTGCCCTGAATGCAACTGGCAGACTTGGGTCAGGGAAACCAAGATTACTCTAGGCCTAACCAGTGGATCCAAAGAGGTAAGTTTTTCTTTAAAAGATGCTCACCTCAATGTGGAGCTGAGAGGTGAAAGAATAACCCTCTTATCTCCATGCTAAAGCCATGGGCACCACTGCCATTACTATCCTCCTGCTCTCTGATTGCTGCCTCTCTCCCTTTCCCAGTTTCTGCCTGCAATCCCCTCCCCTCCCCTCTCTACTCTGAGCCTCCATCTAGGTTACTCTGTCACTTTTTGGTTGTCTCTCTCCCACTTCCAAACCCAACCTGAAGGCCACTACCTGTGACACGGAGGTCAGGAATTCACCGGCAAGTTGCTAGGGATGCGCATTGATATTGGGTGAATTTTGCGCCTATACATTCCATTGCAGAGATTGTTCTGACCACTACTCTCAGCCAGAGCTTCAATTCCGCTCCTTGAACATGTATCAGTAACATTCCATCAGCTGAATTGCTGGAAGGTTTCTTTTGCTTTCTTCAGTTTGTGCTCAGGGTTTGTTTTTAAATTTGGAGACGAGCTAGACACGGAGCTTGAATTTCAAAAGCTTGAAGTTCATGTCGTAAGTGTATCTAACTCACGGCTTGTGAGTGTGTACAAGGAAGAGAGGGTGAAATGATAAGGTGCACTACCTTCACACCTGTTGCTGTGTTTAGCTTATCTTCTATAAACTTCATAAAGCATATTCGAGAACTGTCCTCGTTATGTTTCATTAATTTACTTCAAAGGTACATTTTGATGGAAACAGAACATTTCTTATAATCTCACCTGCTTTCTATTAACGCCTGTAAGACATAGAGAGTGTGTGAGAGAGACAGGGAAACATCCTCCATTCTAATTAATTGCTTTTCTGAATAAAAATAGATGTTGAATTTTGAAGGTTAGAAAAGTCTCTTTGAGGGAACAGAAAGGAAGGAAGGAAGGAAGGGGGGTGCGTAAAGAGGTGAGAGGCCTTCCTAGCCCCACACTCCCCTTCTTCCCTCCTGAAGCTCCATCTATCATGGAAACAGAGAAAATAAGAGCTGGAGTAGGCCTTCTGGCCCTTTGATCCTGCTCCGCCATTCATTATGATCATGGCTTATTATCCAACTCAATAGACTGATTCCACCTTCCCCCCATATCCTTTGTCCCTTTCACCCCAAGAACTATGTCCGACACCATCTTAAAAACACACAATGTTTTGGCCTCAACTGCTTTCTTTGGTAGTAAATTCCACAGATTTACCATTCTCTGGGTGAAGAAATTTCTCCTCAGCTCAGTCTATGACTCTAAAGGGTTTACCCCATATCCTTAGACTGTGACCCCTGGTTAAGGATTCCCCACAATCGGGAACACCCTCCCTGCATCTACCCTGTCTAGTCCTGTTCAAATTTTACAAGTTTCCATGAGATCCCCCCTCATTCTTTGGAACTCCAGCGAATATAATCCTAACCAACTTAATATCTTCATATGTCAATCCTGCCGTCCCAGGAATCAGTCTGGTGACTTACCTATCATTTACCTACTGGCTGGCAAGACTTCTTTTGATGCCCATAGTGGCCTTTAGCTGCCTGAACTTCCTCTCCTGCCACTGCCCAATTGCTACCCTATTTGGGTGAGCAGAGGGAAAACAGTATGCAGCTCAAACCCATTAAAATACCCTGGGCTCCAAACACTGGCCAAAATGGCCATGTTCCATAACATAGGTTAATAGATGTCAGATAGGGAGTCACCATGTAGTAATATTGTATCATGTGACTCAAACTAAAGTTCCATATGACTCAAACTGCTGATTTACTGTTCCAGATTAGTCAGAATTCAGTACTAGAGAATGAAGGCCTCAAACATTAGAGTTCTTGTTTCATGTAGGAGGTAATGTTGGAGCTGTACAGAATGTTGGTTAGGCTGCAGCTGGAATACTGTGTGAAGTTCTGGTCACCTCACTGTGTCTCTATTGTATTAGAGGCAGTACAGGGGAGACTCACCAGGATGTTGCCTGGGATGAAGCATTTGAGCTATAAGGAGAGACTCGATAGGCTGGATTGTTTTCTTTAAAGCTGAGAAGGCTAAGGACGGGGTAGGAGGTGCAAGATTGAGGTGTATAGGTTATGAGGGATATGGACAGGATGAATAGGAAGCAGCTGTTGCATTTGGTTGAGGGGTCAATCTTGAGGGGGCATAGTTTTAAGGTAAGGAACAGGAGATTCAGAGGGGATTTGAGAAAACAAATCACTCAGAAGGTGGTGGGAATCTGGAATGCACTGCCTGGGAAGGTAGTGGAGGTCAGAAACTTTACAACCTTTAAAAATATTTGGATAAGCACTTGAAATATCATAACATTCAAGGATATGGGACAAATGCTGGAAAATGGGATTAGCGTGTCTTTAGTGGTAGTTATTGTCGGTGCAGACTCGATGGGTCAAAGGGCCTTTTCTGCACTGTACGACTCTATGACATTCTGATTCTATGATTCTATAGGTGGAATTTTATGAGATTTTTTCTAAGTGTCCAGCTAACGTGAAAATGGGACAGTTGCTGATCCGTGTTTTGGGTGAGTTTTCACGCCCAATCTTATGCACTCTGTCTCTGAAAAGATGGACTAGTCAATAGCCAGAGAGGCTGTGGGTTGGGCTTAATTCACCAGACAGTCTGTAGAGGGAGGTATTGCACATGTGCAGACCATCTGACAGACAGAGAGAGAGCTGTCAGGCCCCTGCTACTGCAGGCAGCCTCAAAGAGCAACCCCCCCACAATCGCGGGGGCACGCGGCCCGGGATGCAGCCCCCGCTGCTCCCCCCGCCGCCCAGATTGATTGCAACCCCCGTTCCCTCCCCCACCGATTGCAGGCAGAGTGGCTCCAGGACATTTCCGGTGGGAGGCTGGCCATGCCAGAAATCTGGGTGGAATGAAATCGCGAGAGGTGTGAAAACTGGCACCATTCCCGCTAGCCACTTTACGCCCGATTTTATGACATTTTCCTGCTGCAAAACAGGTGCAAAGAGGTAATAAAATTCCGCCCTAAGTGTCTAATGTAATAATATTCCACAATGTAACTCACATTGTAACAATAGTATAAAAATATAACTCATTCTGCAATGAAATTATACCATGTGATTGAAAATGTAATGACTTGAACCATGTGACAGTTGATAACACGAAAGTAATGATTTACATTTATATAGCACCATTCACGACCTTGGGACATCCCAAAGCATTTTATGATAAATGAAATACTTTTAGTTTAGTTTAGTGTAGGAAACGTGGCAGCCAATTTACACAAGCAAAGTTCCCTGTTTTAGGAGCATACGGAAGGAGCATTCTATGAAAATAGGAGCAGAAGTGGGCCATTCGGCCCCTTGGGCCTTCTCTGCCATTCAATAAAATCAAAGCTGATCTAATTGTATTGAGTTCCACATTCTCATCTAGCACCTGATAGCCTTTGATTCCCTTGCCCACAAAATTCTATCTACTCCTGTCTTAAAAATATTCAGTGACCCTGCCTCCACCACCTTCTGATGCAGAGAATTCCAAAGTTGCACAATCCTCGCAGAGAAAAAAATTCCCCTCATATCTGTCCTAAAAGAGTGACCCCTAATTTTAAAACAGTGCCCCCTAATTCTGGACTCACCCACAGGAGGAAACATCTCATCCACTTTGTCAAGACCATTCAGGATCTTATATATTTCAATCTAGTCACCCCCCAATCTTCTAAACTCCAGCAGAAATAAGTCCAGTCTGTCCAACCTGTCCTCATAAGATAACCCGCTCATAGAAACTTAGAAGGTAGGAGCAGGAGGAGGCTATTCAGCTCTTAAAGCCTGCTCTGCCATTCAGCACGATCATGGCTGATCATCCAACTCAATAGCCTAATCCTGCTTTCTCCCCATAATCTTTGATCCCATTCGCCCCAAGTGTTATATCCAGCCGCCTCTTGAATACATTCAATGTTTTGGCTTCAACTACTTCCTGTGGTAATGAATTCCACAGGCTCACCACTCTTTGGATGAAAAAATGTCTCCTCATCTCCATCCTAAATGGTCTACCCTGTATCCTCAGACTGTGAGCCGTGGTTCTGGACACCCTCACCATCGAGAACATCCTCCCTGCATCTACTCTGTCTTGTCCTGTTAGAATTTTATAAGTCTCTAAGAGACACCCCTCATTCGTCTGAACTCCAGCAAAAACAATCCTAACCTAGTCAATCTCTCCTCATACATCAGTCCTGCCATCCCCGGAATCAGCCTGGTAAACCTGCGCTGCACTCCCGCAAGAGCAAGAACATCCTTCCTCAGAAATGGAGACCAAAACTGCGCACAATATTCTAGGTGCGGCCTCACCAAGGCCCTGTATAATTTCAGCAACACATTCATGCTCCTACACTCGAAACCTCTCGCAATGAAGGCCAATATACAATTTGCCTTCTTTATCACCTGCTGCACCTGCATGCTTACCTTCAGTGACTGGTGTACAAGGAAACCCAGGTCCCACTGCACACTCCCCTCCCCCCATTCACAGTTATTCTGGTAGCAATCTGCCTTCTTGTTTTTGCTTCCAAAGTGAATAACCTCACATTTATCTAAATTATACTGCATCTGCCATTGATTTGCCCATTCACCCAACCTGTCCAGATCATGCTAAAGGATCTCTGCATCCTCCTCACAGTTCATCCTCCCACCCAACTTCGTATCATCTGCAAACTTTGAGATGTTACATTTTTTTCCCTCATCCAAATAATTAATATATATTGTGAATAGCTGGGGTCCCAGCACCGTTCCCTGTGGCACCCCATTAGTTACTGCCTACCAATTTGAAAAGGACCCATTAATTCCTACTCTTTGTTTCCTCTCTGCCAACCAGTTTTCTATCCATCTCAATGCACTTCCCCCAAACCCATGTGTTTTAATCTTGCACGATAATCTCTTATGTGGAACTTTGTCAAACGCTTTCTGAAAGTCCAAATATACCACACTGATTGACTCCCCGTTGTCAACTCTACTAGTTACATCTTCAAAGAATTCCAACAGATTCTAGGTATCAATCTAGTAAACCTCCTCTGAACTGCCTCCAACCTATTTATATCCATCGTTAAATAAGGACAATGGATAATGCCATAGGTTCTGCAAGCAAAATCAAAGCCTATTTACCATCTGAAAGGCGGTATCTCTGACAGGGTAGTGCTACCTTCAAACCCTTAATGTACTGGAGTATCAGCAATTGCTTTGTACTCAAGGTTCAGGAATGAGACTTGAAACCTCAGACATTTGACTGTGACAGAGGTGAGACTGAATCACAGCTGCCACATGCCACAGGGGAAGACATCCCCTGCAGGATAAGGAACAGTGAATAAGTGCAATCAATAACACTGTGCTCAGTGAAAGCCTGGCAATTGGTGAACCTTTGGTCAGCATCGAGCTGCTGAACTATCAGTGAAAATTACCTTCAAGACCAAGTATATTTTCTTGGAAAACCTGTATCTCAAGGCAGTCAAAGATTTCTCAACTCCTTGCGGAAAAAGACAGAATGTGACATTGGCTTTTGGAAGATGTAAGTTCTTCACAAATAACTACTGACCACCTCAACAGAACACCACACATCCCCATGTCCCGCCCCACACCCCCAACTTCATCAGAAGATTTCTGCACTAGCACACATTGCGTGGAATAATTAACAGTGGGGAGAGACCAGAGAATATGTTATTTCTGGAAATTCTATCCTTTGATTAAACGACAGTGTAATTACGGACATTCTCTCTTCTACGTTCTTCCTTCGGGCAGAAGATACAAAAGTCTGAGGTCACATACCAACTGACTCAAGAACAGTTTTTTCGCTGCTGCCATCAGACTTTTGAATGGACCTACCTCACATTAAGTTGATCTTTCTCTACACTGTGGCTATGACTGTAACACTACATTCTGCACTCCCTCCTTTCCTTCTCTATGAACGGTATGCTTTGTCTGTGTAGCACGCAAGAAACAATTGTCACTGTATACTAATACATATGACAATAATAAATCAAATCAAATCAAAAAAATGTTTTCTTTCTTTTATCTTTCTTCCTGTGGAGGTTATGATATGCATTATCCTTTTAGAATAAAAATGTATTCTTTCTTTTCATCTTTCTCTCTTTGGAGGTTATGATATGCATTATCCTTTTAGAATAAGTTGGAGTTGATGGACCAGCATTATATAGTCAACTATGCAGTCAACGAATCCTGGTGGGAACATAAGGATTGCTCCACTGAGTTGCTGGCTTCTATATATCAGCATTAATTGATCAGGAACAGGAATTATTCCAAGGGTGACACTTGAGACAGTGTCAGTGCAGGAAGATACAACTCTGGTAGAATCATGAGCTTTATAAATGGGGGGCGGGGGGTAGGTGTGACGGGCCAAATGAACCATCCCAGCTCCTGTTTCTTCAGTTATTTTCTTTTTCTGTTTTTCTTTATATTAAGAGAGTACTGAGCAACCAACTCCTGCCACTGCTCAGCACCACCTTCCTAATTGTGCTTTGCACTGACAGGAATTATCAGTGTCAGGTAGTTTTTGCATTAAAGTAGACCTATAAAGAAAGTCCTTAAGCTTCACTTTGAAGCGAGCGGATGCATTCATAGCTGTAAAGCCATATGAGCCATCTACATCAGCTTTCTATAGGAACACATGCTCCCACAGCCATGTGACCGCACAATTACACTATATCCTCCAATACTTGTATTGCCTAGAAAAAGCACAGATTACAACTCAAGCAAATGTGGAGAAAGTTTCAATGGTGTTTAAGATTGGATATGTTAAACAGCATGCAAGCCCACAGCCACAGTAATGCATTTCTAAGAGAATGCAAAAGGTGATGGTGTCTTATCACCTTTATTTTAGTGACTCTGCTTTGTTGGGGACCACCAGGAGTCTGTCAGAGGTATTGTACACTAACCACAGAGACAGCAACTTGTTTAGGATTAATTAAACATGTTAGTGTTCAAGTTCAGTGCTCAAGAAATATGGTGGGGCATTAGTTAGCTCCCATCATGAGGGGAAACATTCTGAAAAACATGAGAAGTTAGAGGGTTCTTGGTAGTTATCAAAGTTTGGTCTTACTCATCTTGACACATGAATGAAATCAAGTACAATACCTATAACACAAGAGAAAGCACAGCTTGGCCTTGAAGGTTATACGGTGAGGTGACATTTTATTCAAGACCTTGACGCAAGAAACCTCTAATGGATAACTGTGACGACTCCTTTCTTTTGACATTGTATAAAGCAAACAGAGTAGGAACTAATGGACACATTATGACCAGCAGATGCTTGAACTGAAAGTTTGGAATTGAAAGAGAAGAAATATTATTATTTCAACTGAGTCATTGAATTAAGGTTATGTACAGTACAAGCTGTATACAGAGCTGTAACAACTATGCACAGAGCAGTACCAGCTGTAAACAGAGCAGTACGGGCTGTATACAAAGCAGTACCAGCTATATACAGAGATGTACCACTGTAAATGGAGCTGAGCAGTTGTACACAGAGCAATACCAGCTGTACACAGAGCAGGAGAAGCTAAACACAGAGCAATACCAGCTGTATACAGAGCTATACCAGCTGTACTCAGAGCTGTACCAGCCGTACAAAGAGTAGTACGAGCTGTACACAGAGTTGTACAACCTGTACACAGAGCAGTACAGCTGTATACAGAACTGTACCAGCTGTATGCAAAGCTGTATCCACTGTATATAGAGCTATAACAACTATATATATTGAGCTGTAACAGCTGTATATGGAGTTGTAACAGCTGTATATGGAATTGTAACAGCTGTATATAGAGCTGTACCAGATTCATAGAGCTGTACCAGCTATATATAGAGCTGTAGCAGCTGTACACAGAGCTGTACCAGATGTATATGGAGCTGTACCAGTTGTATCCAGAGCTGTACCTCCCATGTGATGACCATTGAATGAGAGTTATGAATATTACCGCAGTATCTGACTTCCTAAGCCACCTGCCCATGACTCTGCCCTGTTCTGAGAAGAAGCACAGGTTCAATTCGAAATTCCTCTGTGCAGTTACTCGCTCCTATGAGTATAATTTCAAAATCTATTTTTCCACTTTCTCTCCTCTTGCATGATTGACAATGGGATATGATTCTGTGAATTCACCTTCAAAGACCTTTTAATGTGTTAACCAGGACTTGAGAATTGACATGCAGGTGCCCCAGAGCCAAACCCAATGCTCCTCCTGCCTGATGCTCATTCACCTGCTTACCTCAGCAGGAATCACTGAATAGGGATCAGGAGATCAGGGAACCCTGGTGGATTTTCTCCTTCCAAAACTGAGGGAACACTTTGCCCAATTGAAGTGCCCATGCTGCCTGCCATGTCTGGGATCAACAACGAGTCTCAGATTCAAGCCGGGGACTTCTCTGGTCCATGTGGCTGGAAAAGTGCACTTACCAATGAATCCAATTTTCTGCTTGATACATGTTTTTAATAAAGGCATGGAAAAACGCATGAGTTAGGAGGGAAAATTGAAACTGAAACATATTGAGACAGAATCCAGAGTATAAGTCAAAGGAGCCAGCTCCTGTTCTCTCCACTGTACACAGGGATCAGCCACTTTGCAAGGACAGCGCCCGAGACATTTGAACAAGTCTAAATATGTGCACGATCCCAGTGCTATGCCTGCCACATTGGGCCTTTACACCCTGTATTTCCATTCCTGTTTCTGAAATCTTCTTCAATTCTCTTAGGTGCCTGCACTTCTCCAATTTTGTCCTCTTGAGCATCCGCACATTTTCATTGCTCCCCAATGCTGGTTGTGCCTTCACTACTTTTAACTTCTGAATTCTGTCTGGAATCCCCTTGACCTCTGTCACTCTCTCTCCCCCCCACCCACCCTCTGTGGTGGTTTAAAAAATAGGCATCAAAAGCACAAAACAAATGCAGAGCTTTATTGAAAAGATGTTAACACTAAGATAGACTGCCTGTTTTCCTGCCAATGCCAAATGATGTGATCAGTCTCTTAAAGTGCCCATTCCACTGCAAAGCTGCTAGTGAGGAAACATTAGAAATAACATGGATACACAACACTTTCCACTCCTTTAAATCAAAGGTGCCTGACACCAACAACAGTATAACAAAAATAATCAAAATGAGCAATATGAACAATTAATAAACATCAATCAATAGGTCAGACGTTTCAGAAGGCGTCACTCTCTGTATGGTTGTCGGAGAAATTCAGGTCTGTTTTTTAGTGTTTACTGCAACTTCTGGTGTCTTTGGCTTGGTTTGGATGTTGCCTGTAGTTGTCCTAACTGGAGTTGATGTAACATTCTGAGTTTTACTCGGTGTTGAAATGTTCTCAACTGAGGTACTGCCTTCCCCAATTGGTTTGCGTAGTGTCATGTTCTCAGGAAGGTCCAGGTCTTCTCTTAGCACAGCTTGATGTGAACTCTCTGCTGGTTCTGCCTCTGGTAGATTGGTTCTTATTGCCAACAGTTGATCCACATGTCTCCATATTACATCATCTTGCGTTTATACAGTGTAGGAGACCAATCCTTCCTGTGCTTAAATGATGGCAGGTATCCACTTTTCAGGATGATAAAAAGCGGATCGGATGTATTGAATCCCATTCTTCTTTAGTTTGTGAATTCTTGTGAAATGACCTGCAGCCCATTGTCACTCACAAGTTATTCAGGGTAACAGAAGCTTCTGAAAATGTCACCCAGTCTTTCAGTTGTTCTCTCTGAGATGTTATCTTCATAATGGCACTTCAGGTGATTTTGACTGTGCATAAACTAGAATGAGAAACATATGTCCTTCAAACAGTCCAGCATAATCTATGTGAACTCTTTACCAGGCCTCTTCTGGCCATTACGCTGGGTGTGATGGAGTTAATGGTGGCAGATTCCATACTTTTGTGCACGACAAACACATTCCTGCCTTCTCCTTGATTTTGGCATTGAGCTTTGGCCACCAAAAATAGCTTCTGGCTATCTCCTTCAACCTTGCAATGTCACAGTAGCCTTTATGTATTTGGTTTTGTAAAAATTTCCTGAATAATGGTGGAATGATGACTTTCATTCCCCAGAGGAGACAACTTGCTTGTGTTAGGAATTGGTTAACTGCAACCTTCCACTTTAGACCTAATTTGCATGTCAATTGTTTAATAGTACTCATTGGGATCTTTAAAGGGATTACAGGCAGCACTGGGTGTTGGGTGTGTGTATGTGGAATTGTAAAAGAGAATAAAGTGAGTTTGTGAAGAAGCTGGACTTGCATCATCTTTTATTACTGGACTGCAACTGAGAAACTTAACATTTGTAAGGATAGTTCAAGTCTTTGCGTGGCTTCAACTCAGGATTTCTTTCCTGACGTCTTGCCACAAAGTACCATGTCTATGATTTCTTACAGTACTGGATCATTTCTGGTATATTTCTTAACTTTTCCTGTGGTTACAGGAGTGTTATCTACTTGCTCGATGTAGAAAATGTTTCCACATGAACCAATTATCGATGAATCATTCGGTAAGGGTAGTCGGGAGAGTCCATTAGCATTCCCATAGAGATTTGACTAATGATATTTTATTGTACGTGTGTGTGCTGATGACAGCAATGTCCATCTCTGCTTCTGGCTTGCTGTCAGAGGTGGAATCCCAATACAAGGTACAAATGTCATTGTCAGTGGAAGATGGTGCATCAGTAAAGTAAATTGCCTCCTATACAGGAATTATTAAAACCATTTTATTCCAAAAATGATTCCTAGCCCTTCTTTCTCTGTCTGCGCATTGTTCATTTCTACTTTATTCATCCGTGATGTGAAAGCTATTGGCTTCTCTTTACCATTGGTATTATGTGAGGAACTACCACACCAACTCCATAAAGTGATGTTTCACAAGTCAGTTGCAAAGATAAATTCGGATCAAAGTGTGTCGGGACTTCTGACTTTAACAGTGCCTCTTTAACTTGTACAAAGGCTTTCTCACACTGATCTGCCCATTTCCATTTTCTGTTTTGACACAATAAGTTGTGTAAAGGTTTAAGAATGGTAGCCAGATTAGGGACAAACCTCCCATAACAGTTTAATAAAATGAACAAAGTTGATTGACGGTGTGAGGTACTGGTGCCTCAGTAATGGCTTTGACTTTCGAAGGCGATTTGTGCAGTCCCTTTACGTCTATGACATGACCCAGATATTCAATCAAAGGTTGTAAAAATTCACATTTGGCTTCCTGGACTCTTAAACTGTAATCTTTTAATCTCTGGAGAGTGGCATCTAGGTTGTGGAAATGTTCTTTCTCATTCTTTCCAGTAACTAAGATATTGGGGCAATTCTGCCAAAAAAATTTGAAGAGCCAAATTCGCATCAAAACTGGAGCAACTCCTGTCAATTTTTTTAGCGAAATTTTCAGAATGAATCTCCCACACTCTGTGCATCACAGAGTGCCCTAGCAAGATTCATACTGAAAATCAGGGGGCGGGACCTATTCCCACCCAAGAGGCTGGCAGCATAGTGCTGAGCGGGTCACTGCACATGCTCCAATCTGTCAGAGCGGAGATCGGCACAAGCGCAGTGGCCCCGCACTGCCAGCCTCCCAATCACTGGCCAACCCGATCGCTGGCCAGCCCCGCAAACCCCCATCACTAACCTTCGGACCCACCCCCAAATCGCTGGCCTCCCGGACCTTCCCGGGCCAGCCCCTAAGTCCCCCAACACCCGACACTCCTGATCCCCCCCAACATTCTCTGCGGCAGTGGTGACCACCCCCCCCCCCGCCCCCCCCACCCCTACCCTCCCAACCAGATAGCCAGCCCCAAACACCCCCTTCCTTTACTCTGCCACCAGACTCTGTGCAAAGTGGCAGTGGGACACTCCCACCCAACGATCACCCCAAAAGGCTCCACCCCTTTGGCCCCACCCCATTGGCACTGCCTGATGCCCGGTGGACAGTGCCAAGGTATTGCCAGTTTGCCCCTTGGGCAGTGCTGGGGCCAGACTGGCACTGCCAGGCCAGCACTGCCCAGGAAGGCAGCACCCCTTACTCCCAACCTCCTTGGGGGGGGGGGGGGGGGCAGCATCAATGGCCTCTGTTCATTCCAGCAGGGTCAGACCCCCTGTTTCTCATTAGTGGAGGGCAGTTGTAAACCCCGCTGGAGGGAACCTGGCAGGGGGGAGACACTAGCGAGCCCAGAGACTTCAGTCCCGGGCCTGCTAATGATAGGGAAATTGAAATTTAAATATTTCAATCAGCTCCATGGCAATTTCTGGCATGGTGCTGATGATACCAAAAACATGGAGCCAGAGACACGTGGAGGCCGTGGCGACCAGTGGGGAGCCTGGTAAACAGCCTCTGCTGATGTTTCCCAACCTGTTGCACTGCTAGAGCAGGGCAGCAGGCTAGGAGAATCACCCCCGTTGTTTAAGTAACACTGGACTCTTTCTAATTCACTTTGACCCACAGCACGTTGGAACAATGTAGGTGCGGACGTGATGCCAGGTGTATGTCTTTAATATTGAAATAACCCTTTGCGTGTTGTGATTGTTGAATATTGTTGTCAATCTGGACACACATTCATCTGAAGTTGTGCTAGATCGAGGTTAATTTTACTGAAGTGTTGGACTCCAGCCAACCCAGCGAATAGATCATCATTCAGGAGCAGAGGGGTACTGCTCTGCACACAATTCAAGATTGATAGTGACTTTAACATCACCACAAAGATGTACCGATATGTGTTTCTTCATCACGGGTACAATTGGTGTGGCCCAATCACTCACATTAATGGATTGGAGGACTCCCATCTTGACATGCCACTCCAATTCTGCCTCTACCTTAGGCTTGATTGCATACAGAACTGACCGAGGCTTTAAGCATCTTTCTTGATATTTATCCTTAATCTTTAACTTGACTGAGATCTCCTTCATGCTTCCCAGTTCACCATTGAAGAGAATGGCATGCTTCTTCAAGATCTCCAATAGACCTGCTCCAGAATCTTTCATGAGAATTACTTCGGCCCAGTTTAATCTGATCTTTTCTGGCCAGGTTCGCCCCATTGATTTTGGACAGCTTTCTTTAACAGTACGCTGGGACAAGTTTGCTGATTGTCTATTCAACTGCACATTTACATCAATGTGGCCCTTCATTGGAATGACTTCTCCAGTAGAGGTTTTTAATCAATATGTTGAAGCTTTTCTTAGTAAACAGTTAGTGATAGCAATGAAACTACAGCTCCAGTATCTGCCTCCATTTTCACTAGTTGTCTGTCCAGTAAAGGAGTGACCCAGTAAGGTTTGTTGCATCAGCAATAGCCAGTATGTTAAATGACAGCTCATCTTTGAACTGTGACTCGAGTCCTTTTTCATGTACAATTTGTACAACTTTTTCCCTATTCAGCTTTCCATTTAATGCATTCGAATTTTGCTTTTTGTAATTCTAGCTTGAAACGTGCTCCTTTTTGCAACAAGTACATTCAGTGTGGGCTTTTTTGGCACACATGTCTTTGCACCAACAACCTGCTGCTGAGTTCCCAGTCTTTGCACATTGATGACAATTGTGAGTCTATATTCAGTTTTTGACTGGCATCTTATGAATTCTTGTGCTCAAACTCAACTGGTGAGCTTATTTGGCTGCTAATTTCATGGACACTGCAACTTCTAAAGCTTTCTTTAGGGATACGTTGTTTTCTGTTAACAACTGTTTTTGAATATCCTTGCTCCTTAAGCCACAGTCTAATCTATCTCTAATGGTTCAAGACTTCCCTGAATTCATAGTGTTCAGCTAGTCTCTTCAAGATAGCTACAAATGGTATGATTGATTCACCTTTTTGTTGATTACGCTCATGAAACCTAAACCTTTCTGCAGTGACTAAATGTTTTGGTGAATAGAGGCTCTGCAATATTTCCACTATTTCATTGTAGGTTTTTGTGCCTGGCTTTTCTGGCTGAACCAGACTTTTCAGGAAGGTAAATATTTTCCCCTCTTTGCTCAGGAACTTTGGGATTACTTTAATCTGCCGCTATCCTGTTCACTTGGACAAAATCATCAAATCTCTCTGTATATGAGCTCCATTGCTCTGTATTCTCATCGAGCAATCCAATGGTGCAAAAAACTCCTGTCGTTTTTACTATAGGAAGGGACTGCAGGAGCACAATGTGCCACATAATGCTTACATTATCTTGCTTCCTCACTCCCCAAAACAAGGTAAACGTGAGCTGGGCCTGTTACCTCTCATGTTTTGCAACCCCCCCCCCCCCACCCCCGCTCTAATTTTTTGTTGCAGGGTCCTTGCTACTCAAGGTGCCCCCAGTACTGTTACAGATCACTTCGGGCAGAGCACATGGCCAGCTTCTTTCTGAAGTTGTTTTCTCCAGAACTTTGATTGCCTTTTGGTTCCTCCAGTGCCTACCACCATTGTTAGGCACCCCTTTCATTGCCAGCTTTCCAGTAGGGGTGATTTCAATTATGCATTGTTCTGCCGGGTCCCTACAATGCTGGCGGACTTCTGCCACTTTTTTTTGGAGTAGCTGCAGACGTGGTCTGACATCCTCGTTGCCAGTTTTCTATGTGGGGCTTTAAAAGATAGGCTGCAGGCCTCGAAGATTCAAACAAACGAAGAACTTTATTGAAACGATATTAACAGTATAGGCGGCTAAGATAGAATGCCTATTTGCCCATGCAAACGGCCAATGGTATCACGTGATCGATCTCTTAAAGTGCCCCTGTTCCACTGCAAGGCTACCAGTGAGGAAACATTGAAAACAACATGAAAAACCCTCCTCCTCCTTTAAATAACTCTTCAAAACTATGGCTCTGGGACAAGCTTTCGGTCACCAGCACATTTAATTGTGTAGCTGTTTGGAGGGTTTTGCAGCATGAAAGATGCCAAGTTGTTGTTGGTAGGTACAGTTTTACACAGTGCGATCCCATTTCCTGGCCACTATCTTACTCTCCCTCTCTATCTCTGCCTCTCCCTTCACTGTAAAAAAAAATCAAATGGTCAAATAAAACCAAGTAGAAATAGTCAAGAGAAGATTACAGCACGTCGCTACCATTTGATTTTGTATAAAAGATGTGTGATCTCTGCTGGAATCGCTGATTGAAAAGATGTGAATGGAGTTGCTTCTTGTGCTCTCTCCACTCCGTCTTCAATGATTTAAAGAACCTCTTTTTATAAAAACAAAATAGAGCGCACACTTTGTAAACAATATAAAGTTAAAAATTCTCCTCCGGAAGAGAAAGAAGTGTTGGGGGGGGGGGGGGGGGGGCGGAGTTTGATTCTGGGGTTAGAATCATGTAAATTCCCCAGTGAAATCCCAATCAGATACTCACACAAAGGGTCTTCTAATCTACCCTCGTTTCACATTTCCAGATGTTAGGAGGAAGCAGGTATGAAAGGAGATGGGAGTGAAAGAGGGGGGCGGTGGGACGGCGGGGAGATGGATGTGTGGACAGATGAATATAAACGGACAGGCATGATTAGAGGGATAAATATTTTCTCTCTTATGCAGTAGATCAGTGGGTCTTGTTATGTGTGATTCCCTTACATCAGAACAGACAGGGAATAAACCTTCATGTAAATCACCTCACCAACTGGAACCCGATTAAAACCAGAGTTTTATTCTCTCTCCTGACTGCAAGCGCGAGAATCCCATTTTCTTATCAGTTCATTCACCCTTTACATTTCTGAAATTAGAAATCTCCCCCCTCCCGCCCCTAACCACCACTACCAGAATTCAGCACCTGATTCGAAAGAGGGAGCAGACCCACTCTCTCCTTATTTAAAAAAAACATACGAACCAGATCTAATTACAGATAATCCCCAGAAAAAAAAATAATGTAGGACTGATGTCTGACTGATATTCAGGTATTAAAAGAGGCAGAACGCGCCCTAGTAAAACAATGAAAGATCACAAATCAGAAGCTTGTATCGTCCCGTTCACCATCCTAACCTGGTGAATTTGCAATCTTTAAATTGATTTCATGTGTTCCTAATATCAACCCGGGTTGGAGATGTGGGGGTGAGGAAACATCACTTAAATCAATCCCCCACCCCCCGCATCCCAACCCCACATACCTCATTATAGACGTGCTACTTTGTCCCACTGAACATCCTTGAATCAATGCTGGACACCCTCGAAATCTCAGTACAATTTAGGAATGGAAATACCGGTTTATCATTTGGAGGAAAAGGGCACAATTCTAATCTGAGATATCCCATTATACGCGCACTCTTAAAACGGGAAGCATCCCACCCCAATGAACTAAAATGATGAAATTGCCAGGACTGGAAGCACAGTAGGATGTGATCCTTTAATTAATAATTGCCTACAGTTTTCTGTGACATTTTGCAGCAAAAATTGCAATCAGTGATAGACACCCGCATCTGCAAATTAGCAAGGTTGTTTATTTTTAAATATATATATTTATGGCAATGTATTTTGTTTGAGGATTGAAGTGGAGGGGGGGAGGGGGTGAGGGATGTGTGTGAGAGAGGAGGAGGTTGAGTGACTGAGAAATCTCACCGGGCGCCAGTCCATGTCGCCTGTACTTTTTACTTTTATCACTAAATTAAGCATATAAATTACATTAAAGCACCCGACTGTCGTATTAAATTAAATAAAATAAAGGCCAATTATCCGCTTCTTTTATGTGACGCGAGGCTGCAGCCCAGTTTGAAAGGAGTCCGGGAGAGATAAGGAAGATTGAATTGAACATATGATCCGCTGACTTTTTTGTTCCCAAAATATAAAAACGCCTGAGTCGCAGTTAAAGGAAGATCTATAGGCTCTCTGAGATTCGGCAGTGCAATTCCCCCTGTGATATAACAGAGCTCTCTCTCTCTCTGCACACGCAAGAGGCAGTTTTATTAATGAACATGCGTCTCCGGCAATTTAAAATAAACGGGATGTTGCATTTGGTTTTTCAGGAGGTTTCAGACCGTCTGATAACGTGCAGCAGCCACCCCCCCCCCCCCACCCCGCTCAACCAAGGCATGATTAACCCTTTGAAAACTCCAAGATGTTTCTTCCTCTCTGAGAGTATTGTGTCAAAATAATATTCCATGCAGCAACAGAAACACACATTCTTGCGGGTTAAAAAGCAACATGAAAGACACGGATAGCACCTTCCAGCTCTCCCTGAAAGCGCCGGGACGAACATTCTGGCTTCTTTTTGGGGACATCGCTGTCTTGGACTGAACCAATGCACCCACTCGCGATTCCAATCCTGCTCAATCCAACTCTTGTTTGCAGGTACACAAACAGAAAAGTCTCCCTGTCTGAACCATCTGCATGTGTGTGTTTCCCGATCCTGTGTCTGTTATTGTACAATAGGTCGGAACACAAAAGGTCAGGAATCAATATAATCTCGGAAAGCAAATATATTTACCTGGCCAGTGGAACTACTATTGATATCTACACCAACACCAGGATATCTCCGAGTACGAGTATGCTATTTCTGTCGGCGTTAAAGGTGCACAAAAAGACTTATTGTGTGCAAAGGATAAATATAGCCAGCAACATCATTTACATAGCAACAATATTATAGTCCATGTGTTACTGTACAAACATAAATGTCATATTTAATACTTTTTTGCAAAAAAGGGGGAATAGTCTGCAAAGAGGACAGAACAATATTATTCAAATATCATTCTAATATTCCAGAGATGAATTTGCATGCTTTAAGATTAACACCAGAGAGAAAAAAACCCCTCCATATTCAGTTCCAACGAGTATCACCATAAATTACAGGACCCAGATAAGGGCTGGAGAATGTAATAAGACACGAGATGCTGTTTTTATATTGAATTGCACCTTGGGCGATAGTGCAGAATACAGAGGAAAAAAAAACTTCTTCGAGCATATGTTCTTAGCAGATAAGTAAACAATCTGGATGTGAAATGAAAATTTTAATTAGGGCCGTAATACCATTACACCTCAGTGTGCTAATCCTATACCCAGCACTGTGACATTACACAACCCCATAAGCACACACAGAGAGAAAGGCACAATAAAATCCAGCCTCACACCACGTTTTCCCTACAAACCAATTGTTTTCATATTTTACTTTTTTTTGAATTAATGTCGTGTTACACCGTCTGTAATTATTAATTCCGTGACTCCCTCTTATTAAGCGTTGCACCCGTCAGTATGTTTCATGTTATCCTTTAACTAGCACATTTGATAATGCTTCTGGTATTCACTCATGCTCACTGTTACTTGTAATTATACTCAGGTATTTTGCATCTGAGAGGCGTATTTGACGTTTCTTGTTCCCTCTGACTGATCTCCGGATTTTTTTTTAACTTTGAAATTCTAATAATCATCCCTGACCCCGGCAAGGTTTTTTGCAAGATTTGATTTGATGCTTGAATCATTAACAGCAGACATGCTCTCGTTTTTTTTCCTTAAGATTCGACCTTAGTGGGAATCGAAAAGAATTGAGAGCGACTGTTTCTTTATTCGGGGGTGGAAACGATTGAAGTTTAAATTTGCAACACAACAGGGAGAGAAGGGAGGTCATTGGGACTGTTAAGGGAGGACAGTAATAAATGAAGATGGGTTACTGGACAAAAAAAAACAAGGCAAGCAGACTGCAATTGACATGCGTTTCGACGTGTCTCTGGTTTACTGACAAACTGAAATCCGCCAGAGATAAAAAGGAATGCTAAGGCTGAATTGAATGTGAGGATAAATAAGTGCTTCAGTGGAGTTAGGATGACAACTTTTGGCAGCCTGTACTAACCGCAGTGTTGTGCCAGTACATTCAACAGTGACTGGGAATTTTGCACTCACTTCCCGATCCCCTCGCCATTTGGGTTGATTGCTACCTGATTTAAAAAAAATAACCATTGTGTTGGTAAGCAATGGGCTGACCTGCCCTGCAAGGCAAGACATCAGTACATTTGTTTATATATTCTTGAGATTTGCAACAGGAGTGAGAACGCTATTTAATAAAAACAAACTATTGTAACAGACTTTGTATCAAACAGTGACATTCCATGAGACAAATCCCCCTTGTGACAGCGCGCTGCCCATTTCGACATGTGTCAGAAACTTTTTTGCAACTTCCTGCTGGGAGGGAGGTTTTTGAAGGTGCTTTTTCCATTCGCCTCTTTGACCCAATGATGTTAAAATGCTGCGGGATGTCCCACCATTGAATTTCACACGGTGCGCCCGACTGTCATTTTTGCATAAGGAGGTTCTTTCCCCCTTCCCTCCCCAGACCAACAGCCTGTACCTGGGACCAGCCTCCCAATACGGATTGATTTACGGCGTCCTCTTATTTACTCCTCGTTGAGTTGTTTGCCCGTCAGGTGTGAATGGGAGCGGGCGAGGTGATACCATTCAGGGTGAGCTAAGTTGGGAGGGACAAATCTCTGGTGGAGCATAAACGCTAGCAGAGACCAGTTGGGCCGAACGGCCCAACGGCCTGTTTGTTTGTGTATGCGTGCTTTGGTGTTAAATGTTTGCCTCATTAAAGGCGCGCTCTGCAAAAGTATGCGGATGTCCTGTTATTTCACAAACTACCTTCAACACATTCACAGTGCTCTTTCATTGTAATGTTTAGTTTATTATTGTCTTCTTTCCGTTTCCCGCCTTAGCTAAGTAGAATATTCCCCTCATTGCTCAGGGATAACCAGCAGCAAATGTGCAGAGTAAGTCCCATCTTATTGTAACCTGAAACCCCGCGCTAAGTATTTGGAAAGCTGAGCGGCGAGGTGTGCTATTTGTAACCTGTCTGTCTGATGATTTTATTCTCCTTTTTTCTTATATAAAAAACAAGAGGAGTTTTCCGGATGAACTGGTTTGACAGCAGGCTAATTCCCCCTCCGGAGTTCCTGGGCTAAACAAGTGACTCAGACTTTAGACATCAGTTCACTGAGGTGTCAAAGCGATTAGCAAAAGTAGGTTCGTTTTGTTATATAAAAAAAGGGGGGGTTGCTTGTTAATGTGTGAATGATCCGATCTGATAGGATTAATCGGGGAATTAAACTGTTTTAAAAGAAACCGCCTCTTTATTGTACTGACATTGGCACAAATCATCCCAGATACTTTCGATATGGGCATGTTTGGGGTCAGTTTCGTCACTTTAACTATATATTTCAAATATTTTAATTGGGTGAGAAATGACCATTGATCAGACACACATTCTCTCACACTAAAATAAACTCCAACATTTCGGTAGTGGGCACCAGCAAGAGGAGGAAGAATTTTTAAATATCTTTTGAACTCACTGAGATTACCAGGTCACAAGAGCATCTCCATTCTGTTGTGAATCTGAGCAACTCAGACACGGGAGATTACTGTGTGATAGCTAATGCTTAACAGTAATTGTCCAAATCAGTTTTAAAATACAGGATAAAATCATGATTTTAAAAAAACTATTCCCTCCCCTTCAGTTTTGTATGACAGTGGACTAAACTGTATTCTTAGAACTGAATCTCCACCCTTCACTGTTCAAACCTGTTACGAACACCGATCTCCTGCTTCTGACACTTTAGTGTATTACTAATGTGTCTGTTGTGCAGGTTTCGTTTTGTAGGATTAGAATAGCTGGGGTCAGCTATCCTAATTCCTTCTCCTTTTGTAAAGTATTGTTTCGCAGATACTGCCCCCCTCCTCCCTCCCCCTCTCTCCGAATTGCCAGTTCATTGTGCATCGCATTCACAGCTCTGGTACTGTGACTGCGCCTTGCGCCCTTCCTGTCTGACACACGGGAACACTTTGGGGATCGAATGAAAGAAGATGAGGCACAATGCAAACATCCACTCCCCATTGATATTCGCTCCAAACAGATGGGCGTCTGTAGCCCCCTTTTCATTGAAAAAGGTTGATGAGCAGCAAGTGTCGAGTCTGTAACGCTAACGAGTTGCCTCTGCAAATGGGGGGCTCGTTAAGCCTTTTGACAATGTGACACCCGCTCCATTTAAATCCCTGAATCATTCCGATCGCTGTAAGTGAGTGAGCGCCACGCCAGCTTGAGACCTGACGAGAGCAAAATGCGATGGGGGGTGGGTGGGGAGGTGGTGAGAAAAGTTAAGAAGGCGGGGCAAAATCTCTTCCACTCGGAACTGAAGCGAGATAAAAGAATTGGAAAGTCTCGGAAACATTTAAGTTACATTGTGGAAGGTCAGCACAAATAACGCTGGAAGTGGATTAGAAAATATGAACACAATTAACTTGGTCGACGCAGACTCGTGTCATTTTGATCTCACCCCCCCCCCCCTCCCCCATGTGGGTGAGTTATAAATAATCAAGTTACCTAAAATATTTAACAAAGATACGCCAACCTGATATTTGCATATTTTAAATCAAGCGATTTGACTGACGTTGACATCAGCGGAAACCCCCCCACGGCTTCACATTTTCTATAGGGTTGGGTAGGGGGAATATAGTCCGACTGCTGCCTTTCATTCTCCCCAAACATATCCTCTCTTCCCTTACCCAAGAAAAAATATCCAAGAAAAAAATTCATCGTTAAGTATGAATTACTTAGGCGCGAGTCAGTCGGGATCGTACTGTTTGCGGAAAAAGTCAGTTTGTTTTCTATTAACTTGCATGTCCTACAATCACACAGTTGGTTAAAGGCAATAATTTGAGCACGCGAAAAGTAGCACTGGACGGCGCCTTACTATAAAATCACTTGCTAATTCTAATTCCATTGAGACCGCTGCCTCAATTTTTTTATTGTGAATTCAATTTCAGTTTCCAATAAACATACCCATATTCTGCATATATATAATTTTGTAGACATCGTTTGTCTTTATTTAAAACATTACCTTTGTTCAACAATTGAACAGAGTTACGAGGTAAAATCCTTCTGGATACAGTTTGTTTTCGAGACATACTTTTCTTTCAAACATATTTTAAATTGTCATTTCTTTTTTTAAAAAAAAAATAACCAGCGTTGGTGACTTCCCGTCTGACGTTCAGTCGGAAATGTGTTTTTTTTTAAACCGGGACCAGTTCCACTGGATGGGCAGAGATTAAAAAGTGAGGACTACCTTTAATGTGAGGCAGAGACGCTACTGTCCTCACTCAGCCCTGGGTTATCGTTAATGTTAAACGTTATCTCTCAATTCCTATGGAAATTGGCAGATCGCCTCGTTATTACTGATTGGTGGCAACGTTTTAATGTAAGTCTCGTTTCTTGGTGTGCAAAAGGAAATTTCAGGACTTGAAAGAATTCAGTTCCAAAAACAAAAAAAGACCACGTGGTATTATACACCACTATACATGATAATAAATAAAGCCAAAAACTGCTGCTTGTTTTTTTAGAGCGGCAGTTTTGCAAACAAAAACATCTACAATTTTACACTCAGTTTATCCGCCATCGGGTAGCACTCATGCTACACAGTCAGGATTCAGAATCCGTCTCAAAGTTCCCTTGTTTTAGAGTCTTTCGCCAGACTAGGATAAAGTTCCGATTTGTGGAGCCTATTACTGTACATGCAATGTAAGATTTAAGATCAGAGGCAGTCTCATTGTTTTTAAATTAATATTTTCTCTCTCCGTCCGCTTGTTTGTTTGATTGCTGTTTACATTGCAAGTTGTCTTGTGCCGGAGTCAGGAGAGATCAGAGATCCTCCCCAAAAAAAGCAGTTCAGTCCCTGGATTTATTACTGTTGTTTATGTTCCGTTTCTGGTTGGGCGGAATACCCCCACACACCCAAGGCTCAGCATTTCAGATGTCAGTCTCTATTTGGTCGCGGTTTGTGTTGTACATGCAGTGTTCGAATTGAAGTTGACAAGATAAAAAGTCTCTTTTTAAATGTGTTGCTGCTCCCGTTGTCTTACATGGCGGCTGCGTGCGCCGAGGCGTAAGGGTCTATGCCTCCTTTGGCCATTCCTGGGAAAAGTATGTAAGCCACCGGGGGTTGTAAACTGGAAGTGGACCACGCGGTACAGTTACAGGGGACCACATAGCCAGGGTTGGTGGGAGATGGGTGGGTGTGCGTGTGCTGGCTGGGGCAACTCAAGCTCCCGAACGCTCCGCTTTGGTATCCCAGGGTGGACGCGTAGGGCAAGGTGGTGGCCAGGGTGTGGGGCACCTCTGTCATCTTCTGGATGGCGCTGGAGCCGAACTGGCTGGGGTCCAGCAAGGAGTAGGGCGCCGAGGTCGGCGGGAGGAAAGTTCTGGCTTTCTCCGAAGCGCCCAGGAGCGAGTCGGCGGCAGACATGGAGAGGCCGGCAGCTTTCAGGTGGTCACTGTCCCCCAGGTAGGGCAAAGGGAAGACATACCTGTCCTTCTTCAGCAGGTTCTTGGGCTTGCGCCGGGGTCGGTACTTGTAGTCTGGGTGCTCCTTCATGTGTTGCGCCCGTAGCCTCTTGGCTTCGTCGATGTACGGTCTCTTCTCCGCCTCGGAGAGTAACTTCCACTCGGCCCCCAGCCTCTTACTGATCTCCGAGTTGTGCATTTTGGGGTTGTCTTGGGCCATCTTCCTCCTCTGGCCCCTCGACCAGACCATGAACGCGTTCATCGGTCTCTTGATGTGGTCCGCGGGTTTGGACATTCTGGCTCTTGAGATGAAAGGGTTGACTTTTTTTTGGACCGGAGGAGGAGGGGAAATAAGAAGCCCCGAGTGGGGTGGGGGAAAAACAGCTCACCTGTCGCTGAAACAGACAAGCGACAAAAGAAATTTCCCTCAACAAACCATCGCAGCCGACAATCGAGTATCAGCTTTCCCTGTACAGCTGGAGACGCTCCTTGTGTGTTTTACAAAAAAAAACCTGAATCAACTCGTCTACAGATTGCAAAGATCTGACTTCTTCAGTGAAGTTGCTCCGATGATTGCTTTAGTCGGCTGCTTTAATGTATTGACTAGTTTCTTTTTATTTCTCCTTCTCTCTCTCTTCCTCCCCTTGGAGGTGTCCAGTCACCGAGAGCACCTGGACGGAAAATGAAGAGCAAACCTCGTGATCCGCAGTCAAAGTGCGGCGAAGTTCAAAGCGGCAGCTCCGCTCGGGGTTGTGAAGTGCGCCGCCGCCCGCACGCCAAGTGACATAATCACTAGGCGTACACCAAAAATCCCTGGGTATCCAATCGAGAGGGAAGGAGACACACACACACACACACACAGAGGATAATACCCACAGGAGAACAAAAAGAAAGAAAAGATAGAAACTATTGTACCCCCCCCCCCAACACACACACACAAAGAGGATGAGCTAGGGAACTATTTATCTTCTTCATTACTCATTGCAACACATGCACACACACACACACGGAGCTCGCAGTTTGAAATGCTGATGTGAGCAGGGTTTGTTTTATTAATACAGAACCGGGAAATGTGAGGTGCATTTTTAAAAACATATAACAAGTGTGCGTGACTGACTATTTTTGGAGGGAAATAAATCCGAGAGCCATGAGAAAAGTGAAGGAAGTTTATAGAGACCTATTTTGGAACCCCCCCCCCCCCCCCCAATTCTCTGTCTCTGCTGGCCTTTGAGAGGTGTTATGTAAACCATGCCCAGCAGTGTGTAAATCACAGCTCCAGCCTTATTCCATCATGTAATCGGCTTGGTTTTTTTACACACTCGTTCTTCCCAGTCGGTGCCTCAATGGTTTTTTAAATCGCTCACGACAATCCTACGACAATCCTAACATTGCCAGTGCAACGGGTCAAAAATAGCGACCCTTGCCATTTTAATACACAGCCTTCTTCTAATCATTATTTCATTCGTATTTTGCTGATCTAATTTCTCCAAACACTCATTGGTAAATGTATCGGGGTGGGTTTATATATAATTGTGATTTTTAAATTGTTAACACTACAAATGCTCCAAAGCTTTAGAATTAAAAGTAGATCAGCTGAACGGCCAGATCCAGTTCTCCCCGGGACCATTGCTTTAACTCCTGCACGGTGCTTCCTGCTCCCTGGGTTTAAACAAATGCCAACTCTAACTCTTTAAACTGTTGAGAGAGGCGCTGGCACTGAAAACCTGACATTTCTGAGCTGCCCCAGGTAACAGCAACAATAACGAGTTCCTCCCTTTACAAAACTGCCTTGTTAGCAAGAGAAAGGGAGAGAGAGAGAGAAATAACTTGCAAATCCAAATTAAATCGGCTATCATTCACCATTTAATAAATAATTGCCTGGGACGTGTGGAGTTTGCCCTGAGGGGGGGAGTGTTTCTGAAATGGAAACGATTGTCCAGGGTTCCCCCAGGGACCCATGTGCGTTGGGCTTCGCGACTCTTGCACCTGTCCTGCTGCCTGTTTCCAGTGCCGCTCAGGGCACAAACACACACACAGAACGAAATGGATTGAATCCCGCCGCCTTCTCAATTCCTCACCCGCTTTTAAAATCCGAAGGAGGAATGGACATGTCTTCCCTCCACCCCCCTCCCCCCTTCCCCGGTGATCGCTTCCTCTCCCCTTATGATCAAATTATTTCGCCTGTCTGATCACTCGATCTCTTCGTGATCAATTTATTTCACCTATGCGATCACTCGCTCTCCATGTGATCAATTTCTCTGGCCTGTGATCACTCGCTCTCCATGTGATTTATTTTCGCCTGGTGATCAACATTTCGCCTTGTGATCTATTTACCTCGCCTATGTGATCACTCACTCTCTTGTGATAATTTCTTCTCTCACTGTGATCAATTAATTTTCTTATTATCACCCTCGCCGTGATTTCTGTCACTCCTTTAGATCATTTTCTCCTGTGATCACCTTTTCCCCATTGTGATCATTTTTTTTCTCCCTCCGGTTTGACAGAGCGATAACTCAGGAGCTAAGAAGGAACATTTGACTCAATGTCAATAGTGTGTACAGTCCACATCAAACAGGAATGGAGGAGTTCTGATTACTTTATTATCCCCCATATCTCCATAATAACTATTTTCAAATCATTTAATGCGCTCCAACTCCTCGGACACTTTTTATGTCGCCCGCTCTTTATGTTGATGAGACACGGACAGACTGAGGCTTGGTTAAGCAAGCTTTAATTTATTTTAAACGGGAGGCGACCATCCATAAATAAACAGGGCCAAGTTTGTGTTGTTTTATTTTGAATGTGCATTGACTGTTCTGGGACAATTTGCACCAAGACACAAATGTCCGGATGCAAGCAGACGGGAGTCACTGGTTTCTCCCTGTGTTCCCTTCGGAGCTCGGGAGCTGCAGGGAGTCAATGAATTTGCCTTTTGTCATTTGAAAGCCCCCTCTTTCGTTAGATGTTCGCCTAAATCGCAGACGACAATCTTACACTCAAGCTTGATGGAGAGCATTTCTCAAACAGCGGGGCATGGTGTTGGGAATATTCCCTGCTTTTCAGTTTTCACCTGGGATTATCATTGAATCGATGATGTGGATGAAGCGAGCTCACCGTTTGAAGGGTTCAGTCTAGTTTGGCTGTGGGACCTTTCCATTACAGTCACTAGGAGCCTGTACACAGGATGTGTAGCGTGTTAGAGCGCAGCTCCATCCCCTTTGTTTTATTCGTATTTTTTTACCAATTCCAGAATATTTGTTATCCTTCACGACAGCATAAATACCGACCCATTAGATTCACAAAAACTGACTGAAACTTCTGTTGACATCGACGTGATCTGCCCATCCCCGAATATGGAGTCTCTACGAACTTTAGCTCACGTTTCAAATATTTATCAGCACCAAATTCTCACATTTCAGATCGGTTCACTGTGTTTATTCCTTCCCTCATTTCACTTGCCATTTAGTTGAGACCTTTGGACTAAACTATCTAACATACAGATTAAAACAGTTATGAGATCCTGGGAGATGCACAGGCTTTTATAAAACATATATACACATAATAAATAACAGTCTGAAGTCAACTCGAACTCGGGTTAGGAATGGTAAATCACCCAGATGCAGACAAAATTCAGCACAAGTTTCTCATTTTTGGAATATTTCCCCACGAATTGATTGCAGCCACTCAAGAGATTGCAAAGACTTCAAACTAGGCAAAGAGAACAGGCAGCTTTTTAGAAATAGGTGCGAGTATCTGCAGGCAGTAATTGCGTATATGTGTGTGTGTGAGAGAGAGAAATGATATATTGCTGGATGGGGTTAAGTGATGATTTGCCTCCGCCCGACTGACGCAGGTTAACATTTTGATCGTTCCTGATGGCAGACTCCACACAAGCTTTGTTCTAACTCGAATGCTGATTTATACACAATCTTATTCCACATTTAGCCGGGTTAAATCGGTTTACAGATACATTCTTTTGACAGTTTGAATTCAAGAAACGATCGAAACAAAACCAGGAGGGAGAATTTACAAATAATCCCAGCAGGTGCGGGTTATTGTTACTTGCAGTAACGTTAATAAATAAGAGCGCTCGCCGTCACTGCCACCCCTCCCCCCCGCCTCCCCCAACCCCGCTCCCGGACTTTCTCCAGACTTGTTCCTCTTAATTTTCCAAGTGTTGCTTTTTTAAAATCACAATAAATGCCACACACAAAGAACTATTTAATCTGGTCCGATTTGCTGGCGGGGAACCGCAAGGCAACGTGGGGTCTAGTCTCTCCTAACGTCAGCCCTCACCTCCCCACAGTCAAATATTGTCAATCAGAAGTTAGAGAAATGTCAGAGCAAATCAATTTATTTCACCTCATGTTTTATTAAAACGTTATTTGCCGATGATTTGTACTTTACATTTTAATATTCCATTTCAGCTTACGTGTATTTCCCATTTCGCCAAGATATGATTCTACGTATCTATCTATATATATATATATTAAACTGTTATATATCAGTTAGCAGCTAACTAGAGATTTTAATGTATTACAAAGCGAACTGCTCCATCCACCTGAAGGCAACCCTATCCCCACTTCCTCCCCTGGGAACTTGCTTTCCTATCCTGATGTTTAGTAATTTCTTTACATCAATTTTTCAGACAAGAATAAATATTTAAACTTTGCGAATATTAATGGTAAGACGACGCATTTATTTCGTGTTTTTTTAAAGGTCTAATCGTTAACACGGGAATTCTGTAAACGGCAGAATGTAGACAGTGAATGTGATTTGCAGCGTAATATTCCAGGCAGCAAGGAGCGCTTAACTGGACAGTCCTGTGGCTGGAGGTATTCATGGTGGTTTCATCCTCCTGAAATGGGACATTTCTTTCTCATTTTCGTTAACTTCACTGATCCAGCGTCTCCGGAAGGCTTCTGTCCTGGGATGAGGTCTTTTCCCCCTCCTCCAGCGCTGGTTAGAGGTGCCCGCCCACCCACTTTTGCCGGACGGGATATTCCCCCTGTTTAAAGAGTAGGCTCAGAGTTCTGGCGAGCCCTGAGCGATTTGGGACTGGGAAAGTTGTCATGTCTCCCCTCGAGAACGAAACGGAGTAGAGATGATTCTGGGAGTCAGGATCTGTGAATTAGTTAAGGAAAGTTGGACTGCTTTTAATTCGGGGGTGGAGTGGGGCGCGGGGGGGGGGTGGGCGGGGGAGTGTTTTTTGTGTTGTGGAGGTGGAAGTTTTCGGGGAGATTTGGAAGTGACCTGATTGCACTGTTTATTATGATGAAGGATCCAAGTTTTAGTGTAACGACTATTAAAAAGAAATTAACAGTAAAATTGGAAGATAAATAACTTTAAAAAAACATGCAAAGTTGTATTTCTGCGTGGGATAAGGTCATTGTAAAAAAAACAATTTAATAACATCAAAGGTCAAATAGATGAGTTTCTGGAATGAAACGGGATGAGGGGAAGCTACGCTTTGGAACAATGAATAAAGGAATAAGTTTGCTGAGCTTTAATGATCTTATAAAACAGGGACTTCGGTCTCAAAAATGCTTCATGTTCTCTGGAGTTCTCTCTCTCCAACCACTGAATTGCACCTGAGGTATTGGTACACTCCAATTGTGATGAATTCCATCAGCCAACATGCACACGATAAAGTCCAACAATTGGTGATGTGATAAAGAACCGGATTATTCCAACCCCCCCCCCCCCCCCCCCCCGCCCCCCACACCCTTTGATGGTAGTTGAGGGAAAATGTTGGCCAGGTCACCAGGCGAACACTAAACTAAAATAAAAATACTGTGGATGCCGGAAACCTGAAATAAAAAGCGGGGGAATAAAACATCTCAGCAGATCTGGAAGCATCTGTGGAGAGAGGTCTCCAGTCCCTTTAACTCTTCTTCAGAGTTAAAGAGAGGGAGAAATATGATAGATTTTATATTGTATTGTATGAGAAGGAGTGGAGCAAAGTAGAAGGTCAGTGATAGGTGTGAGCTAGGAGAGATTGTAAGAAAGGAAGTGCAGTAATGGGGACTGAATAAGGTGTTGTCAGTGGCATAAAGGTAAGAAGGCTTCTGGGCTCAACACTGAGTTGAAGAACTTCAGACTGTGAACTTTTTTCTCCATCTTGACCCTTTTAAAATCCATGTTGTTAACCAACTCAACTCCCTGCACCCCTCTCCCACTGGGCCATCTGTCACTTGTTCTTAAGTTTTACTTTCATTGAATGCTGACCATTGTTCTGATTATTCTGACATTCTACTATCTTACCTTTCTACCTTCTATTGGCTCATATTTATCCATCAAACCATACCCAAAACAGATTGCTGTTGATTAGGGCATTGCTGTTTGTGGGACATTGCTGTGTGAAAATTGGTTGCTGCATTAGTTCCTACATTAAGACAGTGAGCAGATTTCAAAAGTTTTGTAGAAGGATCATATATGGACTCAAACCACTAACTCTGTTTCTCTCTCAATAGATGCTGCATGACCTGCTGAGCCTTTCCAGCATTTTCTGTTTTTATTTCACATTTCCAGCATCCACAGTATTTTGGTTTTATTCAAAAGTTTCTCATTGGTTGGAGAGTGTTCTGGGTATCATGTAAACTGGTTTGTTCAATGTGAATTTTTTTATTTGTATTTTCTAATTTGCTGGATTGAACTGCTGCAATTCAGGCTTTAGCTGAATATTTTGATTAAATGGTGCTTATATTCTGAATGACATGAGGTGATGCACATTGTTAAGAAACATGGCTGAATATAACCTTAGAAATGCATCAATGGTTCTTTCTTGGTTCAATGTTGATGTCAACTCATTGATGGACTACACTGTGTAGTATGCATAGGAGGCAGAGGCACAGTGGTATTGTCACTGGACTAATAATCCAGAGACCTAAGGTAATGTTCTGGGGACCTGGGTTTGAATCCCACCATGGCCAATGGAGACATTTGAATTCAATAAAAATCTGAAATTAAATGTCCAGTGATGATCATGTCATGAAGACCCATCTCGTTCACTACTAATGCCCTTTAGGGAAGGTCTGGCCTACATGTGACCCACCAACATATGACTCCTAAAATGCCCTCTGAAATGACCTAGGAATGGGTAAGTGATGCCCAGATCCCATGAACGAGTAAAAAAAAATTAATTCATCTGCCTATCTATCCATCCAACCCACATCTTCCCTTTCTTTACTGTCTCCACCCTTAATTTATCAGTCACATCACAAATAACAAGTCTTCTGGCTATTCACCAACCAATCTCTCAATTGAGAGATGTGTATAATCTAACATATTAACATCATTATATGGACTCAAAACATTAACTCTATTTCTCTCTCGACAGATGCTGCCAGATCTGCTAAGCTTTTTCAGCATTTTCTGTCATAATATATTCCCTTCTGGAATATTCTGAAACATTAATCCAATATTGATAGAACAAACTCTAAGCTCACTGATGAGCTTTAGTTAAAAATAACATTTAGGGCAGATTTTCAGGCCGCACTCACCCCAAAACCGGAAAATCCCACCCTAGGTCAACGGATCTTTGCATGGTCCACCTCCTGCCCACTACGATTCCCGTAGTGGGCAGGATGGGAATCCTTCTATCTAGATATCCTATGCAGATATCCAACTAGCCAAATTATGGGCTGCATAGGATTCTCTGTCAGGTGGGATTTGCTGTATTACTGATACTGTTACAGAAAAGCCCCTGTTTCACAGACTTCCTCATTATAATCAGACATTGAGGTTTGGAAGTATATCTTCACATTCTTTTTTTTTGGGAAGTGATTGCACACAAGGAATGCTTCTAATATTATGGGAGGAGGAAATGAACAGCTATTGTGGAGGGTAGTTCT
The DNA here is from genome assembly GCF_964213995.1 of Mustelus asterias. Classification (NCBI taxonomy): domain Eukaryota; kingdom Metazoa; phylum Chordata; class Chondrichthyes; order Carcharhiniformes; family Triakidae; genus Mustelus; species Mustelus asterias. The sequence continues at coordinate 75,742,512 of NC_135803.1, read as the reverse complement.
ATGGAGAATAACAAAAAGGATAAAGAAGTCAAGGCAACATCATGCTATTCAAATTGCTGGAACTTAACTAACTTACCAATTACTTTCCTTGCCCCGCATCTGTAGGTGCAGACCTGTGCTGAGATGTAGGTTTCCAGTTTTCACAACCGAACCTTTGCCAATTCATTCTGTATGGGACTGGACAGTGATGAAAGAGACTGACTGTAGATGGCACCACAGGTGATCCCAATCCTGTTCCAATTCATTGTTCACACATGCACACCTTCCAGTAGGGGTCACTGTATATTGATGAGGGAGAATTATCCTGAATAAGTTTCCCTCTCAAGAACAGAGCATTAATATGAGGAATATCAGTCAGTTCGTACAATCCAATCCTCTTAATTAAAAGTCAAATTATTTGATAACTGAAATCATTCTTGTCCTAAGATATCACTCAGCTGTTCTAGATACACTGCTTAGAACAAATTATTAGGTAATTCAAAATTGAAATGTAAAAATGATTCCCAATATTTAAAAGCAGGCAATTGTACAAAATACCATATAGTCAGTGAGTATGGTTTATGTTTGTACATGGGAAATATCACAGCGACTCTGTCCAAAAATGTGCAGGTTAGGGGGATTGACCATGCTAAATTTCCCCCCAGTGTCCTAAAATGTGGAGGTTAGGGGGATCAGCAGGGTAAATACTTGGGGTAGGATGGGGTGGGCCTGGGTAAGATGCTCTGTTAGAGAGTCAGTGCAGACTCGATGGGCCAAATGACCTCCCTCTGTACTGTGGGGAATCTATTATTCGATGAATATATATTTAAGTGTGTATGCATTGAACAGATTATTATCATCATATAATTGGAGTAGGAGTAGGCTATTTGACCCATTAAGCCTGCTCTGCCATTCAGTAAGATCATGGCTGATTTGACTGAGCCCTTAACTCCATTTTCTTGTCTATTAGTTCATAACCCTATACTCCGCTGCAGATCAAAGTTTGCTTAACTCAGCCTTGAGTATATTCAATATCCAGCCATCGCTGTTCTCTGGGAAAGAGTAACAACTCTCTGAGAGAATAAATTCTCCCTCATCTCCATCTTAAATGGGAGACCCCTTATTTTTAAACTATGCCCACTATTCCATATTCCCCAGGAGGGGAAATATCCTCTCTACCTTGTCAAGAGCCCTCAGAATCTATGGGCGGGATTTTCCAGTCTCGCCTGCCCCGAGGTTGAACATTTCTGTCCAAGGTCAACAACAGAAATTTCATTGATCCATCAAATTTTCCATCTCACCACTGACAATTCCCACGATAGGCAGGAATAGAACGTTTACTATGTGACTTGATTTGATTTGATTTGATTTATTGTTGTCACATGTATTAACATACAGTGAAAAGTATTGTTTCTTGCGCGCTATACAGACAAAGCATTCCATTCATAGAGAAGGAAACGAGAGATTGCAGAATGTAGTTGTCACAGTCATAGCTAGGGTGTAGAGAAAGATCAACTTAATGCAAGGTAGGTCCATTCAAAAGTCTGTTGGCAACAGGGAAGATGCTGTTCTTAAGTCGGTTGGTACATGACCTCAGACTTTTGATCTTTTTCCTGACGGAAGAAGGCAGAGGAGAGAATGTCTGGGGTGCATGGGGTCCTTAATTAAGCTGGCTGCTTTGCCAAGGCAGTAGGAAGTGAAGACAGAGTCAATGGATGGGAGGCTGCTTTGCGTGATGGATTGGACTACATTCACAACTTTTTGTAGTTTCTTGCGGTCTTGGGCAGAGCAGGAGCCAGTGCTGGATTTAGGCATAAGATAAACAAGCTACAGCTTAGGGCCTCACAATCCGCAGGGGCCTCACAAAATTTCAGAAGGTTTACATTGAAGAGAACATTTAAGAGCGGATACCAGAAAAGAAAAAGAAAGCAGCAGCTTGAAGAGCAATGCAAAAAATTACCAAAATTACAAAAATCTATGAGAGAGATCAAGCCAGCCAAATGATAAATATGTAATCAGTAAATGCATTCATTTGAAAATAATTTGTATTTTTCACTTTAAATACCTTGCTATTAAATAATTAAAAGGCATAATTATGTTTTCAATTTTTTTGTGGCGACCCAAGGTCCTGTTTTGGTATGCACCTTTGTGAGACCTTTTGGTGTAACTTTTTAACAAGGGGCCTCCAAGCTTTATATAGCTTAGGGCCTCACCAAGTCTAAATCCGGCACTGGCAGAAGCCAAACCAAGCTGTGATACAACCAGAAAAAGAATGCTTTCTATGGTGTATTTATAAATGTTGGTGAGAGCTGTAGCTGACATGCCAAATTTCCTTAGTCTTCTGAGAAAGTAGAGGAGTTGGTGGGCTTTCTTAGCTATAGTGTTGGCGTGGGGGCAACAAGGACAGGTTGTTGGTGATCTTGACACTAAAAACTTGAAGCTCTCGACCCTTTCTACTTTGCCCCCTTTGATGTAGAGAGGGACATGTTCTCCACTATGCTTCCTGAAGTCGATGACAATCTCCTTCATTTTGTTGACATTAAGGGAGAGATTGTTGTCGCCTCACCAGTTCACCAGGTCCTCTATCTCATTCCTGTACTCTGTCTCGTCATTGTTTGAGATCCGACCCACGATGATGGTGTCATCAGCAAACTTGAAAATCGAGTTGGAAGGGAATTTGGCCACACAATCATAGGTGTATAAGGAGTATAGTAGGGGGTGAGAACACAGCCTTGTGGGGCACCAGTGTTGAAGATGATTGTGGAGGAGATGTTGTTGCCTATCCTTACTGATTGTGGTCTGTGGGTGAGGAAGTTCAGGATCCAGTCACAGAGGGAGGAGTCGAGGCCCAGGCCATAGAGTTTGGAGATGGGTTTTGTAGGAATAATGGTGTTGAAGGCTGAGCTGTAGTCAATAAATAGGAGTCTGACATAGTTGTCTTTGTTATCTAGGTGTTCCAGGCTTGAGTGCAGGGCCAGGGAGATGGTGTCTGCTGTGGACTTGTTGCAGCGATAGGTGAACTGTAGTGGATCCAGGTAGTCCGGGAGGCTGGAATTGATTCATGCCATGATTCGAAGCACTTCATAATGATGGATGTCAGAGCTACCGGACAATATTCATGAAGGCACGCTGCTTGGCTTTTCTTTGATACTGAGATGATGGTCAACTTCTTGAAGCAGATAGGGACCTGAGATTGTTGTAAAGAGGGGTTGAAGATGTCTGCAAATACCTCTGCCAGCTGATCCACACAGGATCTGAGTGCTCGTCCAAGAACCACATCCAGGCCAGTCACTTTCCATGGGTTGACCTTCAAGCAAGCTGCTCTGACATCTGCAATGGTGACCTTGGGTTCATCCAGGGCTTCTAGGGTGGAGGGCGTGACTGTGACTGGGATTCTCCAATCTCATTTGCCCCACTGTCGCTGCCAATGAGAACGGAGAATTTGGTGCTCAGTCAAAACCCTATTTGCTGCAGTGGGACCGGAGAATCCCAGCTGTGGGTGAGGAGGGGGCATTCTAGCTTCAATAAGATCACCTCTCATTCATCTAAACTCCAATGAATATAGGCCAATTTGTTCAACCATACCCCATATGAAAAGCCCTTCATCCCAGGAATCAGCTGAGTGAACTTTCTCTGAACATCTTCCAATAAGTATATCCTTCTGATCCCACCGCTGTCAGTGGGGTTTCCCATTCGAAGTACCCCCACTGCTCAGAATCCCATGGTAGCGTTTTGCCATCAGTGGGACCAAAAGATCCTGCCAGCTGGAATGGACAGAGAATTCTGGCCTCCCTTTTCTTTTAGCTCCATGCTAATATATCACCCCCAACCTTTGATGACACAAAGATAGATCGGAAAGTAAGTTGTGAAGAGGACCTAAGGAGGCTATAAGAAAGAAGAAAGATTAAGTGAGTGGGCAAAGATCTGGCAAATGGAGTAAAATGTTGAAAAATATGAAATTGTCCATTTTTCCAGGAAGAATAAAAGACAAGCTTATTAAATAAATGTGAGAGATTGCAGAGCTCTGAAGTGCAGAGGGATCTGGGAGTCATAGTGCATGAATCTCAAAAGGTTAGTATGCAGGGACAACAAATAATTAGGAAAGCTAACAAAATTTAAAAGACATTTGGACAGGTACCTGGATGGGAAAGGTTTAGCGGGATATGTGCCAAACACAAGCAAATGGGATTAGTTCAGTTTAGGAAACTTGGTAATCATGAATGGCCAGTTTACATGCTGTATATCTCTATATATAACTCAAATAGAATATTATTGTTTATATCGGGGGAATTGAATAAAAAGGTAGGTAGGTTATATTTCAGTTGCACAAGGCACTAGTGAGACCTCGTATGGAGTACTGTGTACAGTATTTAACAAAGGATGTTGATTGCGTTGAAAGCAGTTCAGTGAGGGTCGACCCTGGAATGGGAGAGTTATCTTATGAGGAAAGGTTGGAGAGGCTAGGCTTGTAACCACTGGAGTTTAGAAGAGTAAGAGCCGATTCCACTGAAACATATAAGATCCTGAGGGGTCTTGACAGGGTGGATGTGGAGAGAATGTTTCCTCTTGTAGGAGGATCTAGAAATGAGACAAAGAACAAAGAACAATACAGCACAGGAACAGGCCCTTCGGCCCTCCAAGCCCGCGCCGCCCCCTGGTCCAAACTAGACCATTCTTTTGTATCCCTCCATTCCCACTCCGTTCATATGGCTGTCTAGATAAGTCTTAAACGTTCCCAGTGTGTCCGCCTCCACCACCTTGCCTGGCAGCGCATTCCAGGCCCCCACCACCCTCTGTGTAAAATATGTCCGCCTGATATCTGTGTTAAACCTCCCCCCCTTCACCTTGAACTTATGACCCCTCGTGAACGTCACCACCGACCTGGGGAAAAGCTTCCCACCGTTCACCCTATCTATGCCTTTCATAATTTTATACACCTCTATTAAGTCTCCCCTCATCCTCAGTCTTTCCAGGGAGAACAACCCCAGTTTACCCAATCTCTCCTCATAACTAAGCCCCTCCATACCAGGCAACATCCTGGTAAACCTCCTCTGTACTCTCTCCAAAGCCTCCACGTCCTTCTGGTAGTGTGGCGACCAGAACTGGACACAGTATTCCAGATGCGGCCGAACCAACGTTCTATACATCTGCAACATCAGACCCCAACTTTTATACTCTATGCCCCGTCCTATAAAGACAAGCATGCCATATGCCTTCTTCACCACCTTCTCCACCTGTGACGTCACCTTCAAGGATCTGTGGACTTGCACACCCAGGTCCCTCTGCGTATCTACACCCTTTATGGTTCTGCCATTTATCGTATAGCTCCTCCCTACATTATTTCTACCAAAATGCATCACTTCGCATTTATCAGGATTGAACTCCATCTGCCATTTCTTTGCCCAAATTTCCAGCCTATCTATATCCTTCTGTAGCTTCTGACAATGTTCCTCACTATCTGCAAGTCCTGCCAATTTTGTGTCGTCCGCAAACTTACTGATCACCCCAGTTACACCTTCTTCCAGATCGTTTATATAAATCACAAACAGCAGAGGTCCCAATACAGAGCCCTGCGGAACACCACTAGTCACAGGCCTCCAGCCGGAAAAAGACCCTTCCACTACCACCCTCTGTCTTCTGTGACCAAGCCAGTTCTCCACCCATCTAGCCACCTCCCCCTTTATCCCATGAGATCCAACCTTTTTCACCAGCCTACCATGAGGGACTTTGTCAAACGCTTTACTAAAGTCCATATAGACGACATCCACGGCCCTTCCCTCGTCAACCATTCTGGTCACTTCTTCAAAAAACTCCACCAGGTTAGTGAGGCATGACCTCCCTCTCACAAAACCATGCTGACTATCGTTAATGAGTTTATTCCTTTCTAAATGTGCATACATCCTATCTCTAAGAATCTTCTCCAACAACTTCCCCACCACGGACGTCAAGCTCACCGGCCTATAATTACCCGAGTTATCCTTCCTACCCTTCTTAAATAACGGGACCACATTAGCTATCCTCCAATCCTCTGGGACCTCACCTGCGTCCAGTGACGAGACAAAGATTTGCGTCAGAGGCCCAGCGATTTCATCTCTCGTCTCCCTGAGCAGCCTTGGATAGATTCCATCAGGCCCTGGGGATTTGTCAGTCTTTACATTCTCTAAAAAACCTAACACTTCCTCCTTTGTAATGGAGATTTTCTCCAACGGTTCAACACTCCCCTCCGAGACACTCCCAGTCAACACATCCCTCTCCTTAGTGACTACCGACGCAAAGTATTCATTTAGGATCTCTCCTACTTCTTTGGGCTCCAAGCATAATTCCCCACTTTTGTCCCTGAGAGGTCCGATTTTTTCCCTGACAACCCTTTTGTTCCTAACGTATGAATAAAATGCCTTGGGATTCTCCTTAATCCTGTCTGCCAAGACGTCACCCATTTAAAACAGGCTTGAGGAAAAATTATTTCACTCAGCGGGTTTGTGAGTCTTTGAAACTCTCTTCCTAAAACGGTGGTAGAAGCTGAGTCTTTAAATGTTTTTAAGGCAGAGGAGGATAGATTCTTGTTAAGCAAGGAGGTGATAGGTTATTGGGGGTAGGTGGGATAGAGATTTTAAGTTACTATCAGATCAGCCACCATGTTATTAAATGGCAGCGCAGGCTCAAGGGCGAAATCGCCCACTTCCCAAAAATTGTTGGAGTTGTGGATAGTGAAGAGGATTGTCAGAGGATACAGCAAGATATAGTTGGTTGGAGACTTCGGAGGAGAAATGGCAGATGGAGTTTAATCCAGACAAGTATGAGATAATGCATTTTGGAATGTCCAATGCACGTACAAATTATACAGCAAATGGTAGAACCCTTAGGAGCATTGACAGGCAGAGAAATCTGGGCGTACATGTCCACTAATCACTGAAAGTGGCAACGCAGGTGGATAAGATAGTCAAGAAAGCATAAGGCATGCTTGCCTTCATCGGTCGGGCATTGAGTATAAAAATTGGCAGGTCATGCTGCAGCTGTACAGAACCTTAGTTAGGCCATATTTGGAATATTGTGTACAATTCTGGTCGCCACATTACCAGGTGGATGTGAATGCTTTAGAGAGGGTACAGAAGAGATTTACCAGGACGTTGCCTGGTCTGGAGGGTATTAGATATGAAGAGAGGTTGGACAAACTCTGTTTGTTCTCACTGGAATGATAAAGGTTGAGGGGTGACCTGATAGAGGTTTACAAGATTATGAGTGGCATGGACAGAATGGAGAGTCAGATGCTCTTTCCTTGGGTAGAAAAGTCAAGTACTAGGGAACATAGGTTTAAGGTGCGTGGGGAAAAGTTTAGAGGAGATGTGCGAGGCAGGTTTTCTACATAGAGGTGGTGAATGTTTGGAACGTACTGCCTGGGGAGGTGGTGGGAGCAGGTACGATTGCGACACTTAAGGGGCAACTAGACAAACACATGAATAGGATGGGAATGGAAGGATACAGACTCCATAAGTGCATACGGTTCTAGTTTAGGCAGTCAACATGATTGGCGTAGGGTTGGAGGGCCAAAGAGCCTATTCGTGCGCTGTACTTTTCTTTGTTCTTTGTTCTGTTCCTTGTTGGAATATTTGTATATATGTAACACTGTGATTTGTTATCCTGTGCAATAATATTTTACATGGCACCTTATTGAATGCCCACGGTGGAATTTTCCCAAAAATATGAAATGTAGTAACAGTGAGAATACCGGAGCTCTCCGTGCCGGTCTGTCAGGCACGCTCCGGTACGCAATCGTCCCACACTCAGTCACTTTTCTCTGTTAGTACTGTGTGTGTGTGTGTGTTTGTGGGGGGGGGGGTCCTGAACATGCTGATTAGCCCGGTTGCAGAGAGCTCAGGTGCCGTTTCGTAATGGCGCCCTGACCTCATGGCGCACTAGAGCACTAAGAGACCTCTTCCCTTCCCCCATGGACATCAGGAAAACCTGCTCATTGGTGGCAAGTTCCTGCAACCCTCTCTCACAATGGTCATCGGCATTGGGGACCTCCTAATGTGTCCCCCAACATGACCCCTAACATGCAGCCCCATTACGAACACCAACATGCCTCCCCCATATTGACCCCTTTCATGAACTACCCCTGTAAGACCACCTCTCCATAGCCTGCTCCTGCATAGCGCCCTCCCCCCGCATAACCCCTCCTGTCATAGCACCCATTCAGGTTCCTCTGACATATACCCCTCATATCATTCCCCTCTGCCTCATAGCCACTGAGCCCTTATGCTCACTGAGGCCCCACCTGCATTCATTCCCCACCTCCTTGGCTCTGCCCCGACACACTGGCAGTGTCCACCTAGCACTGCCAGAGTGTCCACTGGGCACTGCCAGGCTATCCGGTGGGCACACCATGGAGTCCATGGGCACAGTCAGGATTTCCGGTGGGCACGCCAGGGTGTCTGGTAGATACTGCCAGTGTGTCCAGTGGGCACTGCCAATGTACCAAGTGGGCACTGACAGGTAGACACTGCCCAATGGCCACTGCCTAGCCATCCCAGTAGAACGTGGCCAGGTGATTGCAAATCATTTGACGCCAGGCGTGGAACCAATTTTTAGGCCTGCATGCTATTTTCTGTTTATTTCTATTCATTCGTGGGACATGGGCGTCGCTGGCTGGCCAGCATTTATTGCCTATCCCTAGTTGCCCTTGAGTCGGTGGTGGTGAGCTGCCTTCTTGAAACGCTGCAATCCATGTGCTGTGGGTTGACCCACAATGCTGTTAGGGAGGGAATTTCAGGATTGTGGCCCAGTGAAGGAATGGTGATATATTTCCAAGTCACGATGGTGTGTACCTTGGAGGGCCCCATGTACCTGCTGCCCTTGACCTTCGAGATGGAAGTGGTTGTGGGTTTGGAAGGTGTTGTCTAAGGATCTTTGGTGAATTTCTGCAGTGCATCTTGAAGATAGTACACTGCTGCTACTGAGCGTTGGTGGTGGAGGGAGTGGATGTTTGTAGATGTCGTTCCAATAAAGCGGGCTGCTTTGTCCAGGAGGGTGCAGCTATACCCACCCAGGAAGTGGGGAGTATTCCATCGCACTCCTGACCTGTGCCTCCGGAGCCTTCAACATGTCATTGATGAAGACGAACATCTCGCCAAGGCCATCCCCACACCCCCACTTCTTACCTTCAAACAACCACGCAACCTCAAACAGACCATTGTCCGCAGCAAACTACCCAGCCTTCAAGAGAACAGTGACCACGACACCACACAACCCTGCCACAGCAACCTCTGCAAGACGTGCCGGATCATCGACACGGATGCCATCATCTCACGTGAGAATACCATCTACCAGATACACGGTACCTACTCTTGCAACTCGGCCAACGTTGTCTACCTGATACGCTGCAGGAAAGGATGTCCCGAGGCATGGTACATTGGGGAAACCATGCAGACGCTACGATAACGGATGAATGAACACCGCTCGACAATCACCAGGCAAAACTGTTCTCTTCCTGTGGGGGAGCACTTCAGCAGTCACGGGCATTCAGCCTTGGATCTTCAGGTAAGCGTTCTCCAAGGCGGCCTTCACGACACACGACAGCGCAGAGTCGCTGAGCAGAAACTGATAGCCAAGTTCCGCACACATGAGGACGGCCTAAACCGGGATGTTGGATTTATGTCACATTATCAGTAACCCCCACAGACTTTCCCCTGATCTTGCAGAATCTCACTAACTGTTCTGTCTGGAGACAATACACATCTCTTTAACCTGTGTTGAATGCTCCCTCCACCCACATTATCTGTACCTTTAAGACCTGGCTGGCTGTAGAGATTCGCATTCTAATTAGTATTCTGTAACTTGATTTCTGTGTCTGTGCACTGTTGGAGAACAGATATCCACTCCATCTGATGAAGGAACTGTGCTCCGAAAGCTTATGGTATTTGCTACCAAATAAACCTGTTGGACTTTAACCTGGTGTTGTGAGACTTCTTACTTGTAGAGGATGGACAGGCTTTGGGGAGTCAGGAGGTGAGTTATTCGGTGCAGTATTCCTAGCCTCTGACCTGCTTTTGAGCTACTGTGTTTATGTGGTGAGTCCAGTTGAGGTTTTGGTCAATGGCAACCCCAAGGACGTTGACAGTGGAGTATTCTGTGATGGTAACACCATTGAATGTCAAGGCGCGGTAGTTAGATTATGTGAGGAGTCATGAATCGTGCTGAACATTGTGTAATCATCAGCAAACATCCCCACATCCTCAAAGAACTCTAATAAATTTGTTAAACATGATTTTCGTTTCACAAAACCATGTTGATTATGTAATGATTTACAAAATGACATGCAACTACCTCCTTCATAATGGAGTATACATTTTCTCAATGGCAGGCGTTAGAGCTTTTCTTTATTGAGAGTATTTATTGACTTGTTCAGTCTCACAGTTCTCCTCCCACACAACTCAGCGTCCTAGTTGTCCCTTATTTATATTTTCTTTTTTAAAAAATAAAACCAATGAGAGTGGGTGATATGGCACTGTACAGACATAACGGGGGGAATTTTCCCATCCTGTCTGCCACGGGAATCATAGTGGGTGAGGGCGGACAATGCAAAAGTCCATTGACCTTGGGAGGGATTTTCCGGTTTGGGGGCAAATGCAGCCGGAAAATCCCACCTCATATTTTCAAAGGAAACTTAGCCAAATCAAATTAAAATAGTTTTCCTGGGGCTGATGAAACTTTCCAGCTCCCATGGTGCTCAGTAATCACAGAAACATGCCCATGGACACCGTCTGCTCCCTCTCAAGGGCCTCTAGGCTGCCAACATTGCCATGGAAGAGGGGCAGACAGTCAGGTCAGCTGACCTCCTCGACCACTCACTGCCTGGACCTATTAGGGGCCACCTTTTCCAGGCTCAGGGATAGGCTTAAAGCGAGATCCTCATTCCTCCCGTCGTGCTCCCCACCTGGTGAGCATCGGGTTGAAGTGCAACCAAAAATTGAGCAGCAGCCCTTTAAAGTAGCTAAAAAGGGGCTGTCACCTCGGACACTCTCCGTAAATGTCAAACACAGACTCCCCAAGGCAGCAGAAAATACCAACAACCTGGAAGTCCATATGCTATCTTAACCTAAAGATGCATGACACTGCTGCATGAAACACTCTCCATACCCAGTCCCCGATGGGAATGACAGATGTTAGACGAATTGGCCTATAGTTTCCTGGTTTCTGTCGCCTACCTCTCTTGAATAGCTGTGTTATATTCACGATTTTCCAATCTGCTCGAACACATTCAGAATCTGGGGAATTTTGGAAGATTATAACCAATGTATCCATTATCTTCGCAACCACTTTTAAGATCTTAGGATGCAGGCCTTCAGATTGATGGGCTTGTCTACCTTCAGTCCCATTAACTTTTCTGGGACTTTTTTTCTAGTGATTATGATTGCTTTAATTTCTTTCGTTCTTTTCGTCTCTTGCTCTTTCCTAATTTTGGAATGTTTCTATGTTTTTTGCTGTGAAGACAGATACAAAATACTTGCTCAAACTTCCTTGTTGTTACCCACAACAAGCGGTTGTGGTGGAAGAATCACTTCACACTGGTCTTTAGATTCAAGCTATTTTATCGTAAGCCTTTTCCTCAGAGCTGCTGACCAACAAGGAGCTCAAGCCCCAAAGTGTTGCAGCTGCCTCTATTTATAACACAAACAATGTCATCGGATGTACTGGCAATTCTCGTAACAAGGTAATTGCCACTCTCTGATTAGTAGTACATTGATACTTGTTTCACATTATTAATCCCCCAGTCTCACTGTCTAACGGGGTTCACTGACGATGGTTCCCTTCTTTTCGGGGGGTGCCCTTCTAGTTTTGTCCCTGAGTTTGTTTAATTTAGTTTATTTAGATAACAGAAGCCTAGGAGGTTCAAAGCCCTCACGTACCTACAGGAGGGAGGAAAGAATAGGGGGTTCATTGGTCTACACTTATTCTTTTTACATGCTTGGACAAGCTCTCACTCTTTTCTACATTTCATGCTACATCTCTCTCATAATCTAAATTTCTCCCTCCTTATTTTTCTTTCAGTCATCCTTTGCTGCTTTCTGAAATGTTCCCAATCCTCTGGCCAATCTCTTTGCAACATTGTATGCCTTTGCTTTCAATATGATACCATCCTTACTTTCCTTATTTTGCCATGAATGGTGCAGCCTTCTTGTAGAATCTTTATTTCTCAATGGATTATATATGTGTTGAGAGTTATGAAATATCTCTTTAAATATCTGCCACAGCTTCTCTACTGTCTTACCTTTTAATCTATTTTCCCATTCCACTTTAACTATCTCTGTCTTCATACCTGTCATGAATGTGTAGTTGTGATATTGATTTTGTGGAAAAGCTAATCTTTCTTTCAAATGGACACAAGAAGGTGGCTCCCAAAAGTCACCTGACATTTTACAACTGCAGTGTTGTAAAACTTCTAGAATGCTCCAAGTAGACAAATCAGATCATTGGAAATTCCATGCACGTTTGTACAACAGTAAACAGAAACTCACTGACAATTATTTCCCTGGAGGTGTAAATAGCTCTTTCCTGTCTCACCACACCAGATAGAATGGGAAACGTTCATGTTAATGGCTGAGACATTTAATAGGTTATTAGTCTTGGGTAAAAGTCAGCAGGTGATATTATGCCCCAAAGATCTGGGCAACCCAGTATTTACTTTGGAAGCATGATTTGACAGTCTTGGATAGCAGCCATTTTGAATTTTAAGCTGTACAAAGTCTGGCTGAGAACAATCATTTTGCGCAGGGAACCCAGAAGACCATAGGAAGTCAGTTCCAACCCAAAGCTCTCAGCTGAACTAATTGTGAGTGGCATGTAAGACCTGGGTTTCTCCCTGTCACCAAGACTCGCAGAGGGAGTCGTCCAAAAAATGATTGCTATTCCACAGAAAAAGGAATCCAGGCAGGCCTTGAATTGTGCCAGCAGACCTCGTAAAGGGACATTGATGTCGCTTTAGTTAACTCATTCCTTCAACACCGAGTGTTGGAGATTCACCTTGGCCTCATCACATGTTACACTCCCTGCCCAATATTCAATTCCATTGACTTCACTGACAGTGTCTGTTGTGCGGGGAGTGTAACAGGCAGTCGAGTTCACACCGTCCAATATAGATTTCTATCTCGAAGTAACATGTTAATCAAGGTCACTTCAAACTCTTGTCGCCACAATGTCAGGCGAAACTTAGCCATGGAAATATATTATCAACAGTGGTTTTATCTTTGGGGCTTCTGACCTTGTAAGCAGCAAGTGTCATGGAATGGTTGTGTATTTGGCTTCACCGGATCTGCTTTGAAACTTAATTTGCTCTATGCGATTACCAGCCATCCATGGCTCAGTGGATAGCACAGTCACCTGAGTCAGGTGGCTGTAGGTTCAAGTCCCATAATGTTAGCTAACACTTCAGCGCTGTACTGAGGGAACTGCTGCATTGTCAGAGGTGCTGTCTTTCTGGCTCTGTCTGCCCCCCTAAGGGCAGATGTAAAATATCCCGTGGCACTATTTGGAACAGAAGCAAGGGGAATTCTCCCAGCCAATATTTATTCCTTGATCAACATGGTTAACAGATTATCTGGTCTAAAATTAAAAAAAAAAGAAAAGCAACTTTCACTTGCTCCCCAAAGCTGCAGTACCTGTTGAGTCCACGTGAAAAAGCAAATACTGACTGACTACAAAAGCCATCACAGCTGCTAAACACAACCCTTCACTCCAGGCAACCAACACTTTAACTGCAAGCTGTCGGCCTGCAAAGATATCTCAAAGGATTGAACTGAACCTCATCTTTATAAGTAAGCTTTTATCTTTCTCTTTTTAATTTTTGTATCTATATTTTAGTTGATAACTTTATCACTTTTACTTAACTGACTTTCCGCAGTAGTTTTGTGTAAACTAACCTTTATCTTGTTTAAGAATAAAGCTTGACTGCTGGGCTATTTTTAAATTGAACCACTCGCAAACTAAAAATGGTCTGCATACACAGCCACACACATACATGTACATGGACACAAATACATATACACATACACACATGCACTAATATACATACACACATGCGCATGCACGAATATACACACACACACACTCTTAGCTCGTGGGCCACTTTGAAGAATCCCTTTCATAAGATCATGGCAAAATGCTTGTAATTGTTTTTAAGTTTGGTCAATATAAACTGAGTATTACAACCAAAACATATTATGTGCATCATAGCTAGCTTATATTTGCAAACAATATTACAATGCAGGGAATCACATCAGGCGATTTGCAGACAGCAAGGTTTGATGTGATGAAAGCCAGATAGTCTAATTTAGTGATTCTAATTGAGAGATAAACTTCGGCTAGGACACCATGAGAAGCCACAGCTCTTCTTAAAAACACAACAGTAACATGGGATCTTCTACTCTCACCTGAAAGAGAAGACTGAGCCTCACCTTGAGGTCTCATCCAGAAAACAGCATCTGCAACAAGGCAGCACTCATTTTAGTCCTGCGCTGGAACATCCACCTGGATATTACATACAAGTCACTGTAGGAAGATATGAACCCATAATCTTCTGATTCAGCAGAGATTGTACTACAAACAAAATCACAGCCGACTCATACTGCAGAGTATAATAGCTGGTGATTTTTATAAAGGATAGGAAAGTTAGTGAATATTATCCAGAGTCGTATCACCAGATACTGGTACCATATTGAATTACAGAATGTCATATTCAGTGATTATTACAGAACATCATATTCAGTGACTACTGCAGTCCGTGAATATTAAATGTGCATTAATACAGCCTGGAAACATAAGAGATATCAAAATTGGTCAATAATAAAGAATATAACAGCAACTGAGCATTTTACAGTCAGTATTAAGTAATATAGCAGGGAATATGAGACTATCACAATCATTGAATATTATCGAACGTCAGAAACAGTGAATAGTACAGAATGTTACCTTCAGTGAGTGTAATAAAATATCTCAGTCAGTGAGAATTATTAACCAGCGCAGTCAATGACTTTAAAGAATATTGCAGTCAGTGCAGAGAAAGGAACCTCACTGCCACTGAGAATTATTGAATAACAGTCATGGAGTATTATAAAATATCAAAGTTAGTGGGGGTTAGAGGATATGACAGTCCGTATTGTCATTTATCAATGTCAGTGAGTATTGTTGAATGTCAGTCGGTCAGTATTTTAGAATATCACCATTGGTGAGAATTATGGAATATCACAGACAGTGAGTACTAGAGAATACCATAGACAATTAATATTATAGAATATCACAGTCAGTGAGTGTTATGGAATCTTTCACTCGATGAGTATTATAGAATATCACAGTCCATGCGAATTACAGAATATCATACTTAGTGTGTACTCTAAAATTTCTGAGTCAGTAAGTACTCACCAAATATTCAGTCACTGAGGATTGTAACAGTTTACAGTGTGTATTGTAGAACATCACAGTTAGCATTAAAGACCGACCAGTCAGTGAATATTTTAGCATATCTCAGTCAGTGAGTTTTATTGAATATCAAACAGTGACAGTTAGAAAATATGACAGAGAGTGCATGCTATTGAATACTGTTGTCAGTGAGTATGACACAGTCAACAAGTTTATAGAATATCGGAGAGTTGTTGTCATTCTTCCTCCTGCTAGAGATAACAGGAATTCCGCCTCAGAATACTGGTGATGCCAAGTGAGATCTTTGGCTGCCCTTCCTTTGATGCTGAGCAAGCCAATTCAGGAATGGCAAAGTCTGCCACAAGGGCCAAATATGGAGTTGACTCTTGCTGGTGGTGTGGGATGACCTCTGCTGATGCCTTGTTTGAAGAGCTAACATCTGCTTTGGAGCTTCTGAAACTCCATATCGTGATGGTGATGACTTTCTGTCCACAGCTGGAGTTGCCATTTGCATTGGTCGTCAACTAGAGTTTCCCACTTTTCATGACTGATGTTGAGGGCTCTCATATCTCTTTTGAAAGTTTCCTTGAATCGGCGCTCCTGATGGTTTGCTGCACGGGCTGTCTATCCACAGAGCATATCCTTGGTGATGTGGACATCTTCGAACCTGTGCACCTGTCCAAGAACAAACACACTTGGCATGTTTGCCCTCGAAAGGACTGCTTCATTGGTGGCACTGTCTTTTCACGTGATGCTCAGGATCCATCATAGACAGTGGAGATGGAAATTATTGGGCCTATGTTAATGGCAGATTGTCCAGGCTTCGATGCCTCACAGCACCACGCTAAGAATACAGGCCTTGTAGATAACCATCTTGGTCCTACAGCTTAGTTTGTTGTTTTCCATGCCTGCCTGCCATCACGGGCGATCAATATTTTAGAATATAACACTCAATGAATCTTATATAATACCAAATTCACTGAGTATTATAAAACATGAGATATTGGGCATTAATGAAACCACAGTCAGTGAAAACTATAAAACATCACAGTCTGTACAGAATGTATTACAGAATATCATAGTCAATTATGGAAGAAAATCATCAGTAAGTATTAAAGAATATCACAGACATGTATTATTATAGAATGTCTCATCCATTGAGAACAAACTAACATCATAGACATTTAGCATTCGAGACAATGGGAATCAGTGACTACTGTAGAGAACAACAGTTGGTGAGTTATATGATAGGAGGCCATGAATTTTCAGAAAATTACACTCAGTGAGAATAATTGTACAACAAAGTCAGTGAGAAGCATAGATTATCAATGCCAGTGAGCATTATCAAATAGTCAGTGAGTATTGTAGAATATCACAGTCGATATTTGAGTACATCTTTTATTGATTTTTATTGACGATTGGAGAGTAAGTTTTATTGAATGATTCGGCTGATAAGAATTATTGAATATCACAGTCTTGAGCATTACAGAAAATCATAGCCAATGATTATTCAAGAAAGAATTCAGTGACTATTTCAGAGTATCACAGCCTGTAATTGAAAAATGTACAATCTCACAATTGGTGAGTGTTATAGAACATCAGTCAATGAAATTTATAGAATATTAGTCACTGATTGCTATAGAATATCAGCCGGCATTAAATGTTATAAAATATTTCAGTTAACGTGTATTTAAGGGCAGGATTGTTGGTTCATTGCACTTTGTGTGACGGCACACGTGAAAAGTATCATTTTACCCACCTGCCACAATGGTGTTTTTTGCCGCATTTTGCCATTCCCGTGGTATAACTATGCACACACTGGAAACACACCAGATTGTGGGTGGGCGGCCTCTGATTCACCTGCCCAACTGTCAGCTCACCACTTCCTCACACTGGGTGCCATATTTAAACAGATCCTGTGCACAGTTTTTTCAATGTCTGCAACCCAGCCCTGCTGCAGAAGAAAATGGATGGCCCAAAAAGGGAAGGAGACAACAGCGCCCAAATTCAATAACGTCTCCCTGGAACAAGGCCCACCATGATGTCCTCTATCCTGTGATGGCCGTAGGAGGTCCATTAACCTCACTACTCTGGCTTGGGGGGTGGTGGCAGAGGTGGTCAGTGCTAATACGATACAGAAGGTCAGGCACCCAGTGCAGAAAGAGAATGAATGATCTCATCCATGCTGCCAGGGTAAGTCAATCATCTCATTACTCTGAACCCACACACTCAGCAGCCCACCATACATTTGCTGGATCTCACACACTGCCAGCTCAAAGAGCATCAGCTCTCATTCTCTCATTCACACATTCATATCTCCATCTGGCCTCTGCAGTTCGTGTCCCTGTCTTGTGCATGGCTGCACTCACCACCCACACCCTATCATCCTTCATATTTGCCCTGGCATATATCCTATTCTCTCCCTTTGTCTTTACACAGGACAAGCTCACACATAATCAAAGGAAGAGGTCTCAAATCGGGGGTGAAGTGGCTGAAATCAAGGTCCTTATTTTTTATGAGAATCGAGCCATCAAGCTGACTAGACAGGACGTGGACCATGCCTCTGGTGACATGAGAATCCTGCACCAGCTCAGCCCTCAGATAACCAGAGTGTGAATTAGTTGCCCTGTTTTAGAGTCACCTGCCAGGCACTAATAATCTCTCCTTTCTCTCATTGGCACCTCTGGAAAGTGCACAAGGGCATCCACAAGCCCTCAGCTCCAGCCTGACAACACCTCGGATGAGCAAGGAGAGGAGCGCATCATAAAAGACCCGTCACAGCACTCACCCACAGCCCCCAACATCGCAGAGACGCAAATCTCAGTTGGACCTAGTTTGAGAGCAGACTTGGGGTCTCCTCCTGGTGTACACAGTGCACAGTCTGGGCCACAGCAAGCAGAGACTCCTGAGCTCATCGGCACTCAGCTGACTGTTGGAGGAGAGGAATTTGCTCAGTCTGAATCAGGTGATGAGCTTCCAGACTCGGTCCCAAATCTGTTGCGGCAACTGCATCGAGGAGCTCGGCTGCACTGCTCAGATTGCAAAATACCATGGAGGAGTCTGTTCAACTTCAGTCAGAGGTAATATTGCCAGCTTGCCAATACACCTAGGACAACACAGGGTGGCGGCCACCATGGAAATATTAGTCCTGCACTGCGGCAGGAGCAGCACTCCACCGCTGTATTCATTGGTGGCACCCATCGGTGGTTACATAGGAGGGAAACGGGGCACATAGATCTCACTCCAGCTGCCCCTTCTCCTCATGGAGTGAGCCAGAGGCCCTCAGGCACCCACAGGGAGATGGACCAGCAGCTGCACGCTCCAGGGCCATGCAGTCAGGTGACTCTGAGACTGTCTGGCTGATCCCAATCCCCTCTTCCTGTAATCCCACCACCTCCAGCTCCACAGGTCGAGGAGGGTGCACCTGCCCCTCAGCAGGAGACCCAAAGCAGACAGGGGCCATCCATGTCTCGGCCCTTCTGAGGATGCCCATCATCAGAGACAACAGGGCATAGCAGTCAACAGGGTACTTCCACCTCTGCTGTAGATGTCAGGGCAGCAGCAAGATATTAGGAAAGGTGAAACAAGTTTGGAGCACAGCAGTGGCATGGGTGCTCACAATATGTGTATAATGCTCGGGAGAGTCAGTTTAGCTCAGTTGGCTGGACAGCTGGTTAGTGATGCAGAATGACACCAACAGCGCGAGTTCAATTCCTGTACCAGTTGAGGTTATTCATGAAGGCCCGCCTTCTCAACCTTGCCCCTCACCTGAGGTGTGATGATCCTCAGGTTAAATCACCACCAGTCAACTCTCCCTCTCAAAGGGGGAGCATCCAATGGTCCTGTGGGAACTTTGCCTACAATGTTGACAAATGTAAATAGAATCCCACCCATTTCACACCTCCGGTGTCTGCCTCCTTTTTATGATGAGTTGTGTCACTATTAATCAGGTGTGATACACTGGTCCCTACCCCCGTTTATCACAGATGTCACTATCATGGGCCTCTCATCTACAATGTGCTTCCATATTACCATAGTGTGTGGCCCTTTTCCACATCATTCTCAATGTCAGTGATGTCTCAAACCTTAATGCTAAGTGTGCTTCTTTCACATCCTTTGCATCATGTCATGCGTATTTTTAGCTGTGTAAGGTTGAGACAGGGGTGTTTCCTATCCCATTGGCATTACTGAACAGTGAAGGTGTAGTGTACAGTTAGAAATGTGCTTACGTATGGTGAATGGTCATATATTGTGCAGCTCCATGTGCTCTCTGTCACCCAGCAGGGTTTTCGTGCTATGAGCCTATACTTCGAGCCAGTGTGTGCTAAGTTCACCAAAACGTGGGAGTACCTTACCAGCTCAAGGTGCTGAAGCTCCATCGCTCTGAACCCCATTTATTGCGCTGGCACTCAATCCAATAACGTTGAGCGTTTCTCAGCCTGTAACTGTCTAGATTGCATTCACAAGGCTCTGGTCAGAATGTCGGGATGCAGGGCAGTGCCTATCACCTAAACACTCACCGAGACGAGTGATGCTAATTGCAAACGGTGACATTTGGCAGTCAGTAGAGCCTTTGAGTGCACGTCATAGCTTCCAGATAATGTGTAGAGGAGTAATGGGCTAGGAGTCAGTATACACTGAAGTTGAACTCTGTTTTTTAATAGCAACAATTTGTCACCTTGAGAGCTTCATGTTGTCTGAGAATTTTGGAGAGCACGAGCCCAGAGGGTGCAACGTGTATCTTAAAGAGGAGGCATTGAAGTGTCTGACATGCAAATGGGTGAACATGGTCATCCTCAGATGGTTCACATGCAGAGTAAGGTGAGGATAAAAGCAAGCCAGCCTCCCGAACTGAGAGTGCTGGACTTGAATGTGATGGAGTAGATGGAGTTATCCCAGAACAGATAAGCACCTGAGATGGATGTCCTTGAGGAGCTTTGTCAGATTGAAGATATACAGCTACGAGCCCACTGAGGATAGTGAAACAGCTCTTTGGCTGGATATCTGCCACTGCGACTGGGATGCTGTTGAAATGCTTGAAGAGGCAGCATCTTCTGAAGATCGATGCCGGGACTCCCACCTCCAGCTGGCATCTCATCTCAGCAAGGACACATGCTGCCGAGGCTTCATCATTCTTCAAAGGATCCGGACAATGTGAGCCTGATGTGTAATGATTCACTCTCATATTGAAGTGGATTGGTGAAATGAGAGAAATATCAATGCTGGTGTTCATGTTAGCCCTTGACGGCAGGCGCTTGTCCAAGAAGATACTCACTGCAGTTCATCATTCTCCTCATGGAATCTAGTGGCTATCAGGGCCTTACGTGCGCACATGCATTGTCTGGCTGATGATGTGGCCTCTTCCCCTGCAGCCTCAGTTTCCTCAAACTCCTCACCCCCAGCCACCTCGACGTCCTCTTTTGTTGGGTGAGGCAACAACTCCTCGATGTTGGCATGTGGCACACACGCCTGCATTTGCAGCACCAGGTTGCACAACGCGCAGCAAGCCATGATGTGAGACCCTCCAGGAAATTTATTGGAGTGCTCTGGAGATCCGTCCAGGCATCAGAATCACATCTTTACAATGCCTATAGTCACTCCACCAATGTTAGAGTAGCAGCATGAGCTTCATTTTAGATTTTCACTGCAGGAATCTCTGGCTGCCCAAATGGTGTCGTCAGCTACATTATTTGCTGGTATCCTTTGTCATCAAGGAATCAACCCTGATCCTGCGTGGTCCTCCGGAGATGTTTGGGATCTGTGATCTATTCAAGATGTTTAAGTCACGGATGGTCCCTGGGTATCTAGTCCACACCTGCACGATCAGTTTCTTATGGTCACAGACCAGTTGTACATTGAATGAGTGGTAGCCTCTCCTGTTTATGTATTGGAGTGCCTGTTGCCAGGGAGTTTCTATAGCCACGAATCTGACATGCACCTGAAGCTTGTGCAATCGTTCAATTGCTCTGGTGTTCTTCAGAACACTCGAGAATTTCCATAATATGAACAGGGGTTAATACAAGGAGATCAATTAGTGCCACCTTCCAAAATTAGTCTAGCATGAATACACATTATTGCTTCACATTCCTGATTATCTGCATTGTCATTCAAAGGCTCCAAACATGCCTCAGTTGTACCCCTCTCTACATTTCGGAATGCGCTGTTCAGTGTGCCCTTTTAATTTCCTCCCCCCAGTGAGTATAACTGCCCTCCAACCGGCCCTCATGGCCCTTGCCTCCCATCTTTGCCACATCTGGCACCTGTTCTGGAGTGCACTCCTCCCACCCAGTGGATCTTTTCCTCCGGATACTGTGGCAATTGTGATTTCTGCTTGGATCCATTCAAATAGAGATCCTTCATTTGAGGTGCTGCTTTCTGTTGGCTCATTTCCCTTCCCTCATGATTGCTTGGTGAATTCCAAGTTAGCCTGCTAATTATTTTACTCTACCAAAGAAAAACTGTAAGGTGCGCAAATTGGAGATTCAGGTGTCTGTTGTTCTGTCATTGTGGTACGGACTAGATGATAAGATTCTGCTCAAAGAGTATCACAGTGAGCAATCTAGAATATTCTAGACTCTGATAATTATTGAATATCCCAGTCAGTGAGATTTATAGAACTTTACAATTAGTGAGTATTATAGAACAATGCGGTAGGATTTTTCAGAATCATTAATTTAAATATAATTAAAATGGGGACAACATGTAAAATCACATGTAAAATCAATTATTGGCTGATGATCATCTACATTACTCGAATTCACTATCGCAAAGTTAAGTTTATTTATTAATCACAAGTCTGGCTTACATTAACTGTGCAATGAAGTTACTGTGAAAATCCCTTAGTTGCCACACTCCGGCGCCTGGGTACACTGAGGGAGAATTTAGCATGGCCAATGCACCTAACCAGCACGTCTTTCGGACTATGGGAGGAAACCTGAGTACCCGGAGGAAACCCACGCAGACATGGGGAAAACGTGCAAACTCCACACTGACAGTGACTCATGCTGTGAATTGAACCCAGTGCTGTGAGGCAGCAGTGCTGACCATTGTGCCACTGTGCCACCCATAGAATAGTAGAGAAATTGTTTGACCAGGAAGACATTGTTTGGCCAGGAATCGAACCAGGGTCACCTGCGAGGCAGGCGAGAATTCTAACCGTGGGACTATTCTCAGGAATATTCCATGCCTTTTCCCTTCTTGGGAATATATCTTGTCTGTGCATAAACCATCTCTTCTCTAAAGGCAACCCCATTGTTCAGTTACAGTTTTGAGTGCCAACCTTTGATTCCCATTGATCTGACCGAGATCCATTCTTACCCTGCTGAAGTTGGCTTCTTCCACCCCCTCAACCCCAGTTAATTATTCTTATTTTGGATCTTCCCTGCCCTTTTTCCATAACCAACTTAATCTTTATGATACAATGATCACTGTCCCTTAAATGTTCTCCCACTGACACTTGTCCCACTGGGCCCACCTCGCTTCCAAAAACCAGGGGTCAGATTCTCTGACCTCGCCAGCAGCCGGGATTCTCTGCTCCCATTGCTATGAATGGAGATTTGGTTGAGTGCCAAATTCTCTGCTGTTGTTGGCAGTGGGGCATGGGCAGCTGGAGAACTTCAGTCCAGGTCTAGTTGTACCTCTTTCCCACTGGACTGGAAACATACTGCTGAAGGAAATTTTCCTGAACACGTTAGAGGAACCTTTGCTCCTGTCTGCCCTTTACGCGATCACTATCCCAGTCTATATTTGGATAATTAAAGTCTCCCATTATAACTACTCTATAATTCTTGCAACTTTTGTAATTTCTTTGCAAATGTGTTCCTCTACATCTTTCCCGCTACTTGGTGTCCTTACCGTCTAAACAGAGAAATGTAATTGCACCTTTTTTCTTCCTATGTACAAATCATATAGATCTGTCCTTGGTTTTTCTGGAGCATGCTGTCTCTCCCCAGCACGGCAGTATTATCCTTAATGAATATTGCACCCCTCCTCCTTTTCCTTCCCCTCATCTTTACCGAACACCTTGTATTCGGGAATATTTAATACCCAGCCCTGCCTACTTTAAGCCATCTCTCCGTTATAGCCACAATGTCATGGGCTGGATTTTATGTGCCCTGGGCATGTTTTCAGTGGGGGCGAAGATTACATCACTAGGGTGCGTGCGGAGTCAACCATCTTCTCACCCACTCCCGAGTTCACTCCCAGAACACAGGTGGGCAGGCACCGAAATTCCGCCAGCCAATTGACGCCGATAATATGCTGCCCATGCCACAATATGGTTGGCATGGGCAGTTGGGCAGGAATGGGCAGGCTGTTTTAGCCAAAAGGTTTTTAGAAGTGCGGGAAGAAAGGGGGGGGGGTACTATTTTGGGGGCGCCCTTTGTGCCTGGGATGTCAGTCCCCTAAGACAGTAACCATCCCCACTTTCTTCCTACCTGCCTGCTCACCAAAACCCGCACCCCCCGCCCAAGTTGGCAAAGTGCTTCCGCCTTCACCCAGTTACTTTGGATTTACCTTGCTCTGAGAACCATTCAACCTTCTTCTCCTTGGGAGAGGCTGCAACCCCAGCTGTACCCACTGCTTAGCTCCTGGAACTGCCAGGACTGCTGTAACCACTGAACAATCCAGCAGCAACCGAAAAAAATCATTTATGGGATGTAGGCGTCACTGGCTAGGCCAGCATTTTTGTCTTTGAAAAGGTAGTGGTAAGCTGCCTTCTCGAACCTCTGCTGCCCCTGAGGTGTAGGTACACCCACAGTGCTGTTAGGGAGGAAGTTCTAGTGGAGGAACGGCGATATATTTCCGAGTCAGGATGGTGAGTGACCCAGAAGGGAACCTCCAGGTGCTGTTCCCAAGTATCTGCTGCTCTTTCCAGATGATAGTGGTCTTGGGTTTGGAAGGTGCTGCCTAAGGAACCTTGGTGAGTTCCTGCGGTGCATCTTGTAGATGATACACACACTGCTGACACAGTTCGTCAGAGGTGGAGGGATTGAATGTTTGTGGAAGGGGTAACAATGGAACAGATTGCTTTGTCCTGGACAAGCAGTGAGGGACAGAAGTGCAACTCTCCACCAATTCCGCCTGCCCACAACGTGTGATAGCTGTGGGATAGGTGGCATGAGGCGAGTCGGCTTATAGTCAACCTCCTTCTGTGGGGTGGGGGCAAAGGTGGGACAAGCTGTCTGCCCCCCCTTTCTATCTGCTCCCCTCCCCTGTAATATGCCGCCCCATATTTGGCAATCCGTGCCTATAATCCACCAATCTTATTTATCACTCTCCGCACTTTCACATACACGCCCATTTATCCTAATTTAGACTTTATTACATTCTCTTGTAAGCTGATCCCACCTAACAAATGATTATTGCCTCATAGTCCACTCCTATCTAATGTAGAACTATTCCCTTCTCTAGCACTGCCCAATATTCTAACTTTGTGTGCCTTGTTTCTCTTTTCTACTTCTATATCCTGGCGACCACCCGCCTGCCATTGTAATTTAAACCCTCACTAATGAAACTTGCCATGAGGGCATTGATCCCAAACCTGTCGAGGTGTAACCTGCCCCTTTCAAATAGGTGTCATTTGCCCCAAAACTGGTCCCAATGCCCCAAGAATCTGAAACCCTCCTTCAACATAGACCGGATTCTCTGTCCTTGCTGGTAGTGATTGTGTGGCGTGAACGGTCAGAGAATTCCACCCATGCCTCAAGCTACACATTGATTAGCCCTATTTTCCTATTTCCACTCCCACTAATATGTGGCGCTGGGAGTAATCCAGATATTACTTTTTAACTACCCCCCCCCTTCCCCCTCACTCCCGCATAGCTCCTGAAAATCTGACCCCAGGACCTCAATACCTGCCCTCTCTATGTCATTGGTACCAACATGTAATGCAACTTCTGGCTCATTCCTTTTGCCCTGCAGAATGTTTTGCTTCCTCTTTGTGTCGTCCTTTGCCCTGGCACTGGGGAGGATACACACCATTCTGGACTTATGATGATGGCTAAGAAATGCCTGACTGCCCCCTTAACTATGGAATTTCCAATACCGACTGCATTTCTACACTTTGCTGTTGCCTCCTTTGTAGTCCCTTGTCCATTACGGGTGCACAGTGGCATACTGGTTAGCATTGTTGCCGCACAGTGCCAGGGACCCGGGTTCAATTCCGGCCTCTGATCACTGTCTGTGTGGAGTTTGCACATTCTCCCCGTGTCTGCATGGGTTGTCTTGGGGTGCTTTGGTTTCCTCCCACAGTCCAAAGATGTACAGGTTAGGTTGATTAGCCATGCTAAATTGCTCCTTAATGTTAGATTAGCAGGGTAAATACATGGTGTTATGGAAATAGGGCCAGGGTGGGATTGTTGTCAGTGCAGACTCGATGGGCTGAATGGCCTCATTCTGCACTGCAGTGATTCTATGATTAGTGTCATGGTCTAGACTGCAATCTTTCAGGATATTGTCACTCCCAGCAGTCTCTATCCAATGCAGAGTCCCAGTTTCAGAATGCCACACATCTCCAAAGAGTTGTGTACTTCCTGCCTCTTCCTAATAGCCATTTATCTACTATCCTGAACTTTTACTGCATGTGGGGTGGTCACCTTCTGGAATGTATGATCCAGGATACACTCATCTTCCCTGATGCTCTGCAGTGACTCCAGCTGCCCCAGAAACTGCAAGCAGCTGGAGACACTCCTACACGTATGTGTAGTCACCCAGGATGCAGGAAGTGTCCTGAAGTTCCCACATGGTACAGGAATTTCAAGTGACAGGTTGCAGATCAGAGAATCATAGAAACCCTACAGTGCAGAAGGAGACTATTCAGCCCACTGAGTCTGCACTGACTCCCCAACAGTGCATCTTACCCAGGCCCACCCCTCTCTCCTATCCCAATGACCCCACATATTTACCCCGCTAATCCCCCTAACCTACACATCTTTGGACACTAAGGGGCAATTTAGCATGGCCAATCCACCTAGCCTGCACTTCTTGGCCCATCCACAATGAAACAAAACCTGCTGGGGAGGTCATGATATTTCCCCTTAACCAATCTAGCTCTGTTTGAACTATTAATTTCAGTTAATCGTTCTCGGACCTATTTTGCTTTATAACCTTATTAATGCACTTGTTACTGTTGTAACCTGATTTAAATTCTTAATTCCTCAGATTCTAATTTGAAACAAATACCTGAGTTTCGGGAGAAATGAGGCAATGTCATCAACCAATCACCTACCCAATTTCCCGTAACATTACATGGCGATCTCCCGCTGGTCTCACAGAGACTCCCTCACTCTCTCCAGCGCTCCTTTTATCCCCGCTGTGCTCAGTTCTCTTTTGGCACCACGCTCCCCCGGTTCTTTGGGAAGATGAAAGCTGTGGGATTAAATGATTGATTCTGGGAATCTTGCATGGGCTGGACATTCCACTTCACTGGGGAGAGTCAAGGGGAAGCTGTTCAGTGCTCTGTGTAGCTAGCTGTGTACCTTTAACTTGTTCAAATCTGGCATTCACCACTTGGCAGACCCTAACCTTGGATCTTATAGCCTGGATTTAGATGAGGGAGACATGTTGCTTTCAAGGTGGATTGTGTCATGCAAACAGAAAGTCTGTGTGATCTTCTCGGTAACTTGGAGATCCAGAAGAAAGGTTGCTACATCAGATTTTGAGCAGAATGTAAAAGACATCACAGTCAGTGGGCGGAATTTAATCCAGGCGTCGGTGTTCTTGCCCATCAGTTAAAGGACCAACAATAGGCCCTCATGTCTTCCATTGAAGTGCTCCCCAACAGGAAGAGAACAGTCTTGCCTGGTGATTGTCGAGCGGTATTCATTCATCCGTTGTCGTAGTTATCGTAGTTGTCGTTGTTGTCCCCGGAGCGGAGAAGCTACGACATCGCCTCCAGAGCCTTCAACATGCCATTGATGAAGATGAACATCTCACCAAGGCCATCTCCACACCCCCACTTCTTGCCTTCAAACAACCGCACAACCTCAAACAGACCATTGTCCGCAGCAAACTACCCAGCCTTCAGGAGAACAGTGACCACGACACCACGCAATCTGCCACAGCAACCACTGCAAGATGTGCCGGATCATCGACACGGATGCCATCATCTCACGTGAGAACATCATCCACCAGGTACACGGTACATACTCTTGCAACTCGGCCAACATTGTCTACCTGATACGCTGCAGGAAAGGATGTCCCGAGGCATGGTACATTGGGGAAACCATGCAGACGCTACGACAACGGATGAATGAACACCGCTCGACAATCACCAGGCAAGACTGTTCTCTTCCTGTTGGGGAGCACTTCAGCGGTCACGGGCATTCGGCCTCTGATATTCGGGTAAGCATTCTCTAAGGCGGCCTTCACGACACACGACAGCGCAGAGTCGCTGAGCAGAAACTGATAGCCAGGTTCCGCACACATGGGGACGGCCTCAACCAGGATCTTGGGTTCATGTCACACTATCTGTAACCCCCACAACTTGCCTGGACTTGCAAAGTCTCACTGGCTGTCCTGTCTGGAGACAATACACATCTCTTTAACCTGTGCTAATACTCTCTCCACTCATATTGTCTGTACCTTTAAGACTTGATGAGCTGTAAAGACTCGCATTCCAATCATTATTCATTATTTTGTAAATTGAGTTTGTGTCTTTATATGCCCTGTTTGCTGTTTATGAGCAGATCTCCCACTCACTTGACGAAGGAGCAGCACTCTGAAAGCCAGTGGCGTCTGCTACCAAATAAACCTGTTGGACTTTAACCTGGTGTTGTGAGACTCCTTACGATGTGGCACTAAGCAGTGTTGCTCTTTCAGAAAGCCAGTATGGAAACAATGGGCTGATGGGCCTCCCTCTGTGCTGTACATTTCCCTGATTCTATGAAACTGCTGGAATCATAAGTCCAAAAACACCTGTGGAGAGAAAAACAGAGTTAATGATTTGTTGACTTTTGCCAGCTCCTGCTGAGTATTTCCCACATTTCCTGCGTTCTTGTCCAATATTTTACACTTTCCTGATAGGTTTGGCAGTGCCTGAGTTTTTACATGGATAATCATTTCTCTGAGGAGATTCTATTATATTTTATAATTACATTTTCAAAGTTACATTTATTTTTGCATGAATCATTATGCATTATTGAAGTGCCTGTGTGCAACTGCGGGTGCACTAACATTTATTTCATGCATATGACTTCAGAAGAGCAATGAGGGAATGCTGTAACCATTCACACACCCTCTGGGTCTTTGATACATCTTTTGTTTCTCTAATTTCTCTCATTATTGCCTCTTGTCCTTACACTGTGATAATTCTGTCTTTTAATCGCTAGTCTTTCAACGGATCACAGGCCCTCTTTACACCCTTTGCTCTCCTTTTGTTGATCTGTTGATTCTGATAAATGGACTTGAAGCATTTGAAGCCACTTTCCATGCTCCATAAATGTTGCCTGACCTGCTGAAAGCTTCCAGCATTTTTTGTTTTTTTTCTTAATTTCAGATATTTATGATGTATATGTTTGGTGGATTGACCATGCTAACTTGCCTCTTAGTGTCCCAAGATATGCAGGACGGATGGATTCGCCATGGGAAATGTGTAAGGTTACGGGGATAGGGCAGGGGAGAGGGCCTAGGTAAGTTAATCTGTCAGAGAGTTGGTACAGACTCGATGGGCCGAATGGCCTCTTCTGCACTGTAGGGATCACAAGATATCCAGCTACTATGCTATTTTGTTTTATGGTTGAAGGTTGTCTCAGCACCAGAAACTGGATGTTCAGGTGCGGCTCAGTTGGTGGCGCTCCTGCCTCTACGTCATATGGGTCTGGTTCCAATTCCATTTCAGGGTTTGAGCACAAAATGAAGGCCCCAGTATGGCATTGAGGGTGTGCTGGTCTGTTTGAGGTCTGTCTTTCAGATGAGATGATTTGATTTGATTTGATTTATTATTGTCACATGTATTAGGATACAGCGAAAAGTATTGTTTCTTGCATACTATATAGACAAAGCATACCATTCATAGAGAAGGAAAGGAGAGAGTGCAGAATGTAGTGTTACAGTCATAGCTAGGGTGTAGAGAAAGATCAACTTGGTGTGAGGTGGGTCCATTCAAAAGTCTGATGGCAGCAGGGAAGAAGCTGTTCTTGAGTCAGTTGGTACATGAACTCAAGATTTTGAATCTTTTTCCCGACGGAAGAAGATAGAAGAGAGTATGTCTGGGGTGTGTGGCGTCCTTGATTATGCTGGCTGCTTTTCCGAGGCAGTGGGAAGTGTAGACAGAGTCAATGGATGGGAGGCTGGTTTGTGTGATGGACTGGGCTTCATTCATGTCCCTTTGTAGTTTCTTGCGGTCTTGAGCAGAGCAGGAGCCATACCAAGCTGTGATACAATTTGGAAAGAATGCTTTCCATGGTGCATCTGGTGAGATGTTAAACCCAAGTTCCTTCTACCTGCTTGAATAGATGTAAAAGATGTGGTCATTTTCACATTGCTGTTTGTGGGAGTTTGCTGCACGTGAGCTAGATGCCACATTTCCCACATTACAACAGTGACTCCACTACAAAAGTACTACACAGGCTGTGAAGCTTTTTGAGGCGCCCAGCGGTTGTAAAAAGTGTTGTGTAAATGCCCCAGTCTTTCTTTGCTTCTCTCATCAACCTGAAATGCTAACTTTGTTTTTTGCTTCACAAATGCAGCCAGGTCTGTTGAGTATTGGCAGCATTTTCTGTTTTAATGATGGAATTTATTTTGAATATGTACGTATTATCTCTGCCCACTCGTGGGGAATTCAGGCTACAATTCACATGATTTTCCATCAATTCACTTTCATACGAGGAGTATCCATTTGAAAATTTGACCCCTAACTGAGCTGAGACAAGCTGAAAGCAAGTCAGCAAAAGAATATATATTGCTGAAAAAAGACTTGCATAAGAGCAACAAGCTGTCTGAAGGTGTATATGTTAGGATTCGTCCTCATGGTTCATTATGTCCACATATATGCGGCCAAAGATACACAAACGCAATATCCCATTATGCCCTATCGTATCTCCGACTGATTCTGCATGGCACAAATTAGTCACTGAGTGAATATTCCAGGCACATGGTGAAGGAATCCTTCACTATTGCAAAGGCTATACACAGCCTGTTTATTGGCAACAATACCATGTCCATGTGTTAATTCAGCATCGCAAGCCCATTCATTAATGTGCCACTCAACGAAGCCATTTGCACTGTGTCACTATATCATGGAAATATAGACGCACCACCATGTTCTGAACCTGTATTCACTGAACCTATACAGTAACTTGTGCTGTTGAACTTAGTTTTAATAACACTATCTATGCCCAAAGAGATGGTACTGTCATGGGTTCTCCTCTGAAGACCAGCTCTTGCTATCATTTTCATCAGTTTCCACAAGAAATGTGTTTTTGATGAAATGGCTCCTAATCTCCTAACCCTTGCCTATTTCTAATACAAGGATGTCACACTTGCTTTCTTTGAACCTACAGCTGCATGTAAGAATTTCCTTATACACCACAATGCACTCCATTCTGTGCTCATTCATCATTGAAATGGAGCACTCTGTTTGCCAATGCACTAGTTGGGAAATCCGCCAGTAGGTTCTCTACTGCAAGCTCACCTTCACTGGCCAGTATATGCATGAAGATGTGCCCAGCTCTGAATGCTATAGGATTGCTTTATCAACAATCTCGTAAATTGGGCCTGAGCAATTTGCTCATCATGCAAACTTGGTGCTGGAAAAGGACAAATTAAAGTTATCTGACAGCTTAATGATTACCCTGATCAGATCATTGTTCACTGTGTATAACACCAACTCACGAATGGGCCTAAGGCTACCAGTTTACCTGAAAAGTGCCCCCAGTCTACCTCCAATTACTCTGGAAGGGTAAGGCAGCTCAGAGAGTTGAGCAACAGGTGAATTGAACTGGTTCATGCTGCCACTTGGCAGTGGCAACATGGGTACTGTTTTCCAAGATGCTGCTGTCATTCTAGCGACTACAGAAATGAATAATGTGGTAAATTAATTTCAGTGCTGGTGCAGGGGCAGGTATGTAGGATGTACGTTCCAAGGACTAGCAGATCATAACACATCCCTTTAACTGTTCACAATAGGCAGAGTACTGATTGTACTCCACCAGCCCGTGCTTGCAAAACTCAAAACATAATGATTCCATGATTAAAAAGCACTTGCTGCACAATCCTGAATGTGCTACGAATTACACCAACAACCAATTGAAGATTATCAGCTGGGTTTGCAATGTGGCTCTCTAATGCTTGCTAGAAGTAAATAATGATGGAGTTGTGCTGGGATGACTGCTTGACCCATTCCATGAATAGGAAAGGCCACATCTGGAGCGCAAATGCTTTTATTGGAAGAGTTTTTCCTCCATTCTGAGGGGCCTCACACTTATAACGGGGCGGCACGGTAGCACAGTGGTTAGCATTGCTGCTTCACAGCTCCAGGGTCCTGGGTTCGATTCCCGGCTCGGGTCACTGTCTGTGTGGAGGTTGCACATTCTCCTCGTGTCTGCGTGGGTTTTCTCCGGGTGCTCCGGTTTCCTCCCACAGTCCAAAGATGTGCGGGTTAGGTTGATTGGCCAGGTTAAAAATTGCCCCTTAGAGTCCTGAGATGCGTAGGTTAGAGGGATTAGCAGGTAAATATGTGGGGGTAGGGCCTGGGTGGGATTGTGGTCGGTGCAGACTCGATGGGCTGAATGGCCTCCTTCTGCACTGTAGGGTTTCTATGATTTCTATGATAACTCTTGTCACTTTTCATTTTGCTCCATATGTCTCAGGGTGCGTCCAAGTTGAGGTGTCCTCACTGAGCCTGGTCCACCTCAGCAGAGCCTACATCTTCAAGTGGGCACATGTCATTTGGAGGCCCCCTCCCAAAAGATTGCGTCACCAGCCTTGCTGCCGGTCAGTGCTCAGGACACCCATTTTATCCCAGCATCGGGATCCTAAAGTCCTTAAAATTCAACCCACTGAGGCAGGAGCTTGTAGTATAAAGGGTTATCAGATGGGGTATGCTAATATATAATGTAGATGATGATCTACCACAGACGTCAATCAGTCATGTGTTAGGTTCTCTCTCTCTCTCTAGAGAATCACAACCACAGAATTGTTATGGCCCATCTTGTCTGCACTGGCTCTCCAAATGAGCATCGTGACTTTGTTCCATTCCCCTGCCTTTTCCTCGTACCCTAATAAAAGCATCCAGAGAGAGGGAGAGGTTTGAATCATGCTTAGGAGCAACATGCGGACTTTGTCAGCTGTTTAGAAGCAATACCAATAAACAAATGTTAAGCAGATACCGAAGTATGGTTACAGACTGTCTTAAGAACAAAGTACTATGTCCACAGAAAGAAGGTAAGAAGTTTAACAACACCAGGTTAAAGTCCAACAGGTTTATTTGGTAGCAAAAGCCACACAAGCTTTCGAGGCTCTGAGCCCCTTCTTCAGGTGAGTGGGAATTCTGTTCACAAACAGAACTTATAAGACACAGACTCAATTTACATGAATAATGGTTGGAATGCGAATACTTGCAAGAAAGGATGTCCCGAGGCATGGTACATTGGGGAAACTATGCAGACGCTGCGACAACGGATGAATGAACACCGCTCGACAATCACCAGGCAAGACTGTTCTCTTCCTGTTGGGGAGCACTTCAGCGGTCACGGGCATTCGGCCTCTGATATTCGGGTAAGCGTTCTCCAAGGCGGCCTTCGCGACACACGACAGCGCAGAGTCGCGGAGCAGAAACTGATAGCCAGGTTCCGCACACACAAGGACGGCCTCAACCGGGATATTGGGTTTATGTCACACTATTTCACATAAATATTTCTGCTTTTTTCCTCCTGAGTCTTTATCATGCGATCCTAGAATCAGAATTTATGTCACACTATTTGTAACTCCCACAGTTGCGTGGACCTGCAGAGTTTCACTGGCTGTCTTGTCTGGAGACAATACACATCTTTTTAGCCTGTCTTGATGCTCTCTCCACTCCCATTGTTTTGTTTCTTAAAGACTGGATTAGTTGTAAGTATTCGCATTCCAACCATTATTCATGTAAATTGAGTCTGTGTCTTATAAGTTCTGTTTGTGAACAGAATTCCCACTCACCTGAAGAAGGGGCTCAGAGCCTCGAAAGCTTGTGTGGCTTTTGCTACCAAATAAACCTGTTGGACTTTAACCTGGTGTTGTTAAACTTCTTACTGTGTTTACCCCAGTCCAACGCCGGCATCTCCACATCACAGAAAGAAGGACCAACCTCAGAATAGAATGGAGAGGAAGTAAACCAGACATGGAGATGGGATAACAACATTATGTGGAGATGCCAGCGTTGGACTGGGGTGAACACAGTAAGAGTTTTAACAACACCAGGTTAAAGTCCAACAGGTTTATTTGATAGCAAACACCATTAGCTTTCGGAGCGCTGCTCCTTCGTCAGATGGAGTGGAAATGTGCTCTCAAACAGGGCACAGAGACACAAAAATTAAGTTACAGAATACTGATTAGCTTTCTGTAACTTTCTGTAACAGAATCAGTATTCTGTAACTTGATTTTTGTGTCGTGCCCTGTTTGAGAGCACATTTCTACTCCATCTGACGAAGGAGCAGTGCTCTGAAAGCTAATGGTGTTTGCTATCAAATAAACCTGTTGGACTTTAACCTGGTGTTGTTATAACAACATTAGACAGTTAGTGAGACATGGAGATCAAGATATTCAAGAGGGCAATACATGATCATTTGAACAGAAACAAAGTTTCTATTGGGGTATGGGGAAAAGGCAGGGAAATGGCACTATGTCACGATACTCATTTGGAGAGCCAGTGTGCAGACACAATGGGTCAGATGATCTCCTTCTGCATCATAACAATTCTGTGGTTCTGAGATTGAGAGTATGGATTCAGAAATCTGATCCCTCTGTCCTCAGCCTCTTCCAGCGTTCTAATGAAGCCCCCACAAGCTTGAGTAGAAGCATTGCATCTTTAATTACAACATTCCACACTCAGCATTGACTTTGGAATTTCAGATCATAACCAATGTTCCCATTTATTTTGGACAGCAGATGCCAGTAATGGTTCTGCTGTTGTCACTTACACCCCCTCGAGGGCCATCTTTTCTTTCTGTACTTGCCCCATTATCACCCACTTTTGCTTGGCACCTTCACCCTCTTGCTTCTTTCCTGAATTCCTATAACTAACTTTCGTTCCTCAACTCCTCTTCTTCCTTCCTTCTCTGCCTGCATACTTGCTTAAAAATGATCACTTCTCCAACTTCTTCCAATTCTTGCAAAAGGTCACCGCATTGAAAATAAAACCTGTTTCTCTGTCCACAGACCGGCTGTGACGCAGAGCCATCCAAACTTGAAACATTGGCTCTGTTCTTTCTCCACAGATGCTGTCAGGCCTGCTGATGTTTTCCAGCATTTTCTGTTTTTGTTTCAGATTCCAGCATCGACAGTAATTTGCTGTTATCTGGCCTGCTGCGTGTGGCCCAGCACCTTTGTGTTATTGCAGACTCCCAACATTCATATTATTTTACTTTTGAACTTGATAAATTTGTTAATGTGACTGGCTGCCTGTATGTACACTTTCCATTGTTGTTCCTCTCCCTGTTGACGGTTGCTGTTTAACAATGTAGCCATTTGCATTATATATGTTCCTTTTATTGCGTTTTCCCAACTGGGTGATTTTACTCAAAAATAAAAACATTGGATGCTCGTATCTCATTAAAAAGTTAAATTACAAAACAATAATCTGGATAAAAGCCCCTAGTTATTTCAAGACTGTACTAGGTTGTTTATAGAATTTGGTAATAATTCATCAATGTTGTCTCTGATTGATTAATTAGGTTTTAAACAATGTCTTACATTAACAATACTATACTATAAACCTCCAAATAGTTGTTTGATCGTATAGAACTTGAAAAAGAGACATGCTGTTGAAGCTATTCATCTTGCACTCATCAGGACAGTTGCAAGCATGCCAATAGTAAAGTGAATAACAATTGATACTGCATGAGAAGAGAGTGCTGATTGGTTCAAAATTACATATTGATTGGTAGAAGCATTGCTGTGGAGAATGAACCAAGGAACAGGTAACCAATAAACTTTTGTTCAAATTCAAAATTGGCAGGTCAACTGTCATCTGTGCGGCTTACTTCTGCACGCTAGAAACGACATATATTCACACACAAGGTCTTATCGTTTGCAGACAGAAGGAGCAGGCATGCACATTGCGCCTTTTTCAACTAAATGAAGCTTGGGGGACAGCCATTCCCTGGTACATTCCTCATTGTAACACCTTGACCAATCAGAATTGACCTGCCTGGTTTGAATTTGAACAAAAGCTTGGCAATTCACTGTTCCCTGCTACATTCTGCTTGTTGATGGTTCTACTAATCAAAGTCCACTTGCCAACTGATCGGCACCCTTTTCTCATACAATATCAACTGTGGTTCCTTTTACTATTGGTATTCTTGCAAACTCACCTGATGAGTGCAAGACGAAAAGCTTCAACAGCGTATCTCTTTGTCAGTAATAATCAAGCTTCCAAATCCACGCCAGACAAATTGTGTTTCACTAACTTGACTGAATGCTTTATGAAGGAATAACGAGAGTTAATGAGGATTGTGTGATCGATGTTGTGCATTTCAAATTTCAAAAAGCTTTTAATATGGTATCACACATTAGACTTATTAGTAAAATTAAAACCCATGAGATTAAAGGACAGTGACAACATGGATACAAAATTGGCAATGGGACAGAAAGCAGAGAGCAATACTAAACCACTTTTCCGTCTGGAGTGAAATATATAGTAGTGTTCCTGGGGGTTGATATTAGAACCACCGATCTTTTTGATGTATATTAGTGAACTGGTCTTGATAATACAGGGTGGAATTTCAAAGTTGGAAGATGACATGAAACTTGGAGGTGCAATAAACAATGAGAGGATGTTAAAATAATGCAGGAGGAAGCCACAGACTGGTTAAAAAAGAGGCAGACACATGGTAGATAGAATTTAATGCAGAGATGTGCAAAGTTATACATTTTGTTAGCAAGAATGAGGAGGAGCATTAGAAAGGAGGTGCAGGAACAGAGAAAATTGTGGGTGTACACACACAAATCAAAGAATCCCTACAGTGCACGAGGAGGCCATTCGACCGATCGAGTCTGTACCAACCCTTCAACAGAGCATCTTACCCAGGACCTATCCCCATAATTCCACGTGCTTACCCCACTAATTTCCCAAACCTATACATCTTAAGAGACTAAGGGGGCAATTTAGCATGACCAATCAACCTAACCCACTTATCTTTGGACTGTAGGAGGAAACCAGAGCACCCACAGGAAGCCCATGTGGACATGGGAAAAATGTGCAAACTCCAACAGATAGTGACCCAAGACTGGGATTGAACCCAGGTCCCTGGCACTGTGAGGCAGCAGTGCTAACTACTGTGCCACCATGCCGCCCAAATCTTTGAAGATGGCAAATCAATTTGTGAAGCCTTTTGAAAAAGTGTATCGAATTCTTGGCTTTATTAATTGAGTCATAGAGGACAATGGAAAGGAAGTTATGCACTGATTAGGTCTCCACTGCAGTATTGTATTTAATTCTGGATGTCAAGGGTACAGAAGAGAATTGTTAAAATCTTACCAGCATTCAGGGACGTCAGCTATGTGGAGAGATGGAATCAATTTTTGCAGCACCTTCCAGAACTGTGAAACTCCACAGCCTATAAACTAGCAGGTGCATCTTCAAGCTTCCTTCCAAGTCATGTACACAATCCTGACTTGAATGTACATTGCCATTTTTTCAAATTCCTGAAACTCCCTATCTGACGTGAGTGTATCTTCCCCACATGGACTATAGTCGTTCAAGAAAACCTGTCTGCCACATCCACCATAAAGGCAAAGGGAAGAGTTTCCAATGGTTGAAGGGTCAATAATGGTGAGGGCACAGATTTAAGGTATTTGACAAAAGAACTAGAGGCAACATGAGGGAAAACCTATTTTGCAATGGTTAGAATTTGCAATGCACTGCCTGGTATGGTGATGAACGCACATTCAGTAGGTGCCTCCAAAAGGGCACTGGATAACACTTGTAGGAAAATGGGAAAAAAGCAGGCGAATGGGACTGACTGAATTGCTTTTCAAAATAGCCAGCACATGGACCAGCATAAAAGCAAAATACTGTGGATACTGGAAATTGAAATAAAAATTGTGGGACAGGCTAGAAGGTCTGGTAGGTCTTTCCCTGTTCCTTCCATATTGGTAGCTGCAGGTCCTTTTTAAATAATCTTCCATTTTGTTTTTGGTTATCATTCAAATTTCAAACATTCACACAAATGATTGTCATGATTGTGTGAACTTTGGCATTCTTGCATTTGCCCTGATGAGTGCAAAATGAAAAACCTTGGCAACACATCTCTCTTTTCCTCAATGTTGTAGGTAAATAATACCTCTGAGACTAATCGTGAGTCAAAGTACAGTAGTTTATTTTCACAAGCTTGTGGGAGAAGTCCGATTCCTAACACGGTCTCCAGACTTCTCATTGAATACGAGTTAAGATCAAATATTTATACATATATTTTCGCCCCTGGCCACATCCGCACTTTCTCATGATTATTGCTGCCTCAGCGATTCCATCCTTCGCGTAGTCCGCGTAATCGTGGCCATCTCAAGGCTGTCTGTTTTGTCGTCTTTATGTGGACTCCTGTAGGTTGTTTAGATTATAAGTTTCACAAACAAGTTAACTGACGTACTGGGGCCTATGTAACACTTTATATCGGTGAGGATGAATAGTATATAATGAATATATATGAATCTATGATTACACGATCACAGAAAGCATACATGTGAGCTCCACCATGTTAAACAAAGATACATAATATAAAAGAACATAAAATGGAGTCTAGCTTAGCTTATACCAGCTGGGTTAGCCACATTCATGAACACGATTAGCTGGGAAACAGCAGGGACAGCTGTTTCTCTTATCTGGTTTGGATACACGAAAACAAGCTCTACAGACACGAAAACAAGCTGTACAATGCTTCTCACAAATCCCAAAGTATCACAAAGTTCGGGTTTGCACAAATCTTAAGTGTTACAAAGTTCATTAACCCATTCCCGTCTTCACTCAATATTCAAACTTTGTACCACAAAGTGACTGTGTGAAATCATTTGTTCTCTGACAAATCTGCTTTATGTTTCCAATATATTCCACTTCAGATTTCCAATACCAACAGTTTTTTGGTTTCCCATTGGTCGTTTTCGGTAAGCAGAAGACAAACTGTCTTGTTTTTGGGAAGGCAGTGACGTACTGGGATTGTCACTACACTAGGAACCCAGAGGCTAAGGGTAATGCTCTTGGAACCTGGGTTCAAATCCCACCATGGTAGTTTGAATCCAATAAAATTCTGGAATTAGAAGTCTAACGATGACCATAAAACCATTATTGATTGTCATAAAAACCCATATTGTTCACTATTGTCCTTTAGGAAAGGAAATCTGCCGTCCTTACCTGGTCTGACCTACATGTAATTCCAGATCGACTGAAATGGCCAAGAAAGCCACTCTGTTCAAGGGCAATCATGGATGCTCAATAAATGCTGGCCCAGCTAGCGATGCCCACATCCCAAAAATGAATAAAATAAAAGGTACCAGGAATGAGCTGTAAGGGCAATTTGGAGACACTTTGAATTCTATTGTATACAATGAAGATGAAAACAAAGGAGCCACTACAAAACATAAATCATAAGTTAAATGGTGACATGATAGAGGTCTTTGAGACAGAGGAGGGTTAAATAGTAATAGATTATAAAACCGATCAGTGAGATTGCAAATAGAAGGTACAGATTTAAGATAGTTACAAAAAGAATGAAAGGGGAGGTTATATAAAAATATTGTTACACAAAGAGTGGTCAGAATTAGAAATTCTTTCCTTTTTGAGGTTCTTTCTAAAGTATGATATGGGCTTGAAGAGAAAATGAACCTTGAAGGTAATGTGAGCCAAGCAGAGAAATGAGATGAAAGTAAGGGTTTATGTGGAAAGCAGCGAGTGCAAATTAGATGGATGGAATAGTCTTTCTGTGTTGGGGCATGCTATCGTTCTATAAGGCAGATCAACAGGAACATTTCCACTTACAGCAGGAAAGTAGAAACTGAGGGCATAATTTTAAATGGGACCATAATCAACCAAATACAGACAATGGAGAGATGCCTTAGTTATGCGAGTGAGAATTATTTAGAATAACCAGACAGCTAAGATTGTCAAATACGGGGAGAGATTGAATGCTTCAATGGGAAATTTAGACGATTAAAAGGATGGATTTGGCCGACATAGTGTCTACAACGGGACAAAAACAGGCCATTCGGCCCAACTGGTCCATACTGGTGTTCATGAGCCTCCTCCCACCCCTCATCATCACACCCTATCAGCATAACTTTCTATTCATTTCTCCTTCATAAGGGTATCTGACTTCCCCTTAAGTGCATCCATGTTATTCGCCTCAACTATTCCCTGCAGCCATGAGTTCCACATTCTCACAACTTTCTGTACTAAGAGGTCTCTCCGGAATTTCCTATTGGATTTATTAGTTTTGGTCTCCCCCCTCAAGCAAAAGCTTGGGTGGGATTTTTTGGCATGTTCTGCCGACGGGATCTTCTGGTCCCCGTCAATGGCAACAATGCCCCTCCACCCCCCCTCCGTGGCAGATTCCTTGGTGGGGGAGTGTGCGAGCCATGCAAAGCGCTGCAGACATCTGTGGGACTGGGAGATCCCATTGTCACAAAAAACACACTGCAAGGGGGTTTGGATATCACACCCCTTCTCTCGAACAGCGTTATCAAATCCTTTTATAATTTAGAACATAAGTTTGTAAACATCAATAGAAGAGTTACACTACTCGAAGCATGGGCTTCAATGGGCTGAATGGCCTTTTCTCACCTTTACTCTGATTCTAAATCTACAGAACAGGAACGTTTTCTTTCCTTTATCTCCTTCATCCGATATGGAGAGGCTGACTATTCAGGCATGTTCGCGTGGCTTGTGACAATTTGCCTTTTGTGTTGGTTTGTGCGCATTGCCTGCAGAAAGGGTTGCAATCTGCAATTTTTGTTTGTTGTACAACACTTGCTTGACCTCGCTGAAACAAAAGGGAAAAAAAATGGCTTTGCTTTTCCTTTACAGGCGCAAAGAAAACTTTCTATTTTGTCTCATTAATTTCCTGAAGTTCTTGAACTCGTCGAGCCCTGCATCCCTCGACCTCTTGCAAAGAAAGGGGGCCTTGCCCCCCAAGAGGCCACGGGCGCATTGAAGGGAGAGAGAGTGAAAAAAAATCACAAGCACCACTTTGAATTATTGGCATTGTGACCGTCAAACAAAAGCCTTTCATCAAAGGTCCTTAATACACGTTTTTCTTTCATTCCTCTGTGAAATAGGCTGGGCAACAATTAATTTCAGAGAGGATTCAGCCTGGATCTATTACTTCCCTCAGCCCTATTGCTTTAATGAAAATCTATTTCCCTCTCTTTTGTGTCCAATATAATTTAATGCCCATTTTATTAATGGCCTGAAATAATTATGGAACCTTTGTGATTCTGAAGTATGTTTCATTTAATTGTGCAATAAATGTCTAATCTCTTCCTCCATCTAAAGCTATTATGGCATTAAAATTAACAATTATGCAGCAAATGTCTTGGTGAATGCACAGGGGTCCATTGAAATCACTTCTGATAACAAGACATATATAAATCATTCATGAGAACAATTTCTGAAAAGAAAAATTATTTGTGTTTTGAATGACATTGAGGAGCTTGGTCCAGACTGCGCGAAGATAGCACTAAAATCATCATTTTTTTTCTCTCTTTAAATTGTATTATCCAGTTCAAGCTTTACTCCCCCTTCTTCATTTTAGCGGGACAGATATTTTCAGAATTAATTAACTGTTAGCTCAGAAGGTAAAATATCTATTCTTTTTTTTTAAAGAGTAGAATGACTATTACACACACTCATCATTCAGTCCTGGGCAGCATTTGAAGGTAAGGCGATTAAATAGAGGAAGCTCGCCTTTTTTTCATTTTCTCCTATCTTTCTGGGAATTAATAGCCCTGCTGATAGGAACAGCAGTCAGGTGAGGCTAAGTTTGTTGTCTCAGCACTTTATTAGTCTTAGGCCAGGGTAATGATTTGCTTCCGTACACCACATCAGTGCACAGTCATCTTTACCACAGAGCCAAGAGTCCATTAAGATTGCCGAGACCTGCATTATCACCGTCATATTTAATCCTAATTGGGTCTCCTCCTTGTCAGCCCAACTGCGACATTATCAGCAATAAAGATGGCTGTTGTAACCTCTCGTGTGGACAGCTGAAATTCTGGTGCTTAGATTGATCAAAAGGCACTGGAGACAGTGTAAAAATGATTTACAGCGAAGATACAGACTGAGAGGTTATACCTATCCTGATAGGAAAGACTGAACAGACTTGTACTCCTTTCACTGGAAACTAGAGGCTGACCTAATGGATTTTTAAAATTATGCAGGGCTGATTTTCCAGTCCAGCTGCAGCAGAACCCGACCCACCGTGGGGGATGTAGGGGGCCAGTCCAAAGTACATAGGGTGGGATTTTCCGCCCCCTCCCCGGCGTGTTTTGCAGTGGCGGTGGAGGCAGCCCGCTTTTGGCTGGGGATGGGATTTTCCAGTCCCACTGCTGCCAATGGGTTTTCCTGTTGTTCTCACCCTCCCCCACTGGGGGAACTTCGTCCAGGTTGCGGGGCAGGGCGGGCGGGGGGGGGTGGGGGGTGGAGGTGTGGTTGGTCACCGTCGACAGGACTGGAAGATCCCACCAGCATGAACAGCTGGAAAATTGCAGCCACCAACTTCTGGTGGGACTGGACAATCCTGGTGGCAGTTGGGGCTGGGAAGTCCCACCTTACAGGTTTTATAGGGTATAAGGAGAGAAGAGATTTCCATTTATGGAGAATCCAAAGCTACATCCCACGTGAATAAAATAATCACTAACAAATGTCCTGAAGTATTTCAGGAAACACCTTTTTGCCCAGAGAATGGTTAGAATGTGGAATCTGCTTCCATATGAAATTGTATCTTTTAATTCATTCACAGAAGGTGTGTCCGCTGGCAAGGGCAATATTTATCAGCAGCCACTAATTGCCCTGGAGAAGATGGTGCTGAGCTACCTTTTTGAACTGCTGCAGTCCATGTGGTGTAGGGATACCCACAGTGCTTTCGGGGAGGGATTTGGTTTTTGATCCAGAAGCAGAGGAAACAGAAATATACTTCCAAGTGTAAGTAATCTGTGACTTGTCAGGGAACATGGAGGTGGTGATGTTCCCATGCATCTGCTCTCCTTCTCGGTGGTAGAGGTCAATGGTTTCTGTATTAAACTTTG
This sequence comes from Mustelus asterias, assembly GCF_964213995.1. Classification (NCBI taxonomy): domain Eukaryota; kingdom Metazoa; phylum Chordata; class Chondrichthyes; order Carcharhiniformes; family Triakidae; genus Mustelus; species Mustelus asterias. The sequence goes on along the minus strand of NC_135803.1, from coordinate 75,699,696 downwards.
TAGGTGCACAAACTTGCAGCCATGGTGACCTGGTGGCAAGGGAGTGAATGTTTAAAATGTTGGATGGGGCACTGTTCAAGCTGGCTGATTTATTCTGGAAGGTGTTGAAATAATTCAGTATTGCTGGAGTTGCATTCTTCCAGACAAATGGAGAGTATTCCTGACTTGTGCCTTGTAGTTAGTGGAAAGACATTGTAGAGTCAGAGGATGAGTTACTCACAGCACACATTTAATGGGTCTGACCTGCCGGTGAGACCGGACATAACCCAGGGATGGCAATGGAAAACCTTGTACATTGGCGAAAAACTATGATTCAGTGAGTGGGACTATGTTACTTGACTACTCTGTGGGACAGATCTCCCACTTTTAGTACAAGTCCCCAGAAGTTAATAAAAAGGATTATCTGGACTGAATGTGCCTTCATTGTGTCCAAATTAAAAACTATGTCACTGCCATGTCCAATTCCAATTCTGTTCCCAAACCTAGTGGTGCACTAAGGCAAACTTTCATCTGTTTCCATAGCTAGTAATTCCTGGAACAGGTTACCAGTCTGTCACCAGGGGCTTATAGCTTGAGGGGCCAAATCAAGCGTGGCTGACCAGGAATCTCTCCCACTTTTACCGCTATTGGTATGCTTGAAAGGATTTGCAGGTGGACACTCGACCTATTTGACCATGTTATGAATGCACCTTCCTTAGTCTTCAAGCCCTGGGGTGGGACACAAAGTAAGACTTCTTCACATCGTGGGACACAAACCCAGAGCTACTGGCTCAGAGGCAGAGACACTACCCACTGCACCACAAGCATGTAGTCTGTCTGATTTAATTATTTGTAAGAGGAGCAGATAGATAGATTTTTAATTAGTAATGGGTTGAAAAGTTATAGGGAACGGGCAGGAAAGTGGAGTTGAGGCTGAGATGAGATCAGTCATGATCATATTGGATGGAGGAGCAGGCTCAAGGGGCTGAATTGGCTACTCCTGCTCCTAGTTCTTATGTTCTTAAGTGCTTTTTACAGATTTTCATAGAACTGTGCAACTGATTGGCTTCTTATGGCAGAGTAGCAAAGAGTCAACCAATTTGCTGTAGGAATGTAATCACATACAGGCCAGACCAGGTAAGGATGGCAAATTTCCTTCTCTGAAGCACCTTAGAGAATCTTTAGTACAATCCAGTACTGTGACGTTTACCAGTATTGATACAAGTTTTCCATGTTTATTTATTTAATTAATTGATTTGAAATTTTGTAGATGGTCTGGAGAAATTTGAACTCGTACCTCCAGATCGGGCCTTGGGATTAGCAGTTCAGTAACCTATCCACTATGCTGCTATACTTCCTGAGGTTGAGTTGAATAGAGGTTCAATTCTGATTTCAAGTAACGGTGTAGAGTTCGCACGTTCTCTCCGTGTCTGTGTGGGTTTGCTCTGAGTGCTTTGGTTTCCTCCCACAGTGCAAGATGTGCAGGTTAGGCCATGCTAAGTTGCCCCTTAGTGTCGGGGGGGATTAGCAGGATAAATGTTCAGGGCTGCGGGGAAGGGCCCTGGCTGGGATTGTTGTCAGTGCAGGCTCGATGGGCTGAATGGCCTCCTTCTGCACTGTGGGGATTCTGTGAAGTCTATGAAATACATAAACTCAGTGGAACTAAACAATGAAGACAGACATGCAACCCGTCTGTCTTCTTCATTTAACCCCTTAGACCATTGTGGTGAAGTTGCAGTCCACTGCCTCTCAGGCTGAAATACCCTTCCTGTGATTGGTGTTCTAGCCAAGACTCTGAACAACTAAAGCATAATTTCCTCACTTTAGTATTCAGGGCATCTTGAGATAAAGGTTAATATTCCATTAGCTTTTTTAATTGCTTTTTATATCTGTGGACTAGCTTTTAGTAATTTCTCTACAATGACACCTAAATCCCTTTGCTCTTTCTCAGTTTCCAGTCTTTCACCAGGAAGAAAATATTTCATTTTGGCTTTCTCAGTCCAAAGGTGTGCAGGTTCGGTGGATTGGCCATATTAACTGGCCCTTAGTGACCCAAGAAGTGTAGGTTATGGGGATTAGTGGGGTAAATATGTGGGGTTACAGTGGATAGGGCAGTGGGTGGGTCTGGGTAGAATGCTCTGTCGGAGAGTCGGTGCAGACTTGATGGGCCCAATGTAGGGATTCTGTGATTCTATGAAAGTGGATAACCTAACACCTTCTCACACTGATCTCCATCTGCCATGGCACTACCCACTCACTTAATCTCTCTATGACCCTTTGTGCTATAAAGTTAAAGGGGGTTGCATCTCTTCTGTGTATAACATTGAGTGGCCTGTAGTGAAGTAAGCAGTGAGATTCACGGGCTTTTGTGGTTTTTCCATCATAGACCTGGAACAGTAACACTTTCTCAATAAACCTGCATCCCGGGAGTGTGCGCAACTCCTACACTCTGAGCCGCTCTCAGTTCCCTGACATATTCGGGATTCACAGAGGATGCCAAAGGAGATGAGACTGAGGAGATCTTTGAGGGAGAGGATGTTGGCTATGAGGCAGTGGCAATGTTCAGACGAGGCAGACAAGCTCGGGATGCGCTCATTGCCACCAGATTCATGGAAGGTGATGACGACATGTACTGTGGACATCCCATAATCATCACATGGAATCTGTAAGCATTGGTCTCCTGTCTGATTGATGGCAGGGCACATACTTTCTGTTGTCATGGGGATGCAATGGCTTATCATAGTCCCTACATTGCAGGAGGAGGATGATGACTTGAAGTGGAACACTCCATAGATCCTCACAGAGCGTCTGTGAATGTCTCACTCCTGTCTGGCTGATGTCTGCTTGCTTGCTCTCGCAGACTAGGGTCATACCATGGCGATGGGGGAAAACTTTCACTTCCCCTGATATAAAGACATCATTTGTGAGCTACACCCGTGAGGTTCAGTCACTGGAGGATGAGATAAATGGGATAGGGAGGGCCCAGCCACAGCTCACAGATGCAGAGAGCACACATGAGAATGACTGGAATGAGTGACTCTGGCCCTGCACATTGTGGGAGACGTCATCACTCCCATCGAGATACATGACCGATGTGTTCAGTCATTCACTGTGAAGGGTCATCACCAATGTGCTGGAAACCATGCACGCACAAACACATGGAGGAAGCCCTGGACTGAGAATTTTCAGTCTTTTCCTGGTGCAGGAATCCAGTTTTCAGGTCGGGACTATAGGAGTATGCCTCATCAGAACAAGGAACCGAAGAAAGGTTGCAATTACTGAGAGTTTATTTACATAGGTAAATGCTGTCAAATGCTTAACACTTGTTCCCACACTATGCAGCTAGAGCTTCTTAAACTTTCTAGCCCTGCCGCTACATCTTGGTGCACCCCCAATATTCACACTGGAGATAGAGGCAGCCTGCTGTCTGTCACTCCCTGTTGATCACAAGGGGTCACGGGCTCAAGCTGAGAGGGGCGAAGTATAACTCAGACATCAGAGGGACGTTTTTTACACAGAGGGTGGTGGGGGCCTGGAATGCACTGCCAAGTAGGGTGGTGGAGGCAGGCACGCTGACATCATTTAAGACTTACCTGGATAGTCACATGAGCAGCCTGGGAATGGAGGGATACAAACGATTGGTCTAGTTGGACCAAGGAGCGGCACAGGCTTGGAGGGCCGAAGGGCCTGTTTCCTGTGCTGTACTGTTCTTTGTTCTTTGTTCTTTGACCTTGGTGGGCGTTCCTCTGGAGAGCCGAGATTTGGAGGACCCCATCCTGCATTCAGGGTCCGTTGTGTGGCAGTGCCACCTCCTCAGCCTGAGAGGCTAGAACTGATTCAGTCGCAGGAAGAGGGGAATCAGACGGACTGGACACTCACGGAGTCTCCTGGGTGGAAGGTCCCTGGGTTGCACCAGCTGATCTTCCTCCCTATGAGTACCTGAGGGTCTCTAGCTTCCTCCTTGGGATGTGGGGGGCGGATGGAGTGAGCTCGAGAAGCCCAGTCGTCCTCTGGCGTTGGCACTCGTGGATCCCCACAAGTGCCTGCACCATGGAGTTCATGTCCTGCACCATGGAGTGCATGTCCTGTAGCAGTGCAGAACAAAAGTTTCGCACCAAGGTCTCCACGGCAATCGCCACCCTAGCTGTGTTTACCTCATTGTGTTGGAGTGTTGACACAATCACCTCTAACATAAGGCGGATGGACTGCTCCATGCAGCCTTTCAATCCGAGGAGTGTAGCTGATATCACTCCCTGATTTCCCCACATTTGCCTTTGGAACTCCAACAACTGAGGTATGAGCGAGTCCAGAGGGATCGTCATCTGACTGGAACTCTGCAGATTCCTGGCCTCCAGCAATCCCCTGAGTGCCACCACCCTGGAATGTCCCAACCTCCATCTGCTGCAGATCAGAGAGAGTGATGTGCTCATCAGATTGTGACCCTGAGGACTCTCTATTACAAAGTCCCACCGAGGAGTGTGTCTCTGTGCTGGTGGAGGGTGCAGGTGAAAGCTGTGATGGTTCTTCAATTTTTAGGTCTGAGAAATGGTCTCTGTGCTGCTGCCAGATCAGGTGTTGAGCACCTGACTGGTGGACCCTCTTGGCTCCTTCCCAGATGTGCCCACAACAGAAAGGAGAGGTCATAAGTGCATGGCAGGGACCTGAGAACAGGGGATGTGAATCACAGCATTGTCTGATGGATGATGGATCCTCACTTGGTTTATTGCTGCTGAGCTCACCATCGACACAGGAGTGGTCGACATCCTCCCTGGCCAGCTGGAGGGCCCTCTCCCCAAAATCTGTGAGGATTTTAATCTCAGGCATGCCTCCAACCCTCTGGGATCTCTCCATCCTATTGTGAACTAACATGTCCTGGATGAAAATGGATGGGGACATGTAAGCAGGATGCCTGCCAGGGCAGATGATGAGGATGCCTGGCATGTGTGGATGGTGAGTGGAAGCAGCAAAATGATGAGGACATGACCCACAGGGGAGATGAAGGTGTGTGTAGGAGAATGAGTGATGGTGTCTCTTGAGCTGACAGTGAGTGAGACCCTTGTGGATGTGAGATGGGTGTGTGAGTGTATGAGTTGAAGGTGATGAGAAGAGTGATTCACCCTGGCACTGGTTGGCTGTCCTCTTCCACATGGAGTTGGTGCTGACCACTGCTGCCACCACCTCACATGCTGGGTTGATGTCCTTGCTGGCTAGTTTCCTCCTTGTACGCAGGTAGAGAACATTATGTCGTGCCTTCACTGCAGGGCGGCACGGTAGCAAAGTGGTTAGCACTGCTGCTTCACAGCTCCAGGGACCTGGGTTCGACTCCCGGCTTGTGTCACTGTCTGTGCGGAGTTTGCACATTCTCCCCGTGTCTGCGTGGGTTTCCTCCGGGTGCTCCGGTTTCCTCCCACAGTCCAAAGATGTGCGGGTTAGGTTGATTGGCCATGCTAAAATTGCCCCTTAGTGTCCTGGGATCCGGAGATTAGAGGGTAAAAATATGTAGGGATATGGGGGTAGGGCCTGGGTGGGATTGTGGTCGGTGCAGACTCGATGGGCCGAATGGCCTCTTTCTGTACTGTAGGGTTTCTATGTTTCATCTCGGAGTCTCTCCATGGTGATGTCCAAGAACTTGGGACGTTGATCTCTTTGCAGCCATAACTTGCTATCAGCCAATGAAGTGTGGCTGCTGTGCACCGGGGAGGCCTTTCAATGTGGCGCCCAGTTCCCTGAAACACGGTGGTGATGGATGGATGGTGATGGATGGGTAGTGATGGATGGGTGGGTGAATCAAAGGCTGTCACACCAGCAATACAGCATGGAACCGGTGGCTGAAAGTGTTTGGCACTAAGTGAGAAAAGCCGCCATTGCCATTGGTGGTCTAAACGCCAATTTTCCCGCCCACCATCGGCCTTGGCCGATTTCAGGAAAAATGTCATCCATTGTCTTTCCAAACTTAGTGTTCTCTGCAAACATGGTTATATATTCCTTCATCCAAGTCATTAATAGTAACGGTGCAAAGTTAAGATGCCCATACAGATCTCTGGCAACATCATTTGGCACATTCTCGTTGCCCCTACTTTCTGTCTTCAACCTTAGAATCATCGAGGGCTTAATTCTGGCAAGGTGACCTTTTAATGAATATTGAACATTGTTCAGTGGGAAACTCTACCCACTTTCAAACTATCTTGGAAGTCAGAAGAACAAAATTCCAACAGTTGATCGCATCCTCAGGAAAACAGATCCCAACAAATTTAGTGACCCTGCCTACAATGATTCTGACTGTTGGTGGGAGGGGAAGATTCCGACACTAGAATTGATACAGGAAGAGGGGATTTAAAATCACAGAAATCCACTTGATAAGTAGAGGGAGGTGGGATTTTACATCATAGATAACTCATTCAACAAGCAAATGGAGACAGGAATGAAGTTGAGAAGCAAGAGCTATGTTTTGAATCTTACATTTATTATCAGGATGTGGCCAATGCTGACAAATCATATTTATTACATGTCGCTAGTTGTTCTGAGAAAGTGGTGGTGGATCTTCTCCTTGAACCCACAAGTATAGATAAAATGTATAAGGAGAGAATTCCGGAATGGCAGCTGAGTGACGATGATGGAAAGACCCAGTCAGAAAAGCGTGTAATCTGGAGGGAAATTTGGATCTAAATGTGAACCTACAACATTGCACCTCTCATCCTTCGTCTTGGCATAGATGAAGTGGTACATCCTGGCCTGTGACTAGTGGAGTGCCACAAGTACTAGGACCTCAGCTATTTATAATCTATATTTGTGACTTAGACAAAGAGACAGAAGGTAGAATTATATGGTCCCACCGCAGTGCAGCGGGGCTGGAAAGGTGGCAAGCTATTTAAATGTCCATTAATTTGCACTGCACCAGAAGGGAGGGGAGGGGCATAACATTTTACCCAGAGAGAAATATATCTACCTTTGCTGATGATACCAATCTAGGTTGAAGTGTAAGCTTTGAAGAAGATATAGAGCGGCTGCAATAAGATATAGACTGGTTAAGTGAGTGGGCAGCAAGATGCCAGATGGAGTATAACATGGGGAAGTGTGAAGTTATTCAATTTGGTTGTAAGAATAGAAAAACAGAATATGTTTTTAAAGTGTTGAAGCTTGTAAATGTTGATGTTCAAAGAGACGTATGTATGCTTGGAGAAGGAAAGTTAACATTTCAGATACAGCAAGCATTTAGTAAGGCATATGGTATGTTTGTCTTTATTGCAAGGGCATGGGGAGTGAGAGTGACTGCCCCTGAAATCAAGGCACCATTTAACCGAGTGTAAGTTCAAGGAGACCTGGCAAAATTAAAGTCAGTGGGAGCAGGTGGTAAAACCTCTTTTGATTGGAGCAATACTTGGCACAAAGGGTTGTGGTGATTGAAGGTCAATCATCTCAGTGCCAGGACATCATTGCAGGAGTTCCTCAGGGTCACCCAACCATCTTCAGCTGTTTCATCAATGACCTTCACTCCATCATAAGGTCAGAAGTGGGGATGTTCACTGATAATTGCACAATGTTCAGCACCATTCGCAACTCGTCAGAAACTGAAGCAGTCCATGTCAATATGCAACGAGACCTGGACAATATTCAAGCTTGGGTAAGTGCCAAGTAACATTCACACCACACAAGTGCCAGGCATTGATCATCTCCTACTAGACAGAATCCCAACCATCTCCCCAAGACATTCAATGGTATTATCATCACTGAATCCCCCACTGTCAACATCCTGGGGGTTACTATTGAAACTGAATTGGACTAGCCATAGACATACAGTGGCTACAAGAGCAGGTCAGAAACTGAGAGCTCTGTGGAGAGTAACTCATCTCCTGACTCCCCAGAGCCTGTCCATCATCTACAAGGCACAAATCAGGAGTGTGATGGAATACTTTCCACTTGTCCGGATAAGTGCAGCTCCAACAACACTCAAGAAGCTCGACAACATGAGGGACAAAGCAATCCACTTGATCGGCACCTGACCCACCACTTTGTGCATTCAATCCCTTCACCACCGATGCACAATGATAGCAGTGTATACTGTATACAAGGTGCACTCCAGCAACTCACGAAGCCTATTGCAAACACATGATCTCTAGCACCCTGAAGGACAAGGGTAGCAGATGCATGGGAATACCACCACCTGCAAGTTCCTCTCCATCCTGACTTGGAAACATTTCACCGTTCCTTTATGGGATCAAAACTCAGGAAGTCCCTTCCAAACAACACTGTGGCTGTTCCCACACCAGGTGGACTGTCATGGCTCAAGAAGGTAGCTCACCATTACCTTCTCAAGGAAAATTAGGGATGGGCAATAAATGTTTTCCTTGCTAGTGATGCCCTGTGGAAGAATAAGAAAAAGACAAGAATGAAAAAGTCTTGCTACAATGGTTAGGAATTTGTGGAGACCACAACTGGAATATTGTGTGTAGTTTTGTTCTCTATGTCGAAGGAAGGATGTTCTTGCCTTTGAGTTGTACAGCGAATGTTCATTAGATTTGTCCCTGGGAAGAGAGGATTGTCCTAAAAGGAGCGGTTGAATAAATTTGGCCAAATTCTCTGGAATTTAGAATATGTGATCACATTGAAACAAACAAATTCTGAAGTGGCTTAACAGGATAGACACTGAGAGGTTGTTTTCACCGGCTGGGAATCCAGAACATGCAGGTACAGTTTCAGGATAAGGGGACAATTATTTAGGACTGAGATGAGGAGAAATTTCATCATTCAAAGGGTTGTAAATCTTTCGCATTCTCTGCCATAGACGTATATGGATGCTTCATCATTGACCATATTTAAGGCTGGGACAGACAGACTTTTGGTCTCAGGGAATTAAGGGTTATGGAGAGTGGACGGGAAGTGGAGTTGAAGCCCATGATCAGCCTTGATCTTATTAAATGGTGGAGCAGGCTTGATGGGCCATGTTGTCCACTTTTGCTCCTATTTCTTGTGTTCTTACGTTCACACACACACACACAGAGCCACAGTTAAGACAAAAGAAACAGATATGTGGATCAAGAGAAGATTAAGTAGCGAGAGACACAGACAAATTTTCGGCCATTCCCGCTGATAGGATCTTCCGGTCCTGCTGATGGTGACCAAGTGTCATTATGGCTTCTGACACCCCTGGGCCTTCACTTTGCTTCACACCTTCTAAATCCTTTCCAAGTTTGCTTCTGCTCCACTTTTACTGATTTCTTTACCTGAAGTTGAAGGTTGTGAGGCATGCAAATCCTCAGAGACATCGGCAGGACTGGAGGATCCCACCTCCAGCTAATGGCAGGCAGCCTTAACCACTGGAAAATACATCACAGGGGGCCAGGAAACCCCTCCCAAACTTACTACAAATCAAAGGGACACAAACAGCAAGAGGTAAAGAAATCCGTGAAAGTGGACCGAAGCAAACTTGGAAAGGGTTTATAAGGTCAGATCTAAGTGAAGGCCTCAGGGGTGTCAAAAGCCATAATGATACTTGGACTCCACAAATTAGATTCTGTAAAGGGCGAGCTCCAATGATAGCTATTGAGCATGTGCATAAGGAGCTATGTCATAGTGATGTCACTTACTCAGAGAAGATGAGTAAGCAGTGCCTCAGAGAGTAGCTGTAGCTCTGTCCTAACGTCCGATCACGATCACCTTGTCAGTAGTTAATTATGTAAATACAGGTAATTTGAATGAAAGACCATTGGCTTCAGAATGATTTTTGTAGAAGTGCTGGGTTCCCAAACACTGACAAGAACTTGTAACAAACAATACTTTATTCACTGGCTGAGCAGTGTGTACTCTGCCCGTGCTCAGGGGAGAACTCTCACACTCCTGACATGTGACCCTTTTGTCACCACATGATCATGTGACCACTCAGTCATAATCTTCCCGATTTAAGTTGGGACAGCCGGTGGTAATGAGATGTGACAGTGTGCTCGAACTGTAAATGTGTACAACCCATTATATAATGTACAGATTGAACAGGTTAACAATACATAACTACTTACATATGGTGAGATACGAATTAAACTATTGCAGTTGGCAGATAACCCATCACGTCTCCCCTCTCCTCCCCCTGCTCCTTTTTTGTTTCGAAGGCCAGTTGCATACGAGGTGGTGATATAGTCCTAGAACCTAGATTTGATCACACAACCTGAGTGTATGGTTATGCTGCTTGGTTGTGCTGTAGTTTCTCTCAGGCTGGTGTCCTTGGTATGGACGACCTGGGGCATTCTGTCAGTGTGTTCATTGAGTGTAGAGCTCACTGCGATGGCCTCCGGAGTGGTCTGCATGTTCACCGCTGTCGAGGGTCTGTATTGTAGGCCAGATGACTAGAGTGCTGTGGCATCTGTTGGTGTTGGTGCTGGTTCCAATACCTGTAGGAGGTGATGGCAGTTGTGTACATAGTGGGCATCATCTAAGGCTACCACATAACTGTTCAGTTGGGGGGCATGGCTGTGAACCACCACCAACTTGTCATGGCGGTCTGGATCCTGATTGTTTTACCAGGTGTAAGAAGGTGTAGTCTGTGTGCATTTTGATCATAGTGCGTTTTGCTTCTCAATCATTGTTGCCTGAGGGTATCATTCACATATAACTATGGGTACTCAAACATCAAAGTATTGTACCACTGGCGGGGCTGGGAGTACCAGTCTGTTGAAGACTGTTTTGTGGTGCTATAGCCAACACCATTTGACATCCTGGTGGGGGAATTGACAGAGGTCTTGTGACCTCACTGTAGCATGAAATGAACTTAGAAAGATCATTTGTCAGACAGAAATAGCCATCTGTCATATCATCATTGTTTTGTTTGGATTGGACTTCACACCATCGGCTGTGAGTAAATGGCTTCTGACACCCTTGGGCCTTCATTTTGCTTCCCACCTTCTAAATCCTTCCCAAGTTTGCTTCTGCTCCACTTTTACTGATTTCTTTACCTGAGGTTGAAGGTTATGAGGCATGCAAATCCTCATAGACCTCAGCAGGACTGGAGGATCCCGCCTCCAGCCAATGGAAGGCAGCCTCAACCACTGGAAAATACACCACAGGGGGCCAGAAAATCCCTAGAGAAACTAGTTGACCCTGAATCTGCATAATGCAAGGTTAAGCTTCAATTGTATCTTCCTGATTCTGTCATGGATGAATCGAATAGTTCCTGCATAGTACAACCACAAACCAGAATGTTATCGATGATGGGTTCGCAAGGCTAGTCTACAAAGAGTTGCATCATGCATTGCTGGAAAACCTTACTACAAGTGGGGATCCTATAGGGCATGCAGAGAAAACAATACTTGTCTACCAGAAACATAATTGTGGTACATTTCATAGATGTTTCATCTAATGGAATCTGCTGGAACCCACATTTTTCATACAGGATTCTGAAAACCTTGGCATTGCACATGTCTGCTATCACTTGTTCCATTGTTTTCATAAGGTGATGTGGCCTGAGCAGCACCTTGTTTAAGTGAACTGGGTCAATGCAATTCCTGACCATGCCATCTTTCTTTACAGGAGCTACCATTGCTGAAACCCATTCTGTGATCTTGCCTATGGGAGTTATGACACCTCTCGTGTCGTCATCTGATGCAGCTCATTGACTACTTTCTGCTTCATGCTTATGGGTTCTCTTCTCGGAGCACAGCCTGTTGGAGGCACCGAATCATCTAGCCTCATGTGCTGGTAGGTTATTAATGATGTCACAGTTAAAGATAATTTCTGGGGCCTGATGTTGTAAAGCATGTACCTCTGGATCAAGTTGGATGAGCCTCAATGTGATGCTGTCCCAAAAACCTAACAGTGGCCTTACATTCTGGTCGACTGTGTGAAACTTGAAGCTGCCCTGTCTGCAATGGAAAATGGCCACACCTTCTGTGTGATGATTTGTCTGCCATAACCCATGAGGTCCACCTGGGCCCTGTGCTGCATATGGGTCTAGTTCCACAGAATAAAATCCATACAGTGCAGCCTCAGGCCATTAGATCCATTGAGGCTGCACAGTCTCTCCCCCATACTTGTACTCTGCCCCCGTGCTGGGGAGAACTCTCACATGCCAGCACATAATTCCTTCATGTCATCACATGACCACTCGGTTTGCAGTTTCTTCTAACCAAGGGATCCCGAGACAAACCTACAAGAACAAAGGGGGTGAGTTTCCCATCCCGCTGCACTGACTTTTAAGTGCAGCAGGCCAGGAGACCTAAGCAGGGCCAGATTAGCGCGATCCACGCTGGGTGTCTGGCCCCGAATCCCAGCGTTGGATTTCCAGTGCTGTCAGCTCCATGCCGGAAATAGGTGCAGAGCCGCATAATTCATGCACATGGTAATTTTAATATTATTTAAATATAATTAGTGAGCCTGGGACTGAAGTTTCCATGCCCGCTTGCATCTCCCACCACCCAATCCAGGAGTGGTTCACTCCAGCAGGGATTACGATAGCTCCCCACTTGCGGCAAGCTAGCGACCTGATGCCACTGGAATGAAGACGGGGCGATTGGGGCCGCCCAGAGAGTCAGACGCTGAGGGGTGTACCCCCTGGGCATTGGCACCTTGGTAGTGTGAGCCTGGGCCCCTTGGCACTGCCCAAAGGGCAAGGTGCCAATGCCCAGTGGGCACACTGGCACTGCCCACCGAGCTAGAGCAGTGTCAAGGGGACAGGACCTAATGGGGCAGGGCCTGATGGGGGCAGGGCCTGATCGGCTGATTGGTGGGGGTGAAGGTGGGGCGGGGTCCCATTGCCACTCTGCAGTCGGGATCCGTGGGGGAGGGAGGAAGGCCAGTGATTGGGGCTGGCCATCGGGCTGGGGTCAGCTTGCTGGTGGGGGGGGGGGTCGGAGCTGCGGGGGCGGTCGGCACATTCGGGGAGGGGGTCGGCACTGCGGGAGGGGGGTTGGGACTGCCACAGGGGAGGGAGCGGTCGGGGCGGGTGCTAGAAATTGAGGCAGGACGGCTGGGGCAGGGCATGTTTGGGGGTCCAGCTGGCGATGCTGATCTTGATGCTGACACATTGGCGCATGCGCAATGGCTCGCTCAGCGCTATGCTGCCAGCCTCTTCAGCGGGAATAGGCCCCACCCACTGATTTTCAGCATGAGTCACTCTGCAGTGCATGGAGGTTCTTCTCTGAACTCCCACTGAATACACATCATGATTTAGTCGCAAATTCGACACCTAGAATTTTTGGGGGAGAATTGCCCCCAAAGATTCCAAACTCAACCTTACTCCTCATCACTCTTTAGAGCTGTGTGTATACATGTAATAACTTCAATCAGGCCACTGAGGTTGGCCCATTGGAGTATGAACTCCCTGATTAAAGATCCAATTGATGGGCCAATCATGGAATCTTTGCCTTGTACTTAACAGGGAGTGTCAGTTCCTCTAACACCCTTGGAGGTATACTGCTGACTGATACCACTCTGTGTACTGCTGTTAGAGTTTGTAAATAAAGGGATTTTGGTGAAGGGACTTCTGCCTCCGAAGATTTATTACAATACAATGGTCAACATGGGCTGCAAAGTTTTCAATTCCTAGAAGGTTATTTTTGGCTCGTTGTGGGTGTACTGGGTAACACATGAAATGATATCACAGAACCTCAATCCAGAATGCTTTGCTGATTTACTTGCAAGCTTAATTGAGAACCAATCTGCTGTTGATTTATGGGAATAGTACTTCCAATATACACTACACAATGACTCCATATGACCTTCCTATCTACCAGGGCTATTGTCTGTTTATTCAAGGAAATCTGGTAAATTGCAATCCCTGGAAAAGAATTAAGAACTCTGCCCTGCTATATTTTTATAAGTGAATACATTATTGCAGAAACATTACAAAAAAAAAGAAGAGAGAAAAGAGCCAGGGCAAACTTTAAATGTGTTTAACCTTGGCTCCACAGATGAATCATAATTACACATAGAGGTCTCTCATTCTGTATTTAAATAGCATTAATTAAAGAGCATTGGAGACTTTTTATCTCAGGGCCAAAGTTCTGCTCAATAGCACAGGAGGATGCTAAAAATTCATTGACCCTTTCAGAGCAAGTACAATGCTCCTTGGGAGAAGCAGTGAACAAGAGTTTAGATTAAAAAGAAAAATGGGGCTCTTTTTGGAGAAAAGAACAAAATGAAAAATGTTGACCTCTAAAAGTAATTTGCTCTCTGCTTAACGTACTCCTTTTAAAAAATTTGTTATATTATGTTTTCTTTTAAAACCCAGGGAAGTCATTGTAAGACATATTCACCTTTTTCCCCAGTTTACATTTATTGAAAGAATTCCTTCCAATTTTCTACTGCATGGAGATTTATTTGCACAAGCTGCCATTTTGCAAAAGGGCTATGACTCAGATTCAAGAGAAAATTTACAATATACACTGCATTTTATCAAGCTAATACAATAACAATGGAATAATTTTTTTAAAATGCCGTCCTTGAATGTGACATTTTTTTTTGGTTAAACCTTTCATTTGAAATGTGCGGCTTTGTTTTCCAGGACTTTTTTGTTCTATTCATTCTTAGGATGTGGGCGGCACTGGCAAGGCCAACCTTTATTGCCCTTTCCTACCTGCCCTTGAGAAGATGGTCATGGGACTTCCTTCTTAAATCGCTGGGATCCACGTGGTGAAGGTACGCTCACAGTTCCGTTAGGGAGAGCGCTGCAGGATTTTGACTCAGCAACATTGAAGCAATGGCAACATAAGTCCAAGATGGGACGGTGAATGACTTGGAATGGGGGCTTGGGAATATTGGCATTCGCATGGATCTGCTGCTAAGGGCAAACATCCTCGTCGGGGTGATTTGCTCATGCTGTTGGGGAGGGTTTAAAGTAGCTTGGATGGGAACCTGAGGGTATGTTCAAATAGGAGGAAAACAAAGCTGGTAACAGGTGATTTGTCTTTGACCAGCACAGACATGATGGGCCGAGGGGCCCTTTTCTGTGCTGTAGACCTCTATGACTCTGACAGTAGTAAAAGAAAGTGGGTGACTGCAGAAACAAAGGCCAACATCAAATAGAGTCAAAATATGGAATACTGCTAAAATGGCAGAATTAAAGGTACTCTGAATGCACACAACTTGGTGGCACAAGTAGAAGTAAACAAATGTGGCCTATTTGCCAATATGGAGAAATGGCTGCAGGGTGACTAAGGCTGGGAACTGAATATTCGAGAATATTCAACATTTAGGAAGGAAAGGCAAAAGGATAAAGAGGTGGGGTAGTGCCAGTAATAAGGTATGAGATGAGCACATTAGTGAAAGAGGGTCTTGATCAAAAGAACAAAATATAGAATCAGTTTGGGTGGAGCTAAGAAACAGCAAGGGGCAACAAACATTAGTCGGAGTTGTTTATAGCCACAAAATAGTACTGGGGTGGGAATGTTGAGTCATGGTATAAATCAGGAATCTAGAGATGCACGTGACAAAGGTTATGCAGCAATCATTGAAAACTTCAATCTACATATGGACTGGGAAAATCCAATGAATAGTAATGCTATGGAGCATGAATTCCTGGAATGTTTACAAGGTTTTTTTTCCACAGCAATATGTTGTGGAACCAACCAAGGATCAGGCTATTTTAGATCTGGTATTATGCAATGAGGAAGAGTAATTAATAATCTTGTTATTGCCCTTGAGAAAGTGATGGTGAGCTGCCTTCTTGATCCTCTGCAGTCCATGTAGTGTAGGCACACCCACAGTGCTGTTAGGGAGGGAGTTGCAGGATTTTGCCCCAGTGAGGGGAACCTCCACTGGGAGTCTTCGATAGATTAAAATTAGTTTTAATATTTACGCTGTAGCTTCTGCTCAGTGAATACTGCCCCCCCCCCTCCCCCACCACCCCGGTGGTGTGACGTCAAACTGGCAAACATCACTATTAGTTTTCAAAAATGAAAATAGTCATGATGTCCATGCAGGGAGTACAGAGGTGCCTGTAGTTTGAGGAACAAGGCTGGGCATTGTCCCCGGCACCCCAGTAGTACCAAGAGGACAGTGCCAAGGAAGCAGTGTCAAGGTGCCAATGCCAAAGAGGTGGTGCCAAGCAGGTGCTGGCAGTGGGTGTAACCATCCTCCAATGGGGAGGGGAGCTTCCCTTATGTGTGGTGTCGGGGTGAGAGGCGAGCCTGAATGCCTGTGAGGGGGGAGGGGAGGGTGCCGCTGGCTATAAAGGGGGAGGGGAGAGCCCCAATGGCTGTGAAGGAGGGAGGGGAGAGCCCCGATGGCTGTGAAGGAGGGAGGGGAGAGCCCCGATGGCTGTGAAGGAGGGAGGGGAGAGCCCCAATGCCTGCAAGGTGGTGGGGGAAAGGGGGTAGAGTCCAAATGGCTGTGAGGGGTGGGGGATGCCCTGATGTTGGCGCTGTGGTAAGGGGTGTGCCCCAATGCATGGGGGATGCCAGTCTCCATAGGGGTCGTCCTGATCTCCATGAAGGGGAGGTGGGGCCTTATATGTAACTTTAAAAAGGATATCCTGATCTCAGAATGCCAGTGTTGCTGGTGAGTTTAGGCCCCGCCCCTCCAGCTGGTTGTGTGATCCCTGCCAGTGCTCTGAAATTGTTAAATCAGGTGAGAAAAGATGACTTTGAAACCATGAATTTCACACAGGTTTTTCCCCTGATCCAGTATTCTGCAAGTTTGGGAAAATTGCACCCTTGTGTTTGTCTTCACAGAGGACAGTACAAAATGTCTCCCAGAAACAATGGTAAATCAAGGGAGTAGTGAGAATAAGAAACTGATGGAAATTAATATGAGTAAAAATATCATATCAGATCAATTAATGGGACTGAAAGTTCACAAATCCCCTGGACCCTACATCTCAGAGAGCTGAAAGAGGTGGCTGTTGGGATAATGGATGCATTGGTGGTCATCTTGCAAAATGCTACAGAATCTGGAATGGTTCATGTATTTTGGAAGGTGACAAATGTAATCCCAAATATCTAAGAAATGTGGGAGAAAGTAAACAGGAAACCACAGAGATATTAAACTGACATCAGTGGTAGAGAAAAAAAATAGAATCTCGTATAAATGATGTGATAACTTGACACTCAGAAAAAGAGCGTGATTCATCCAAATCGGCTCCAGGTATTCCCACCAGTGAGCAAAATGGAGTGTTTCCCGCTGACATTAGCAGCACCTGTCATATGGGATTCAATTTGCTCATCGCAGGAAACACAATGGCAAGCTCGGCTTTTCTGAGATCAGGGTGCCATATTTAAAGGGCGCTCAATCTCAAGATTCAGATTCAGGCCCCCTTCCTCAACCACCACAAAAGAATAGAAAAAGGGTCCCCTCAGGAATGGGGGAGAGTCCCGAGATCAACCCTTTGCCCCCAGCCCATGCCCACCAACCCCAAGGTCCCTTGGGGGACCCTCCCTCTGCAACCTCGCAGTGGCTGAGGGGCACATGGGGCATTGCACTTACCTCCTTTAACCCCTCAGGGTCCACCACACCAGGTCCACAAATGTCAGAGCATCATCAAAGCCTGGCCGGTGCTGGGGAGGTGGGTGCATGGTGGGAGGCCACTGAACTGGGCTTCCAGCCAGCTAATGAAATGTAAATCAGTGGATTTGCATAATGCTCATGTTCCTGCTTGATCTTGGTGGGAATCTGATCAGGGCCAGTGAAGCGGGCCAAGTGAATGACAAAAGGTTTGCAAGGTGGAAATCCCATTTTAACCACGATGCCCTATTCAGCGGGATGTCGGGATTCCCGCCTGCGGAGAATCTCACCCCCCCATCTTCCCATAATGATCTGTTTGGACAGTTTCTACATGGATTTATGAAAGGGAAATCACATTTGACAAAGCTGTTGGAGTTTTTTGAGGATTGAGTCTGGAAGGGACTGACTGGAAGCGTGGTGGAGGCAGGTTCGATTCAAGAGAACAGTCGATGATTATTTGAATAGAACCAATGTGCAGGGGTACGGGGAAAAGGCAGAAGAATGGCACTAAGTCATGATGCTTGTTTGGAGAGCTGGTGAATACTGCACCACAACAATTTTGTGATATTAGCAGAATAGATAAAGGGGAACTAGTAGATGTGGTGTATTTGGATTTGAGAATGCTTTCGATAAGGTCCCACACAGAAGGTTAGTAAACAAAATTAGAGCACATGGGATAGAGGTAATGTACTGGCATGGATTGAGGATTGGTTAAAGAACGAGAATAGGAATGAGCAAATAATTCTCAGGTTGGCAAGCTGTAACTGGTCAGGTAGTGCAAGGAAAGGTGGCTTGCTCCCAGCTGTTCACAATCTTTATAATGATTTGGATAAGGGGACCAAATGTAATATTTTCAAGTTTGCACATTGGGTGGGAATGCATGTTGTGAGGAGAATGCAAAGAGACTTCAAGGAGATTTCGACAGGCTTAGTGAATGGGCAAGAGCATGGCAGATTGGAATATAATGTGGGTAAGTGTGAGGTCATCCACTTTGGCAAGAGGAGCAGAGGTACAGAGTATTTCTTAAATGGTGAGAGATTGAGGTGCTAATGTTCATAAGTCACTGAAAGCTAACATACAGCAAGCAATTAGCAAGGAAAATGGTGTGTTCACCTTTATTACAAGAGGATTTGAGTTCAGGAGTAGCGAAGTTTGATTCAATTGTACAGAACCTTGGTTAGACCTATGAGCAGTTTTTGTCCCTTTACCTAAGGAAGGATATACTTGTCATAGAAGGAGTGCTGCAGAGGTTCACTGGGCTGATACCGGGGTTGGCGAGACTGTCTTTTGAGGTGAGATTAAGAAGACTGGTCCTTTATTCTTTAGAGTTTGGAAGAATGAGAGGTGATGTCAATGAAATTTACAAATTTCTTAAAAGAGCTAGACAGAGTTGATGCTGAAAGGAAGTTTGCCCTGGCTTGGGGACAGGGGATGAGGCTGGTGTTTTTTTTTTGGGGGGCACGGTAGGAAGCGGGGGGCAGACGGGCAGATACCAAGGAACACAGTCTCAGAATAAGGAGCAAGTCATTTAGGACTGAGATGAAGAGGGATTTCTTGATACAGAAGGTAACCTGTAGAATTTTATCACAGGAGACTGTGGAAGTACAGTCATTGAATATGTTCAAGACTGATATCAATATTTCTTAATAGTAAAGACTTTAGTGGGTATGGGGATGTGTGGGAAAATTATGTTGAAGTTGATGATCAGCCATAATCTAGTTGAGTGGCAGAGAAAGCTCAAGGGGCTGAATGCCTAATCCTGCTCCTATATCCAGGTTCCTATCTTCCTGTGGTAGTGGAAGGTGTTGGAGGAGGAGCCTTGGTGAGTTGCTGCCATGCATTTTGTAGATGTTACAGAGTGCAGCCATGACAGAAGATGATAAAGCGTTTGGACTAATGAATGAAGGGAAGGTCAAACAGAATATCTTGTTCCGAATTATGAACATCGGAGCATAGGAAGTAGGTGGCATGGTGGCACAGTGGTTAGCACTGCTGCCTCACAGCGCCAAGGACCCAGGTTCAATTCCAGCCTCGGGTCTCTGTCTGTGTGGAGTCTGCACATTCTCCTCGTGTCTGCGTGGGTTTCCTCCGGGTGCTCCGGTTGCCTCCCACAGTCCAAAGATGTGCGGCTTAGATTGATTGGCCGTGCTGAATTGACCCTAGTGTCAGGGGGATTAGCAGGGTAAATATGAGGGGCTATGAGAATAGGATGTGGGTGGGATTGTGGTCGGTGCAGGGGGCCAAATGGCCTCCTTCTGCACTGTAGAGGTTCTATGATTCTGTGAAAGGAGCAGAAGTTGGCAAATTCAGCCCTTCGAGCCTGCTCCACCTTTCAATCAGATCATGGCTGATCTCTCACTGTTCTCAAATCCACCTCCCCACCTGCTCCCCATATCCCTTTATCCCATTTGTTATTAGAAATATATCGCCTCCTTGAAACCAGTCAACGATTCAGACTCCACCACGCTATTGGGCAGCGAGTTCCACAAATTCACCACCCTCTGCGAGAAGTAGTTCCTCCTCGTCTCAGCTTTAAATCTACCGCCTCTCAACCTATACCTGTGACCTCTCGTTCAAGATTGCCCCATAAAAGGAAACATTTGGTCTACATTTATTTATCAATCCTTTTTAAAATTTTATACACTTTGATCAGATCCCCTCTCATCCTTCTAAACTCCAGCGAGTATAAGCCCAATATTTCTCCTCGTACGTCAACCCTTTCATCCCTGGAACAATCTGGTGAACATTCTCTGAACTGCCTCCATTGCCACCACATCCTTCCTCAAATAAGGAGACCAAAACTGGACACAATACTCCAGATGTGGTCTCACTAACACACTATACAATTGCAACAACACTTCTCTACTTTTATACTCCAGTCTCTTTGCAATAAATGCAAACATCCCATTTGCTTTCTTTAATTACATACTGCACTTGCATATCGACTTTCTGTGATTCATGAACAGAGACACCCAGATCCCTCTGCCTGGACGCATTTTGAATCTGCTTTCCATTTAAGTAAGAATTTGCCTTTTTATTTTTTCTGCCACAATGGACAATCTCACACTTATCCACATTAAACTCCATCTGCCAAATGGGGGGGATCAATTATTTCATTGTATCAATTACCCTGCCTATTTCCCCCCCCCCCCAACCCCAACCATTCCATTTCTTAGTTGCGCTAACTACCAAGGTCTCTTGGAGATCCTTTTACAATGAAATTGCTAGTCCCCTGGGAGTGACAGAGTGACATCTCCCAAAGACACACTTCACTCTATTACTAATACACACAGACAAGGATGTTTCGATGAATCTCTGCAATTGGTTGATTTTGGCTGGGAGTTTTGTCAGGTTTTATAATTGACCTCAGCTTTGGAAAGGAACATTTTACTAGATTCTCTAACTGAACTCATTGCCAGTGATCCCAATTCTTGCCACAATTCAGCATCCAGTACACATCAGTCTTACTTAAGTCTCACACTTTATACTCATGCAACCTCAGTTCAAGAGCACTGCAAATTATTCATCTCAATTTGAATGAATGTAGCCAGTCGACATATTTCACAAGAACAAATCACTTATCACCAGTCTACAAAATCAACCAATGGAAGGCAGCTACAGCTCAGCCAATCAAATTGCTCAAAATGCATTTCTAAAATCTTTGAACCAATTGATATGATCAAGTCTCTGCTCCGGAGATTCCAGCAATTCCACCCATTTCCCTGATCACACTCTGAGGCTGAACCAGACTGTTCCATCTGCTCCATCACCAAGACTTGTCCCCACCCTACCTCTCCCCCATCGCATCCTTCCTCCATCCCACCCCATCCCTACCCACTTCTCCATCTTCCAGCCTGACAATCATTTGAGATATTTGTTCTCCACCTGTAATATTTTGCAAAGACGGGCAACCACCAAGTAGATTAATGAATGAATAGTTTATTAAGGTAAGTAATTGTGCACAGAGAGTGATATAAAGGCTATCGTACTCCACGACTCCACACTCCTAACGGCAAGGAAAATCCAGACTCAACTCTAGGATTCGTGTGCTCTGACCCAATTGGCCAAATGGGTCACATGACCCCTGAGAGCGTGCCCCTTAAAGGGGCACACTACCACACCACCAATTCTGCCCTCTTGCACATCCCTGATTATTCGCCTCATGATTGATGGCTGTGCCTTTGACTGTCTATGCTGTAGGCAAAGGAATTCCTTCACTGCATCTCTCGATCTCTCTTTATTTTTTCAAGATGCCCCTTAAAATCTGCCTTTTCCCCAGCTTCTTGTCGTCTGATTGAATATCCCCGAGTAGCTCAGTATCTATCAAATTTTGTTTGATAATGATCGCACGCAGCAGGGCAGGACATTTTACTTTGTTAAAAGTTATATATAAATCCAAATTCTTGTATAGAAGTGTTGATGAGCCACCATTTCCTCCAACTTACAAATATGAACAGATATTATTGGAAATTGGGCCCCAAGCTATTTAAAATCTACATCAGTGACTTGGATGAAGGGATCAAATGCATGGTTGGTAAATTTGCTGATGACACAAAGATAGGTCCATGAGTGCCTGAATTCCCCAGCCATTCATGCCCTGTTGCTGCTGCCAGAGAGAACGGAGAATTTGGCACTCAGCCAAATTTCTATTCCCTGCAGCAGGACCGGAAAGTCCCAGCTACGAGCAAGGTTGGAGAATCCAGCCCAAAGAGTTTACAAAGGGATTGAGATGGATTAAATGAGTAGGCAAAAATTTGGTAGATGGAGTATATGTGGGGAAAATGTGAACTTGTCCACTTTGGAAGCAAAAATGGAAATGCAGCATCTTATTTAAATGGAGACAGACTACAGAACTCTGTGGTATGGAGGGATATGGGTGGGCGTGTGTGTGGTGTAAAAATGCACTAAAGGTTAGCATGTACATACAGCAAGTGGGGTTAGGAAGGCAAATTGAATGTTGGTATTTATTACAAAGGGAATCAAGCTTAAAAGTAGGAAAGCATTGCTACAGCTGTACAGGGTTTTAATCAGAATGTATCTGGGGTACTGTGTACAGTTTTAATGTCCTGAAATGATATAATTGCATTAGAAGGTTCACTTGACTGATTCCTGAGATGAAGTGGTTATCTTACAAGGAAAGGTTGGACTGGTTGGACCTGTATCCACTGGAGTTTAGAAGAATGAGAGATGATCTTATTGAAACATATAAGATCCTGGGGGGACCAACTGACAAGATGGATGCCGAGAGAATGTTTCTCTCTGTGGTGGAATCTAGAACTCGAGGAGACTGTTTACAAAATTAGGCATTTTCCATTTAAAAGATTATTATTTTTCTCTCAGTGGGTCGTTAGCCTTTGGAGTTCTCTTCTTTAGGGAGCAGTGAAGGTAGGGTCATTGCAGTCTGAGTTACATGAATTTTTCATCAACAATTAGGGAGTCAAAGGGCATGGGGGTAGGTAGGAAAGTAGATTCATGGCCACAATCATTTCAGCCACGATCTTAACGAGTGGCAAAGCAGCCTCAAGGGGCTGAATGGCCTACTCCTACTCATCTTTCATATTGCGCTCTTGTGAAATAATCAGGTTAGGCAACACTATGGAGAAAGAAACAGAGCTAATGGTACCTAACTTTTATGGGGAGGATGCAAGGGGACAGTTTAGCTGTGAGGAAATCCAGAACAGGGCTAGAATTCCCCGGTCTTGTATGTCCACTAGCGCTGCCAGGGGGAATGGAGAATTTGGCACTCAGCCAAATCTCCATTCACAGCAGCGAGTCCAGAGAATCCCAGCTGCGGGTAAGATTGGAGAATTCCGGCCCAGATTTCACTCAGGTTCTCCTTATTACCTTGCTCCGCACCTTCCCCCCATCCCCACTCCCACTATCGCACTTCCTTTAGAATTAGAACCAAACTAGTTCCAGACTGGTTGTGTTCAGGTTTGACATTTTTTACATTGTACTTTGCACCTGACTCAAACCCACCTTGGTGGTTAAAATTGCACCCGATGTTACAGTTTGATGGCCTTCCTTTGAATGGAACCGGAAGATGCTGGAGATTTAAAAATTTATGTTAACTCGTTTTTATATATATATTGAAAATAGTTAAGCCTCACTCGGGGGAGCTGCGTTCAATTCTGGAAGCCAAACTTTAGAAATGATGCCAAGGCCTTGACTGTGTACAAAGGAGTTTTACCAGAATGGTACCAAGAATGAAGGATTTCAGTTAATTGGAGAGACTGGAGAAGCTGAGGGTTTCTCCGTAGAGTATAGAAGAGCTATAAGGAGATTTAATGGCCTCCTCTTGTGCTGTTCCTCTGATTAATAGAGGTGTTCAAAATAATGAACAGTTTTGGTGGAGCAATTGGTAGAAATTGTTATTAGTCAGTAAGGTCAGTAACAAGAGAACACAGGTTTAAGGAGATAGGCAAAAAAAACCACAGACGACATTGAGGAAACAATTTTTACACAGCAGGTTCTTGTGATTTGGAATGTGCTGCCTGAAAAGGTGGTGATGGCAGATTCAATCCTAACATTCAAAAGAGAAAAGAATAACTACTTTGCGAGCAATTGTGGAATCATGGTAATGTCACTGGATTAGTAATCAAGAAGTCTAGGTTAAAGCTCTAGGGACATGGGTTCAAATCCAAGGGCAGCAGGTGAAATTTAAATTCAGTTAATAAAGCTGGAATATAAAGCTAGTCCCAGTAATGATGACCATGAAACTGTCATCAATTGTTGTAAAAATTTTTTTTAGTTAATTAATGTCCGTGAGAGAAGGAAATCTGCCATCCTTACCTGGTTTGGCCTACATGTGATTCTATAACCACAATAATGTGGTTAACTCTTAGCTGCCCGGTGAAATGGCCGAGCAAGCCACACAGTTCAAGGATAAATAGGGATGGGCAACAAATGTTGAACTTGCCCGTGACAGTGAATGTATTTTGAAAAAGGGAAACATTTATAGGGTTATGGGGAGTGGGGCTAATCTGTAGCTCTACCAATGAGCTGGCACATCCAATATAGAGGCATAGAGACATAGAGGTTTACAGCATGGAAACAGGCCCTTCGGCCCAACTTGTCCATGCCGCCCAGTTTTTACCAGTAAGCTCTTCCCAATTGCCTGCATTTGGCCCATATTCCTCTATACACATCTTATCATGTAACTGTCTAAATGCTTTTTAAAAGACAAAATTGTACCCGTCTCTACTACTACCTCTGCCAGCTCGTTCCAGACACTCACCACCTTCTGTGTGAAAAAATTGCCTCTCTGGACCTTTTTGTATCTCTGCCCTCTCACTTTAAGGCTATGCCCTCTAGTTTTAGACTCCTCTACCTTTGGGAAAAGATGTTGACTATCTACCTTATCTATACCCCTCATTCTTTTCTAGACCTCTATAAGATTACCCCTAAGCCTCCTACACTCCAGGGAAAAGTGTCCCAGTCTATCCAGCCTCTCCTTATAACTCAAACCATCAAGGCCCAGTAGCATCCTAGTAACTCCTATGTGGAGTTACAGGGATAAGGCCTGAGTGGGATTGTTGTCAGTGCAGGCTCGATGGGCTGAATGGTCTCTTTCTGCACTGTGGGATTCTATGATAAATCTTTTCTGCTCTCTTTCTAGTTTAATAATATCCTTTCTATAATAGGGTGATCAGAACCTTACACAGTATTCCAAGAGTGGCCTTACCAATGTCTTGTACAACTTCAACAAGGCCTACCAATTCCTGTATTCAATGTTCTGATCAATGAAACCAAGCATGCTGAATGCCTTCTTCACCATCCTGTCCACCTGTGACTCCACTTTCAAGGAGCTATGAATCTGTACCCTTAGGTCTTTTTGTTCTATAACTCTGCCCAAAACCCTATCATTAACTGAGTAAGTCTTGCCCTGGTTCAATCTACCAAAATGCATTACATCACATTTATCTAAATTAAACTCCATCTGCCATTCACCAGCCCACTGGCCCAATTGGTCAAGGTCCCAATGCAATCCTAGATAACCTTCTTCACTGTCTACTATGCCACCAATCTTGGTGTCACCTGCAAACTTACTAATTCATGCCTCCTAAATTCTCATCCAACTCATTAATATAAATGACAAATAACAATGGACCCAGCACTGATCCCTGAGGCATCACTCTAAAAAATATCGCTCTACAACCACCCTCTGTCTTCTGTCATCAAGCCAATTTTGTATCCAATTGGTTACCTCACCCTGGATCCTGTGAAATTAACCTTATGCAAAAAGCTACCATGCGGTACCTTATCAAAGGCCTTGCTAAAGTCTATGTCGACAACGTTGACTGCACTGCCCTCATCTACCCTTCTTGGTTACCCCTTCATAAAACTTAATCAAATTCGTGAGACATGATTTTCCACTCACAAAGCCGTGCTAACTGTTCCTAATCAGTCTTTGCCTCTCTAAATACCTGTAGATCCTGTCTCTCAGAATACTTTCTAATAACTTACCCACTACAGATGTTAGGCTCACTGGCCTGTAGTGCCCAGGCTTTTCCCTGCAGCCCTTCTTTAGCAAAGGCGCAATATTTGCCACCCTCCAATCTTCAGGCACCTCACCTGTGGCTGTCGATGATTCAAATATCTCTGCTAGGAGACATGCAATTTCCTCCCTAGCCTTCCACAATACACTTCATCGATGAATGGGAAGCCACAGCACCGAGCTTCCCTTGTCGGACCTAATATCAAACTGATACTTGGTCACCTTGCTATTGCCCCGTGGTGGAAGCTCCGTCCTTGGATATGGGCTGAATGGCCTGCGGTGTACCATTTTATGATTGCACACAGCCAGGGAAGGGAGTTGGAAGATGGGTGGGTGAGGAAGAATGATCAAAGCAGATCAGCGATAGGGTGGAAGGCAGAAGTGATTCAATGAGAAAACATGATGGAGCAAGGCAAAATAATGCGGTAATGAACAAAAGTGGAAGTAAAAAAAAGGGATCTTAGCAAAGTGTAAGCAGTTACAGCAGGATTATTACTCACAACTGATGCCTGGGAAAATGGAAGGAGTGATTATGCATTGAAATTGTTCAACTCAAAGTTGAGGCCTGATTGTTGTAAGGTGTCCAATACAAAGGTGAGGTTCCTTGACTTTACACTGCAATAGTGAATGAAGCCAAACATATCAACATTGAGGAAAACCAATAGTTCAGGCTGAACTAGACACTTTGCAATCTTCCTGTCCAATTTGAGCCAGAACTATCCTTTGAATCCTACATCCTAGCCATCATCAAGATGGCTTGTTTCCACCTCTGCAGTATTGGCCCCTTCCACCCTATATAGCCTCACCCCTACTCAAAAAATTGAATATTAGGATCTGAACTCAAGTTGCTTAACTTTGCTTTTTAGGCTTGATTTTTAAGTAACCATTTGAGGCTGGTAGGTTCACCAGAAACAATGGCCTAGATTTGGCAGTTAAAATAATAATGAGGTTATCAGCAATTTCCTGCATCTGCATCACGCAGAAACCAGGAAATTCCAATCTCAGCTCTTCCTCAAGCTTCATTACACCAATGACGCACCAAGAGATTCAGCATTAAAATCCCTGGAGGGTGTGAAGTTGCTGAACTTTTCCATATGCCACTCACACAACATGCCAGAAGGAGTTAGAGCTTATTGATTGAAGCGCACGGGAATTTTTAATGCATTTTTAATTTTAAAGTTTAAGTCTTAACTGCTGCCAAACAATCTTCCTCACACTGAAAAATGACTTTTGCAAGCACCAACCCTTTAGATTTTAATTACTGTTGGAGAATAAAAATATTTATAAATTAATATTTCGTGCATGTTTCTTTCTGGTGCTATTATTTCTTTATATAATTGAATCATAGAATCCTACAGTATAGAAGGAGGCCATTGGTCCCATCAAGTCTGCACCAACAACAATCCCACCCAGGCCCTATCCCCATAACCCCACACATTTACCCTGCTAATCTCCCTGACACTAAGGGGCAATTTAGTATGGCCAATCAACCAAACCCACACATCTTTGGATATATATTAAACCCATCTTTCATTTCCTCTCCTTAGAACACTTAATGTATGTGATTTTATATTGAATTAAATATTCTGACTAATACCACTTGGTTTAGATTTTTATTTGTTGATTGGGATTCCTCCTCATTGATAAGATCATGGGCTGGATCCTCTGACTTCGCCCACAGTTGGAATTCTCTGGTCCAGCTGCAGTGAAAGGAGTTTTGGCTGAGCGTCAAATTCTCTGTTCTCACTGGCAGCGGTGGCAGGGTGAACGAGATCAGAGAATTCCAGCCCGAGACTCACATGTGAAGATTTGCCTCTTAGATCAGGTAGTAGAAGCTGGCCAGTGCACCGGGGGACCACTTACCCATGTGAACGATCCATTTTATTGCTATGACTGTTGGAAGTGACCAGCAGAATATCAAATATAGCACCAGAAGAAAGAACCAGATTACATCTTCTGAGCCCTCATGTTGTGGGCTTTAATCAGTTCCATTGTTGTTAAGATACATACTGAGCACCAAAGACAAGCGGTGCCTGGAGCCACCAAGCTCAGGTATGTTCAGATGGTTTGATAGGGACTTAAGACAATGCATGACTTGCCAGTGAACCAGATGCCAGCATGTTCAAAATGATGGATCAGCAATGATTAACCACTGAAGGCTACTCAATTCCTATCATGACTTACTAGAATAGCAGAGATGCACAGAATATTTTAGAATTATAGAATCCCCGACAGTACAGAAGGAGGTCATTCAGCCCATTGAGTCCGTACCGACCATAATCCCATCCAAGTCATATTCCCGTAACCCCACACATTTACCCTGCTAATCCCCCTGACACTAGGGTCATGGCCAATCAACCTAACCCGCGTATCTTTGGACAGGGTTTAGCAGAGTTTAGTACAATCTCATCTTAGCCCGTTCGCCCTTCAAGTGTTAATTTTACGGAGTGGCATGCCCATTATCTGTACTGCTGCCTTGTGATCGTGGATTGGCAGTGACTGTTATGAATGCTGTCTTGCAATGGGAAAATCCAAACACACCCAACTGTTGTCAAGGTCAAAAGTGCAGTGCATTCCTATATGACAACAAATGAAGAAGCTCCTTGTGTATTTGGACTTCAGAGATCAGTCTGATCCCATTAGCTGGATTTTGAGTTCCAGCCAGATGTTGTTAGGTTTTTGTCTGGTTAGAATGTAAACTGTACAGTTTGAGAGAGAGAGACAGCAGAAGATGCAACAGCATCTTTTAACTCTTTTAATCCCTCCCTTCCCACCACCCAAAGCCCCAATGCTCTTTCTAGCTGAATTAATTATATTTCTTTTCATTTACTCCATTGTATTTTCAGCTTACCATGTGGTCACCTCTATACCATATATGGGGCGGCACGATGGCACAGTGGTTAGCACTGCTGCCTCACAGCGCCAGGGACCCGGGTTTGATTCCCAGCTTGGGTCACTGTCTGTGTGGAATTTGCACATTCTCTCCGTATCTGCATGAGTTTCCTCCAGGTGCTCCGGTTTCCTCCCACAGTGCTGTTAGGTGCATTGGCCATGCTAAATTCTTCCTCAGTGTAACCGAACAGGCGCCGGAGTGTGGCAACTAGGGGATTTTCACAGTACCTTCATTGCAGTGTGAATGTAAGCCTACTTGTGACTAATAAATAAAATTTATACCAGGGAGACCCACTACAGACTTGATGACCGCTTTATGGAACACCTCCATTCTGTCTGTCAGCGTGACCTCTAGCTTCTGGTAATCTGCCATTTCAATTCTTGAACTTGTTCCCTCTCTGACAGCTCTGTTCTTGGGCTGCTGCAGAATTCCAGTGAAACTCAATGCAAGTTTGAGGAATAGAACTTGTTTACTGCCTTGATTTTTCCCTTTCTTTCCTCTTTTGGGCACAGGATTTCAGGCATCTCTCATTCACACCTCCTCTAAATGCATCTTTTTAAAATACTTTATTCATAAAATATCTGAAAGAACATGATAAACATTTCAAAATAGCCATCACAGAAAGTGCAATCATTTTCAGGTTGTCCACATAGAACATGTTGCACTCTGATACGTGGAATATTCACTGCATGTGTTTAATGTGAGTCATACAGCCTGAGGGGTTCTGTACAATTCCCAATCCCTTGGTGCCCTATGATTCAAAGGTCTTCGGCAGTGACCTATCCCACTGCGCCATATTTTGATCTTTTGCTTTTGTTCCCATTGCTGCTCCCTTTGGCCTTGCACCGTGAGTGTCTCTGTCATCTCTCATCTCTTCTTCATCTGATTTCCTTTGTGTGTTTATTTTTGTACACTTTTCACTTGTTCAAAATCTATTACATTTCTAACTTTGCCCAGTTCTGCTGAGAGGACATAAAGCTGGAACATGGCTTTGTTCCTCTCTCCCCAGATGAAATTAAACCTGGAAGGTATTACATCTGACTGTAAAGACCTTTGGATGTTCTGAGATTGTGAAAGGTAGCAAAAGAAAACCAAAGAACTTTTGAATTGTGACAGCTCAGAAGGAGGCCATTCTGTCCATTCTATCCATACCAGCTCTCTGAGAGAACTCAGATAGTCCCACTTTCTGTGTGTGTATGTATAAGTGAGTATCTGTATGTGTGTGTCTGTGTGTGTGAATGTATGTGTGTGTATGTAAGTGTGTATGTCTGTGTATGCATGAGTGTGTGCATGTATGTGAGTGTGGGTGTCTGTGTATGTATGTGTATGTGAGTGAGTGCGTATGTGGGATGTGTATGTATATGTGTGAGTGAATGAATGTGTTTGTATATGTGTGAGTGAATGTGTGTATGTGTGGGTGAGTGAGTGAGTATGTGTGCGTGTATGTGAGTGAGTTGTGTGTGTGTCTCTGTATGTGTGCGTGTATGTCAGTGTGTGTATGTGAGCGTGTGCTTGTGCATGAGTGAGTGTATTATTAAGTGGGTGGGTGTCTCTGTCCCTATGTGAGTGCGTGAGTGTGCCCGTGTCTGTGTGTGTATTGGTATGCGTGTGAATGTGAGTGAATGTGCTTGGGTATGTGAGTGAATGTGTTGCATTTGTCAGTATTAATGCTCACATTCGGAGACTCCAGCGGGGGACCAATTTCCAGAGGCAGGGCTGCTTTCCTTACAGACTATAAAGGTGGAGAGACCTGTTCTCGCAGCTTGCTGAACCTGTCTGTCCATCATACACATTTCCACGTCACACCGGAGTGGGACAGAGGAAGATTCTGGCTGAATCAAGTAGTCAGGGTTGTTTAACTCTGCTCGTCATGTGGGTGACTTTTCCCCATATGTAATTTCACTCAAACAAACTGTGTGTGTGTGTGTGGGGGGGGGGGGGGGGGGGGAGGACAGGGGGTACACAGAGCTTTTCAATATCTGCAAATTTCAAGCAACAGTTAACAATAAATAAAAGTGTAATTTCAGTCCGATTTTGGTGGGTTTTCAAGAGGACCGTGCTGATCTGTTGCAATTTGGAAAGCTGAATTGAAGTTTGAAAGCTCCCTGTTTTTGAAAATCCCATTCTCATTTGGCAAGGGTCACCAAACTGTGCGAAAGGACGAAGACTCCAACACTATTATTCTGCCAATTGAGTTAGATGGCCACAGCAGAATTACTTGAACGTGATTGAGAAACCAGCATGTGGACACTGCCCTTGACCAGACAGGCAGTGATGACTTGGGCCACATGTTTTAAAAAGACTTCCAGACAGAACGCCATGGTGAAAGTCACATCTACCCTGAGTGTTTTCTGCACTTGGCTCTGTCCAATTAAGGCAGTGGGGGACATCTTCAACATGGACATATCTCTCCGAAACATCCGACATGCTAACATGTACACCCTACTTTGTTGCTCAGATATTTTTAAATGGGTAAAATTACGTAAGGAAAGAATCTCTCTATTCAAATTATGATGAGATTTTTCAGGTGAAGCAGGAAGTAGTCATATTTATCAGTCTTTCATTGCAATTTTTTGACTATTTTTAAAAACATTTATGCCCACCAAGATCTCCTCTGCATAAATTCACATTCAAAGCTCTCATGATTACAGGTTTCTAAACATGCTGAAACTTTAATTCACCTACTTAAAATCTGAGAAATACATGGGCCCATCTTCCCCTCTTCAAGTCCTTGAGTTTGAGGTTCTGCTAGTCTGGAGGCTTTATAACCTTTCTGCGTCTCCTTCACCGTTTTGTCGGGATAGTGGTAGGCACCACTATTAGTGTTGCTTGTTGTTGGCTGGGTGGTTGGACTGGCATTTGGGTACAGTTACACCTATTTCTTCCATTGCCTGATATTAAACCAAGTTAGTCTGACTGTTGTTGTTACTCTTGATCATTTCTTGAATGCCAGATGAAAATGTTATTTGTTTACTTGCATTAGGGTTGGGTGTTTTTTCTTCTTTCTATTCCACCTATGATGCCTGGAAGCTCGCTGAGACTGAGGAAAAGCCTGTAGCAAGAAGGTTGAGTCGCATGTTCACCTCTGCTTTTTGCTGTTGATGGTGCGCCACTGCTGTCAGGTTCCAACATCCCTTGTGGTTCTGGCACGCTGGCTGGAAATTGTCGTGTGTGTCTACTGACTGTATCATCAGTGTAGTTAGAGTTAGAGGCTCCTCAGACTGTTGATCCTTCACTACTACCATTTCCACCGGAGATGCAATGGTAATCTTTTGTGTGTTAGGGGACTTTCCAGGATCTGGAACGATGATGGACAAACCTGCTCTTCAAAAAGAGAAGAGATCACAGCTGAGATCAGAGTCTGAATTCTCATTAGTTTGAGGACTCAGGACTGTGCTGTTCTGGCTGGCTAACAACAATGGTAGTCTTGACATCTTTCACTGGCTGGAGAAGATCGAGGGCTATGCAGCACCTCTGCTCAGAAAAGAGAAAGGCTGATTGCAGACAACATCCATCAGCTCAAAGATTTGATTATCACACCATACCTCATACCAGGATCATACCAGGGGCTGGGAGTTGGACCCCCCCGAGCCCATACTGTAAAAGCCTGCAGCATAGAAAAGGCCATTCAGCCCAGTGTGTCTGCACCTGTCATAAACAATCCCATTTTCCAGCATGTGGCCCCTAGCCTTGTCTGCCTTGGCATTGGAAGTGTCCATCTAAATACTTTTTAAATGTAATGAGGATCTCTGCCTCCATCAACCTTTGAGGCAGTGAGTTCCAGACTCCTACCACCCTTTGGGTGAAAACATTTTTCCTCACATCTTCTCTAAACCTCCTGCCCCTTACCTTAAATTTATGCCCCCTGGTCATTGATCCCTCCACTAAGGGGAAAAGTTTCTTCCTGTCTACTCTATCTATGCTCCTCATAATTTTATACATCTCAATCATGATCCCCCCTCAGTTTCCTCTGCTCCAAGGAAAATAATCGTAGCCTATCCAATCTCTCTTCATAACTAAAACTCTCCAGCCACATCCTGGTAAATCTCCTCTGCACCCTTTCCAGTGCTATCATATCCCTCCTATAATGTGAATTACAGAACTGCACAGAATAATCTCGCTGCCTGTTGTTTAATCCAAAAGCCTTGGAACGATGGTTTCTCATTTGATAATGCCAACCCCCACTCTATACACACACACAACCCCCTCCACCCTCCCTCCCACCCCCACCAAATTGACTCCCATTTTTATCTGGTTTTCCACCTCTCCCAGGAGTTTCCATGGCTAGGAGCGAAAGGGGAGTAGGTATTGTCTGTGCTTTGATGCATAAGGAATCATAGCGATGTGGGGCAGGCTGGAGTGGAACATTTTTGTATGTTCAATATATATGTATGTTTGTGAGTGTGTTTATGTAGATGCTTTTTCAACTGCAGATATCAGGAATTGATGGAAATCATGCAGTAAGAAAGCTCCCAGAGACACTGTCCTTTGCACTGGATCTTGTGGATGAATAATACGGCTAGAAACTCTATTTGGAGCCTTTTATTCATAAAGAATAGTTTCCAAATTTTTTGTGTGCAGTTTCACAGCTGGGTTAGAGTTCACGTTTGACAGGGAGCGGGCACTATGTCACCCGCTGGAGGGATAGTTAGTTTATTTATTAGTGTCACAAGTAGGCTTATTGCAATGAAGTTACTGTGAAAATCCCCGAGTCACCACACTCCAGTGCCTGTTTGGGTACACTGAGGGAGAATTTAGTATGGCCAATGTACCTAACCAGCACATTTTTCAGATTGTGGGAGGAAATTGGAGCATCCAGAGGAAACCCACGCAGACACGGGGAGAACGTGCAGACTCCGCACAGACAATGGCCGAAGCCGAGAATTGAACCCAGGTTCCTGGCACTATGAGGCAGCGGTGCTAACCACTGTGCCATTGTGCTGCCTTCTCACCGTACCGGATCTCTTCCTCTGCACAAGGCAATGTTTCTACAATAGGAATAAGGTGGATCTTTTTGGTTCCCTGCCCATTCAAGAGAGTTAGAGTTCTGTTACCTTTGTGGCTTTGATTCTAATAAGTCCTCTGCACAAGTTCAGCACAATCTCCCTCCCCTTCAATGGAATATGAGTTGGCACCTTGAAACTTGAAGAATTCATTGAGTACAGAAAGACTTGGACTGGCACAAGTCCTTTCACAACTTCAGGACATTCCAAAATGTTTTACAGTCAATGGAAATCCTTTTCAAAATGTTGTCACTGTTGCAAAGTAGGAAATGCTGCAGCCCATCAGTGGCCAACAAACTCCCACAAACAGCAATGTGATAACGACTAGAACATCTTTCAGGTGTTGGTTGAGGAAAAATCCTTCCAAAAATCCTTGGATTCTGGAACTGTGCCAAAGGATTGGAAAACCGCAAATGTGGTACCCTAGTTCAAAGAGGGAATGAAGGCTTAGTTTCCTACAGGCCAATTACACGAACTTCTGTGATTGGAAAAATGTTAAAATCAATTATTAAGAAGAGAATAACAGCGCATTTGGAAGGTCATGTTGAGGGCAAACAGCATCATGGACTGGTTCAGCTGAATGACCTGTTTCTGTGTTGAAACTCCCATGTCCTCTCATTCCCCCCTCTCTTCTCCACCACAAGAGAGTTGAGCTGAGGCTTGACTCAGACTTCCCAGTCTCAAGAAGGGAAGAACAAATTCACTGGGTTGAGTTTGGCATGGGAGCCTGTCAAACCAATGCAATCTACTTGGAAACTCTTACTGTCTTCATATACAAAGGAAAAATAGTAGTTTCTGGCCTGGCTGTGTGCCCTCACTCATCCCACTTTGAGGAATAGATTTCCAGTATTTTGTCCAAGTGACCATTTGTTCAGATAAATGTCTGAGACACACTCCAACCAGGCACCTCAAGGAAGGCCTGTTTTAATCGTGTTACTTTGCATCCCAGGCTTGTCATGAGCTCCTTCTGAATTTTGTTGTCCACCCATAAAGAAGACGGCAATGTCGCTTATTTGGTCACTCCTCCGGGGCTGTGTCCTGGATGAAAGTTAATGGGGGCACTCTTGTCTCAGAGGTAGAAGACTGTGAGTTCAAGATCAATCTAGAGTCTAATGCTCCAATTGAGCATGGAGGGGTGTTGCACTGTCAAAGGTGAGTTGAAGACCAGTCTGCTCTCTCAGGTGGCAATAAAAGATTTCAAAAAGCAAGGAAGTTCACCCTTGCCAATTTTTGTCCCTCGACAAATGGCATTAGATCCGATTTCATCATTATCACAGTGCTGTTCGTTGGGCCTTGCTGTATCCAAATTAAAACAATGGCTACATATCAAATGTATTTGATTGGTTGCGATGTAAATTGAGACATCCTGAGGTTGTGAAAGGTGCTATAGAAATGTGAGTCTTTCTCTTCATACAACACAAAGTTGCGTATGATCGGAGCACTGAGTGGGAAATAGCACGGGAGTCAGCCGATTTAATGAATAGATGGAAGATGAGATGAAGGCACGCTGGCCTCCAAACCATTATTCCTGATAAGCACAAGCTGTGCTATATGTACTCACTCATAACATCTACTTCCATATCACTAGTGAAGCTTGGGCTTTTAGAACCATAGAATCATAGAATCCCTACAGTGCAGAAGAAGATTATTCAGCCCATCGAGTCTGTACTGACCACAATCCCACCCAGGCCCTATTCCCGTAACCCCACATATTTACCCTGCTAATCCCCGACACTAGGGTCAATTTAGCATGGCCAATCAACCTAACCCGCACATCTTTGAACTGTGGGAGGAAATCGAAGTACCCGGAGGAAACCCACGCAGACATGGGGAGAGTGTGCAAACCCCACACAGACAGTCAGTCACCTGAGGCCAGAATTGAACTTGGCTCCCTGGCGCTGTGAGGCAGCAGTGCTAACCACTGTGCCACCAAAAGAAGTAAGTGTGCCTCCCACCTGATGAAGAAGCAGCACTCCGAAAGCTCGTGATTCCAAATAAATCTGTTGGACTTTAACCTGGTATTGTGAGACTTCTGACTGTGCCCATCCCAGTCCAGTGCCGGCATCTCCACATCATGGCCACTGAAAGAAAACAGCCATTGAAAGGTTAACTCACCACTGTTTATAGCAGTTGGTGCTCCTGGGAGCTGAGAAGAGGTAAAACATAGCTCGGGTCCAACCTTGTGATTGCTATCAGTCCCCCAATGATCCCTTCTGCTTTCTCCGCTGGATGTAAAAGTCCCATTACATTGCTGCGGAGTTGTCCCTGATAAACTGGCCAACAGGTATCCCTCAGTCAACATCCGCCTAATGACAAAGTAAGACGGCGGCTCAGTGGTTAGCACTGCTGCCATACAGCACCCAGGACACAGATTCAATTCCAGTCATGGCTGACCTGTGTGGAGTTTGCACGTTTTCCCCATGTCTGTGTGGGTTTACTCTGGGTGCTCCGCTTTTTTCCTACAGTCCAACGATGTACATGTTAAGTGGAATGACCATGTTTTATTGCACATTCGTGTACCAAGGTGTGCAGTTCAGGTGGATGAACCATGGTAAGTTCAAAGATGTGCGGGTTAGGTTGACTGAGGGATACCTGTTGGCCATGGTAATTGCATGGGTGTTACGGGGATAGGACGGGGGTGTGGGATGAGGTAAGATGCTCTTTCAGAGGGTTGGTGCAGACCTGATGGGCTGAATCACCTCCTACTACACTGTAGGGATTCTATGAAGATAGAACTTGTATTTGTATAAAGCCTTCACAACAGAACATCCCAACATGCTTTCTGGCAGTACTTTTCAAAGTTCAAATACTGTAGCAACACGGGAAAAGTGGCCTTCAATTTACAAGCTGCAGCAAAAGGCAATGTCATATTGACCAGAGAATAATGTTGACTGAGGGGTACCTATTGGCCAGGTTATCGGGGAGACTCCCTGGCTTTTCTTTGAACTAGTGTCATGGGGTCTTTTACATCCAGCTGGAAAAGCAGAAGGGGTTCATGTTTGAACCTCATCCGAGTGATGAATGATCAGACTAGTGCAGAGGAGGGAAGGGAAGCTGTGACTGGCTAGCTGTTGGGATAGGAGGCTGAGTGTTAGCACCAAGACTCACACAAGGCCAGTCATTCTTGGGTTTTTGGGAGCGGAGCTGATGCCTGGGAAAGGAATACAGCAGAGAAAGAAAGGGGAAATGATTGGAGAGGAAGGACTGCATGATATATCTGCCAGCGATTGTGGAGCAGTAAAGGTTTCACAATTTGCAATATAAATCACCCTCTGACATTTGTGTTTTATACCCAGAACCCCATGTCCACTGACAGATAGATTCAATCGGGTGTTCATCTCTGAGAGCCTCGTAATATCTGTCTCAACAAACAATTGCATGTAGCACATCCGACTGAATTTGTCTGCTACTACCCACAGATAAGAATCCTATCTATCACCCAGAGAACATTTTTATGTATGAAATACAGCTACTACAAGCAGATGCATGCACAGGGTTTGTTCAAACACATGATTTCTATCTGGAATCCTATTAACTCAGTAAATACTGAATTATTCTCGAGAACGCAGGCTGACAATTCATTAGCACCTCGCAACACGGGCGGCTAATGTTAAATGGACGACCTGCTTGACGTAATGTTGCACATACAGATTGTGGATATTCAATTAATAGAGACTCAGTGCTAAACTATCAATTTGTGGACTTGGTCAGAGGGTTTCTGGGATGCTTTCCATTGGAACGAAGGGCCGTAATGGTCAGATGTTATCTAGTTTTCTTTCCTCAGGAACCAAGCAACATAGAAAATAGGAGCGGGAGTAGGCCATTTGGCCCTTTCAGCCTGCTCCTCTATTCAATAAGATTGTGGCTGATCTGGTTATGGTTACAACTCCACTGTCCTGTCTGCTTTCTACCCAACCCCCGCCCCCCCCCCCCCCCCGCCACCCCACCCCCCACCAATCCCCCACATCCTCATAATCTTTTGACTCCCTTGTTTATCAAAAATCTATCAAACTCAGCCTTGAATAAATTCAATGACCCAGCCTCCACTGCTTTCTGAGGAAGAGAATGCCACACACTAACGATCTGAGAGAGAAAAGAATTCTCCTCATCTCCGTCCTAAACGAGAGGCCCTCTTATTCTTAAACCATGTCCCTGATCACATTATGATTTTCTAAGTATCCTGTTATAATCTCCTTAATAACCTTTTTTAGCAATTCCCCTACAACTGATATTTGGATCACTCATCTGTCTCTCCCCTTTCCTTAATTCATAGCCAGAATTCCTGCCAGAATTCCTGCCAGAATCTAAGGAATCCTAGATTATAACCAATGCATTTACTATCTCTACAGCCTTGAGTTGGACTTTCTGCTCTGAAGACTATGTGGTGGTGGGCAGTAAAAACAAAGCCTTTCCCGGGAGCTGGATGACAGGTTAGCACTCTACATTGGCTGTTTTCAAGCTCATTATATATGCATGAACAGGAACCACAGCTGGTGTTGTGGCCTTGTCATGACCTCAGTGGATCATCTTGCCAGAGGTCAGACATCTTTCGCTGTCTACAGCCCAGGACTGGTTGAGAACAGTGATGGCAACCAAAGGCAAGAAGCCCTGTGCCCTCAAATTCAGTAACAGAGCACTGGAGATTCTATTGGATGTGGTGGAGAAACGCCAGGATGTCCTCTATCCCTGTGATGTGAGGTCCACTAACCTCACCACTCCAGCCTGAGAGGAGCTGGCCAGTGCCAACTCTTCACAGAGGGATTCACTATCCAGTGCAGGAAAAGGATGAATGAACTCATCCACATCACCAGGATAAGTCAATCTTCTCCTCACTCTCAACTCTCACAAACCCATCAAGCATTTACGGGGTTACACGCCACATAGATCTCACACTACCAGCACAAGCGACATTGCCACTAACTCACTCATTCATAATTTTACATTGAAATCTGGTCTTGCATTCTGTGCAGTTCACATTCTCGGTTCTTACTCAAGTCCACTCAGTACCCACACAAGGGAGACATTCTTATTATCAGCATTGGCATCCGTCCTTCCCATAGTCTGTCCATCTGTCTTTGTGCAGGACAAGCTCACCCACAATAAAAGGGAGAATTGGAATACCTAAATCTCACTCCAAGGCTGGAATTCTCCCCCCAAAAATTCTACGTGTCGAATTCGCAGGAAAACTGGAGTAATTCACGTTGGTTTTTTCAGTGGGAGTTCACACTAGAATCTCCCACACTCTACAATGCAGAGGCCACCAGCATGAACATCATTAAATTTCAGGGAGCAAGGCCTATTCCCACCCAGGAGGCTGAAACCAGCGGGACCTCTGCACATGCGCAGTGGCCCCGCACTATCAGCCTCCCAATTGCTGGCCAGCTCAATCGTCGGGACCCACGCAGTGCTGCCCCCCGGCCATCCCCACGGCCCAAGCGTGCCTCCCCCGACCATTCCCGGCCCAGCCACAACACTCACCCCCCACCCCTCTCCCTGCAGGCAGAGCCCGCTGCCCCGTCCCGGAGTGCCCCAATCTCCAGCCCTCCCCCCACAGTTCTCCCCCCCCTCCAGCAGTCTCGACCCCCCCAGCAGGCAGACCCCCCCAGGCCACCCCGATCACTAGCTTCTCTCCTTCCCCCACCGATCCCAAATGCAAAGTGACAGCAGGACCCTCTCATCCTCACCGATCGTCCCCATTAGGCCCTGCCCATAGGCCATGACCCCAATATGCCCCACCCCCTTGGCACTGCCCCACGCCCACTGGGCAGTGCCAAAGTGCCCCCTGGGCATGGACATTTTATCCCTTGGGCAGTGCCAGGAAGCATAGGCTGGCACTGCCAGGGTACCCATGCCCAGGAGGCACCCCCCTGCTGCCCGACCCCCCTGGGGGGCCTCGATTGCCCCCCCCCCCTTCACTCCAGTGGGGTCGTCCCGATAGTTCCCTGAAAGTGGGGACCTACTGTAAACCTTGCTGGAGTGAAACACGCTGGCGGAGTGGGAGAGGCTAGCGGAGAATTCAGCCCCGAGCCCGCTAATTTCATTAAAATCAGATTTAAAATATATTAAAATTACTTACATGGTCTTCCCACCGGTTTCCAGCGCAGATTTGACGGCGCTGGAAATCTGGCGCTGAGTGATGCACTTGCGGCGGGAACGCATGTGCGAATCCTGCGCATGCCCAGCTGCAAAATTCTCCCACCCCACTGTGTTAGAAAATTAGTGCGATGGGGTGGAAGAATCGCCCCCCCAGGTATCCTTTCTCCTCCAGGAGACAACCAACCCATAGGGATGAGGACCAGCAGCTGGATAACCTGCGGACATCCACCCAGATGACTCGACGAGTGTCCAATCCCCGCTGCCTTTGTCCCCATAGCTGCAGTCTCACAGGCCAAGGAGGATACACCCGCCCCACAGAAGGATCCCCAAAGCAAACTGGGGCTCTTCAGGTCTTGGACCTCCAGTGGACGTCTGCCAAAGTCAACAGGGTATAGCAGTCAGCAGGCTGCCCCCGCCTTTGCTGTGGATGTCAAGGATGTACCAAAACATAGAAATAGAGTTAGAAGATGATGAAATGTGAGGAGCACAAAGGTCGTATAGGTGTTCACAATGATGTATCATTCCTACAAATGAAAATGGATTTCCATTCATTATCTTCTCATGTTGTGTATGCTTCTTTTGCATGATAGTATGCTTCGTGGTCATTTAAGTGTCACGCATCTACCCCTTCTCCTTCCCCCCACCTTCCCTCCTCACAAATGACCCATCATGTTCCTCAGGTCAATCCCACAACAGTATCTGTCCATTCTCTGCTCAGTATCAACATCAGTGAAGTGTCAGCCTCAGAGAAATTTGGGGGTTGTCAAGGGCATCTGTCAGACCTGCTTCAGAGATTCATCTGATGTTGCGTCACGAATGTGGAACCTGGAGGTTGATGTAGTCCCCCAGTCCTTCTGCACTGTAGACTGCACAGACTGCACAGTGTGTATCCTAGGTGATGAAATGTAGAGGTGCATGGAGATGGGGCATCTTTCCTGGAGAGACCATAAGACCATAAGGGAATAAGACACAGGAGCAGAATTAGGCCACTCGGCCCATCAAGTCTGCTCCACCATTCAATCATGGCCGATTTTTTTTCTCATCCCCATTCTCCTGCCTTTTCCCCATAAACCCTGATCCCCTTATTAATCAAGAACCTATCTATCTCTGTCTTAAACACACTCAATGACCTGGCCTCCACAGCCTTCTGCGGCAAAGAGTTCCACAGGTTCACCACTCTCTGGCTGAAGAAATTCCTCCTCATTTCTGTTTTAAAGGATCGTCCCTTTAGCCTGAGGTTGTGCCCTCTGGTTCTAGTTTTTCCGACTAGTGGAAACATCCTCTCCACGTCCACTCTATCCAGGCCTCGCAGTATCCTGTAAGTTTCAATAAGATCCCCCTTCATCCTTCTAAACTCCGAGTACAGACCCAGGGTCCTCAACCGTTCCTCATACGACAAGTTTTTCATCCAAGGGATCACTCTTGTGAACC
Organism: Mustelus asterias; assembly: GCF_964213995.1. NCBI lineage: Eukaryota > Metazoa > Chordata > Chondrichthyes > Carcharhiniformes > Triakidae > Mustelus > Mustelus asterias. The sequence continues at coordinate 75,658,376 of NC_135803.1, read as the reverse complement.
TCCTCTGGACCCTTTCCAAGGCCAGCACATCCTTCCTTAGATATGAGAGAAAGGAGCCAACATTTCGAGTCAAGATGACTCTTCATCAGAACTCAAAATGTTGGCTCTATTCTCTCTCCACAAATGCCATCAGACCTGCTGAGATTTTCCAGTATTTTCTGTTTTTGTTTCAGATTCCAGCATCCACAGTAATTTGCTTTTATCTTTCATGGAGCTGCATGTTATCACTGTCAGCCTGGAGTGTGCTCTATCAATGATCCCAAACTCTGAGCTCGAATGCACATCTGTCCCTCTACAGTGCTCTCTAATGTCCATGTGGAAATCTGAACAGCACCCCAGTATTAGTGCCCACATTCCCACCTCCGTGTTTCTGATTCTGAACCTCACCCCACACATTCTGGCCTTTGTGTGTCCTATTAGAAGTTTAAATGTTGGCTGACGTGGACATGGGACTATGCAGTGCTGGCTGCAAGGTCTGGCTAGTGTTTCCTGACATTAACCCTCTGACAGCTCCTTGATGGTCAATCCAAATGGTTATGTACAACTGGCAATGGCATAGCTATGTCTGGTTTCTATCTGCATTTGTTAGGCTGCTGGGAGAAAAATGTATAGCCCTGAAATGGAATAAGATTGAGGATGGAATGCATGTGGGGCAGAACTTTCTTTTTTTCACTATGACCCAAGGTCAATAGACTTAAACTTTTCAATGATCTGTCAAATTGCCCGTTCCACGACGATTCCTGCGGGGAGGGGTCTAAAAATTCCTTATACGGAAAAGTGGGGTATAGCCTGCAGGCTGTACTGTCGACTTTTCCTATCATATTTTTTGACAGATAGTCAAAAAGAATCCTAGAGGCAGGTTCCCACGATGTCATGTTGGCAGGGTGGGTTCTGAATGAACCCACCCACCAGCAATCTCGACCTCTGACAGACTGGGGCACTGTTTTTAAAGGGCATCCCTATCTGATCCCTATGCATTGCCCCCACACCCCCACCCCCTCACCCCAGCTTTCCCACCCGCCAAAAATGGGGCAAAATAGCCCCCCAAATGATTGATATCCTCCGGGCTACAAGACGCATCTGTATTTTTGGATGTACAAGGGCTAGGGCTGAGCATCAGGGGACAATGAAAGACTCCAAACAGAGGCATGTTCATGAGTAGTAGGCAGGTATCAGAATATGGCGCTCGTGAAATGTTTACAGACCATTGAAAGGTCAGCTGAACACTATGCTGCATCCTTCACTGAGAGTTATGGATAACTATGTCCTGAGGATGTTTGTAATGTTGAGGACTGAGTATGAGGAAGAGGCTTCACACTTGTTTTGCATGACCGATTCAGAGTGCTGAACCCCCAGTGCACAATCAAAATCAGACTCATACATAAAGACGATGTCCACTCAGCAAAGATTTACCACCTTAAGGCGCCTTATCAAATTGCAGGCATATTGCTGTGAGTGTATTGAAGATTGCTGTGCTACTCCTGCCTCTTGTTTATAGGGGTGCAGGCAATCAGGCCCAAGCCAATCATTAGCCTTTCGGTTTAACAGCTTTCCCAGCACCTTTCCTTTGGGGATAGTGATTGCGTCAAGCTCCTCCTTCCCACTCACCTCTTGATTTTCCGGCGCATTTGGAAAGTTTTCAAACTCTTCCACGATGAAGCCAGACACGTTCAATGCTTCTGCCATCTCCTTGTTTTCCATTATCAATTCTCCTGACTCACTCTCTAGGAGACCAACATTAGTTTTAATTACTCTTTTTCTATTTAAGTACTTGTAAAAACTCCTACTATCTGTTTTTATCCATGATGTGGAGATGCCGGTGTTGCACTGGGGTGGGCACAGTACGAAGTCTCACAACACTAGGTTAAAGTCCAACAAGTTTATTTGGAATCAAGAGCTTTCAGAACGCTGCTCTTTCATCAGGTGAGTGGAGGAGCAGCGCTTCATGTTTTGTGACTTAGTACTGTTTTTATCCAGATAGCTAGCTTTCTCTTGTACTCATCTTTCTCCCTCTACTATTCTTTTCGTCATTCTTTGCTGGTTGTTAAAATCTCCCAATCTTCTGACCTACCACTTATCCTTGCAGATTTGTACAGTGATTCTTTCAATTTGATACAATCCTTAACTTATGTATTCAGCCATGGATTAGGTATTCTTCTCAAAGTGTCCTTCTTTAAATCTTTGCTGAGAATGATTAAATATCTCATTTTTGCACCTTTTACTGCATTTCTTTTTATGAGTTTTAAGCACATCAAAATGAGGGATGTTAGGGATGGGTGAATGAAATATTTCCCATATCAGGTGTTGATTGTCAGCATCTGAGGTCCAGTATAGCACAGTTAGGTGCAAAGTAAAGCCTCCTCTATTTTGCTCCAACAATGTGCCTTAGTGTTCAGCACAAAAGGCTATCCCCCGAATCACATCCATGTAAACTTTATTCATCAATAGGCATAAAGGAAGTCAAAACGCCATGCAATCTTCTACAACTCAACCTTCTATTACCCCAATTCTTCCATTGAAGCCCATCCCGTATCCTAACTTTCTCCTCAAGCCCCTCTTCTAGTAAACCTAATTCATCAATGCAAGCCATTCCACTGTTACCCTAACTTTCCCAACAAAGTCCCCCAACACCTCACTTGTAACATCCATCCAATCGTCCTTACAATGACTTTTGTCTGGGACATTTATCCAAACATTTGTTACCCTTTGGGTATATTCCTTCTTCTTTTATATGTTTTAAATTAAATTTATATGAATTTTGATTTATCTCCGCTGACTTAAATTAATGTAGTATTCTAGATGACCATTATCTCTCCCATTTCGGATACTTAAATGAGTTTCCTTCCTAACCTGTTTCTGGGCTATAGTATTTAAACTTCTCTATTCTTCCTTCAAAGCTCACTGCCTTGTTACCCTTTACTGCTCCCTCTCTAATGCAAGTTTTTAGCATTGTGTGACCACATTGTGGCTTCTTTCAGTCAGTGTTAATTGATATCAAATTTGAAAGTAGTATGCCTGGAGTTTGTGCAAGCTCATTCTATATCGGGCTACAAGTAAACAATCTGGGCTGAATTCGAACACAGGCCCCAGAGTGAAGGACCAATCTCTAAAGTATTGTAACAACTATTCATCAACCCGTGCACAGTGAATGGAACAAAACAAATACACTTTAAGCTAGTCTGTAGTGCTGTGATACCTAATATTAATGTGCATCATTGAACATGTTGATGAAAGGGTGAATCATAACACCTTGAGAGGCGTTGTGATAAAAGGCTCATTTGTTCAATACCTGAGTCATACAGGCTAGAAGACTCCAGATTCAATTTTTAATCCGTTGTGGGAGTGGGGGAGAATCTTGTGCGATGGTGACTAATTTCAATTGAGCTATGTCCCATTTGGCTCCCATTTTCCCCTTGGATCTGGATTGTAGAAGTCAAGGGATCACAATCCAGCTGGAAAACCTTTCAAAGTGGACATTGGTGGGAGAGAATGATGGGGAATCAGCTGAGAGCCTCCCTCCCAACTCAAAGAAATCTTAATATTTAGCTTCATACAGGCTGAATAGTCATCTGGTTATGGGCTAGCATATAACTGTAGAATCCCTACAGTGCAGAAGGAGGCCATTCAGCCCATCAAGCCTGCACTGAGAACAATCCCACCCAGGCCCTATTCCCATAATCCCATGTATTTACCCTACGAATCCCCCTGACATGAAGGAGAAATTTAGCCTGGCCAATCAACCTAACCTGCACATCTTTGGACTGCAGGAGGAAACCGGAGCACCTAGAGGAAACCCACACAGACACAGGGAGAACGTGCAAGCTCCACACAGACAGTCACCCAAGGCCAGTGAGGCAGCAGTGCTAACCACTGTGCCACTGTGCCACCCCAAGAACATAGTAGAGTCAGGAGTGGATGCGGGGGAGACAGAATGTCCAAAATCATTACATTTAGCAGAATAAATGAATCACTGTGCTGACAAGGCTTCAGGATCTGCTGTTGATATTCCTTTGCTGACATCAACACTACAACTGGTGTTCAGTACAATGTGTAAGGGCTACCACTGATATTCAATGGGGCTTTTTAAAAGCAACATCGAGGGCCGAAGGGCCTGTATTATGCTGTACTGTTCTATGTTCTATATATTCTATATATTCTTTCATGGCAGGGATAACAGCAGAGTCAGTGATAAACCTTGAAAACTACCTAAGAATAATGTACATGCTATGTACCATAAATGCTCAAAGTCAAGAAACATAATGAATAAATAGCACATTTAGCATGACAACATTCAAGGACAATGGCGTCAAAATTGGATATGGCTGAATTAAAGATTACTCCCAAGACAGTGATAGTGAGTGCTCAACGTCCAGCAATGGTGAGTGTTCAACATTCAGTCATTAATGTCCAATGATGGTGAGTGTCCAGTGATATTCAGTGTCCAGTCAGAGTGAATGTTCAGTGTCCAGTGAAATGCAGTGTCCAGTGATATTCAGTGTCCAGTGATGGTGAGTATTCAGTGTTCAATGATATTCAGTGTCCAGTGAGAGTGAATGTTCAGTGTCCAGTGATGGAGAGTGTTCAGTGTCCAGTGATGGAGAGTGTTCAGTGTCCAGTGAGAGTGAGCGTTCAGTGTCCAGTGATGGAGAGTGTCCAGTGTCCAGTGAGAGTGAGTGTTCAGTGTCCAGTGATGGAGAGTGTTCAGTGTCCAGTGAGAGTGAGTGTCCAGTGTCCAGTGATGGAGAATGTTCAGTGTCCAGTGATGGAGAGCGTTCAGTGTCCAGTGATGGTGAATGTTCAGTGTCCAGTGATGGTGAATGTTCAGTGTCCAGTGATGGAGAGTGTTCAGTGTCCAGTGAGAGTGAGTGTTCAGTGTCCAGTGATGGAGAATGTTCAGTGTCCAGTGAGAGTGAGTGTTCAGTGTCCAGTGATGGAGAATGTTCAGTGTCCAGTGATGGAGAGTGTTCAGTGTCCAGTGAGAGTGAATGTTCAGTGTCCAGTGATGGTGAATGTTCAGTGTCCAGTGAGAGTGAATGTTCAGTGTCCAGTGAGAGTGAGTGTTCAGTGTCCAGTGATGGTGAATGTTCAGTGTCCAGTGATGGAGAGTGTTCAGTGTCCAGTGATGTGAGTGTTCAGTGTCCAGTGAGAGTGAGTGTTCAGTGTCCAGTGATGGTGAATGTTCAGTGTCCAGTGATGGAGAGTGTTCAGTGTCCAGTGAGAGTGAGTGTTCAGTGTCCAGTGATGGAGAGTGTTCAGTGTCCAGTGAGAGTGAATGTTCAGTGTCCAGTGAGAGTGAGTGTTCAGTGTCCAGTGAGAGTGAATGTTCAGTGTCCAGTGATGGAGAGTGTTCAGTGTCCAGTGAGAGTGAATGTTCAGTGTCCAGTGAGAGTGAATGTTCAGTGTCCAGTGAGAGTGAGTGTTCAGTGTCCAGTGATGGAGAGTGTTCAGTGTCCAGTGAGAGTGAGTGTTCAGTGTCCAGTGATGGAGAGTGTTCAGTGTCCAGTGAGAGTGAATGTTCAGTGTCCAGTGAGAGTGAGTGTTCAGTGTCCAGTGAGAGTGAATGTTCAGTGTCCAGTGATGGAGAGTGTTCAGTGTCCAGTGAGAGTGAATGTTCAGTGTCCAGTGAGAGTGAATGTTCAGTGTCCAGTGAGAGTGAGTGTTCAGTGTCCAGTGATGGAGAGTGTTCAGTGTCCAGTGATGGAGAATGTTCAGTGTCCAGTGATGGTGAATGTTCAGTGTCCAGTGATGGAGAGTGTTCAGTGTCCAGTGATGGAGAGTGTTCAGTGTCCAGTGAGAGTGAGTGTTCAGTGTCCAGTGATGGAGAATGTTCAGTGTCCAGTGATGGAGAGTGTTCAGTGTCCAGTGAGAGTGAATGTTCAGTGTCCAGTGATGGTGAATGTTCAGTGTCCAGTGAGAGTGAATGTTCAGTGTCCAGTGAGAGTGAGTGTTCAGTGTCCAGTGATGGTGAATGTTCAGTGTCCAGTGATGGAGAGTGTTCAGTGTCCAGTGAGAGTGAGTGTTCAGTGTCCAGTGATGGTGAATGTTCAGTGTCCAGTGATGGAGAGTGTTCAGTGTCCAGTGAGAGTGAGTGTTCAGTGTCCAGTGATGGAGAGTGTTCAGTGTCCAGTGAGAGTGAATGTTCAGTGTCCAGTGAGAGTGAGTGTTCAGTGTCCAGTGAGAGTGAATGTTCAGTGTCCAGTGATGGAGAGTGTTCAGTGTCCAGTGAGAGTGAATGTTCAGTGTCCAGTGAGAGTGAATGTTCAGTGTCCAGTGAGAGTGAGTGTTCAGTGTCCAGTGAGAGTGAATGTTCAGTGTCCAGTGATGGAGAGTGTTCAGTGTCCAGTGAGAGTGAATGTTCAGTGTCCAGTGAGAGTGAATGTTCAGTGTCCAGTGATGGAGAGTGTTCAGTGTCCAGTGATGGTGAATGTTCAGTGTCCAGTGAGAGTGAATGTTCAGTGTCCAGTGAGAGTGAATGTTCAGTGTCCAGTGAGAGTGAATGTTCAGTGTCCAGTGATGGTGAATGTTCAGTGTCCAGTGATGGAGAGTGTTCAGTGTCCAGTGAGAGTGAGTGTTCAGTGTCCAGTGATGGTGAATGTTCAGTGTCCAGTGATGGAGAGTGTTCAGTGTCCAGTGAGAGTGAATGTTCAGTGTCCAGTGATGGTGAATGTTCAGTGTCCAGTGATGGAGAGTGTTCAGTGTCCAGTGATGGAGAGTGTTCAGTGTCCAGTGAGAGTGAGTGTTCAGTGTCCAGTGAGAGTGAGTGTCCAGTGTCCAGTGATGGTGAATGTTCAGTGTCCAGTGATGGAGAGTGTTCAGTGTCCAGTGAGAGTGAATGTTCAGTGTCCAGTGATGTGAGTGTTCAGTGTCCAGTGAGAGTGAGTGTTCAGTGTCCAGTGATGGAGAGTGTTCAGTGTCCAGTGATGGAGAGTGTTCAGTGTCCAGTGAGAGTGAGTGTTCAGTGTCCAGTGATGGAGAGTGTTCAGTGTCCAGTAATGGTGAGTGTTCAGTGTCCAGTGATATTCAATGTCCAGTGAGAGTGAATGTTCAGTGTCCAGTGATATTCAGTGTCCAGAGAGAGTGAGTGTTTAAAGTCCAGTGATGGTGAGTTTTTATTATCCTGATCATTCCGTTTGGAAACTGGACCCTTTATGTTTGTTTGAAATTTTTGCCATTGGGAAGTACATTGGGTATAAAGGAATTACCTTCTTCTTTCTAAGTATATCAGTTGAAAGGAAACAGGACTGATTGACCCAGGCATACACTTACTTTCTTGGAATGACAGAAATCTCTGTGTTATGTTGCCTTGTATAGTTAATGATAGTGGTGGCCATTCTAATGTTGAGATTCAAACCATTCTGTGTAGGTTCACTGTGCAAATGTGCTTTTGATTATTATCCCCGGACACCCCGTCATTTCATTGGTAATCAGCTAAACTCCTGATTGTGTTTCTGGGTAAAGACACTGATATAGAAATGTTCCCAGGCTTGTTCTGCTGTCCAAGCTCAGTTAGCATATTTCAATTGGAGCAGCTGTTGAGGTGCTCAGTACTCCTGTGTTCTGAAAAAGATGGAGTTCCTCACTGTGTCTTGTATCCAGTAACTCATGTTGGGAGGTTCATGTGTAAAAGTGTCAAATGTGAAGAGGATCAGGCTGGGTTATGACGCCCTACATGGTTAAACAGCTCAGCAATATCCACTGTGTGGGCTCAGATGAGGGTTGCAGAAGCGCCCAACGCTAAGGTCAGAACAGCATGGTGTTTTTTCTTTTATATTTCAATGTCGTAAGATGTCCCTAACAGGATAACTTATCAAGAGGCACGGGTGACTTCCGACCTTAGAAATGTGTGTGACAACAGAACTGCGGCCTAGCCTGTGTCTGCTGTCTCACGCGTCTTGTTCTCATTCTACATTCTATTATTTTCTTTCAGGAGAGAGGGGGGAAGGAAAACAAAAGGTTATAATCAGAGGAGGAATTGACATTGGTCTTGGCAAGAGTCCAAATCCCAGACATCTCATGTACAACAGTGCAGGATTTACTCATACATGAGAAGAGATGCAGTTTAACAGTGTCAGTTTAATTCCACTTATGAAACAAAAGGAAGTGATGGAGACAGGAATCTAGTGAGAGACAGTGGGATTAGAGATTCCCCGAATCAACTCTGGCCTGCACACCACAAATTTACTCTTCATTCTTGATCCAGACATTTTTGCAAATAGATAGAGGGGGCAATTCTCCCAGCCCGCTGGGCTGCGCGCCCTAGCCTCTGTGCATCTCCATCCACCAGATTTCCAGCATCGTCAGCTCCGCGTCAGAAATCGGTGCGGAGCTGAATAAATTATTCAAATGACCATTTTAATCTCATTAGCGGACCCGGGACTCCTGCCAGGAGTGGTTCACTCCAACGGGGTTTACAACAACTCCTCACTAGCGGGGAGCTGGTGGCCTGACCCTGCTGGGAGGAGGTGTTGTTGCCTATCCTTACTGATTGCACTCTGTGGGTTAGGAAGTTGAGAATCCAGTCACAGAGAGAGGAGCCAAGCCCCAGGTCATGGAGTTTGGAGATGAGTTTCATAGGAATAATGGTGTTGAAGGCTGAGCTGTAGTCGATAAATAGGAGTCTGACATAGGTGTCTTTGTTATCTAGGTGTTCCAGGTATGAGTGCAGGGACAAGGAGATGGTGTCTGCTGTGGACCAGTTGCGGCAGTAGGCGAACTGTCGTGAATCCAGGCAATCTGGAGGTCAGAATTGATTCATGCCATGACTAACCTTTCGAAGCATTTCATAATGATGGATGGATGATAGTCATTAAGGCACGGTAGCACAGTGGTTAGCACTGCTGCTTCACAGCTCCAGGGTCCCAGGTTCGATTCCCGGCTCGGATCACTGTCTGTGTGGAGTTTGCACATTCTCCTCGTGTCTGCGTGGGTTTCCTCCGGGTGCTCCGGTTTCCTCCCACAGTCCAAAGATGTGTGGGTTAGGTTGATTGGCCAGGTTAAAAATTGCCCCTTAGAGTCCTGAGATGCGTAGGTTAGAGGGATTAGCGGGTAAATATGTGGGGGTAGGGCTTGGGTGGGATTGTGGTCGGTGCAGACTCGATGGGCCGAATGGCCTCCTTCCGCACTGTAGGGTTTCTATGATTTCTATGATATTGCCTGGCTTTGCTTTGATACTAGGATAATGGTCATCTTCTTGAAGCAGATAGGGACCTCAGATTGTTGTAAAGAGAGGTTGAAGATGTCTGCGAATACCCCAGCCAACTGATCCACGCAGGATCTGAGTGTTCGTCTGGGTACCCCATCTGGGCCAGTCGTTTCTGTGGTTGACCTTCAAGGAGGCTACTCTGACATCTGCAATGGTGACCTCGGATACAGGTTCGTCCGAGGCTTCTGGGATGGAGGGCGTGCTCTCACTGACCTCTTGCTTAAAATGGGATCGAATGCATCAGGGTGGAGTGCATTGGTGCTGGCGATTTTACTTGCTTTCATCTTGTAGCCTGTTATGTCTTGCAGACCTTGCCATAGTCAGTGGGAATCCGTGTGGCTAGCCTGGGACTTTAACTTTGTCGGGTACAGTCTTTTAGCATCTTTAATGGATCTCCTTAGATCATATCTGGCTTTCTTGCATAGGTCAGGTTCGCCTGACTTGAACGCCTCACACCTGGATTTCAGCAAGTAGTGGATATCCCTGTTCATCCGCGGTTTCTGGTTGGTGAACACGTGGATTTCTTCTTTGGCACTGTCTGGAGGTACTCAGCAATGATACTCCATTCTGTCCATTCAACAGCCCATTATCACTTGCCTCCTTCCCCATTATTCTCCTCAACCTTATCAACAGTTACCATCGCCACAGATGCTTGACTGGAGGCCTTGTAATTGTCCTGGACACCATTCCACAGGAAACTGTCAGAGCAATCTCGAGAAAAGTCTGGGAAGAAGGCAGATTCACTTAATAGATACTCAATAGGAAATCTGTTCACAGTTAAATGCAAAGATTTTTTATTTATCGCCTGATGTTTAGCACCCTATTAACTGCAATCACACTAGTTATTTGGACACTGCATCTCCATACGATTCACAGGCTGCTGCGATGTGACCCAGGTAGGGAGGAGGGAAAGCTACTGAGGGACATGGAATAAGTAATCTGAAGGAGAGCTGGGAAAAAGAAATTTACTCCCCTCCCAACTAACACAGTACGGGAGAGTTGCTCTAATTATAATCAGAAAAACACTCAGCAATGTAAAGCATTTCAAACATGTTGGTGTCAGTCCAATCAGCTTAAAAAAAAACATTTCACTCAACTCTGATCTAACCTCCTTTTCCTGAAGATGGCCTTATGTCACAGGATACTATTCCACAAGGTACGATAGCCCCTCTTCCCTCACCCATACTCCAGCCTTTTGGATGTTCTTCGTACGAGACACTCATCCTCAGGTTTAAATCCTCACATTCCTCCCTTCTGTAAACTCCTCTTGCAAAAATGCTGCCTTATTTGATTTGATTTATTATTGTCACATGTATTAGTACACAGTGAAAAGCATTGTTTCCTGCACGCTATACAGATAAAGCATACCGTACATAGAGAAGGAAAGGAGAAAGTGCAGAATGCAGTATGACAGTCATAGATAGGGTATAGAGAAAGATCAACTTAATGCAAGATAGGTCCATTCAAAAGCATGATGGCAGCAGGGAAGAAGCTGTTCTTGAGTCAATTGGTACGCGTCCTCAGACTTTTGTATCTTTTTCCCGACGGAAGAAGGTGGAAGAGAGAATGGCTGGGGTGCGTGGGGTCCTTAATTATGCTGGCTGCTTTTCTGAGGCTGCAGGAAGTATAGACAGAGTCAATGGATGAGAGGCTGGTTTGTGTGATGGACTGGGCTTCGTTCACGACCCTTTGTAGTTTCTTGTGGTCTTGGACAGAGCAGGAGCCATACCAAGCTGTGATACAGCCAGAAGGAATTCTTTCTATGGTGTATGTCTGTAGCAGACATGCCAAATTTCCTCAGTCTCTAACTTGTGTTCCCTCTCACAGCGACCTCCAATAGCCCTGTCGTTCACTTTGCCCCACTATTGGGAGGCCATGCTTTCAGCTGTTCAGACCCCGCACACTGGAATTCCCTCCTTAAATCCCTCCACCTGCCTCTCCTTCAACACGATCCTCCTCAAAATCTTAGGACAAACTCATGGCCATCCTCCGAATATTGGTTTGGAATTCATTTTCTTTCCTTGTGACTGTTCAGAACACTTTGGAACTTTTTCCTGCATTGAAGCCATTATATAAATGTGAATTGTTTTTGAGAATTGCTGAAAATAGAGACGTGCTATCAAAGCTTTTTGTCTTGCACTCATCAGGACAACTCGCATGACATTACCAATTGTAATGGGGGAACAACAAGTTATACCACATGAGAGTGGTTGGCAAGTGGACTCTGATTGGTGGAGGTGTTGCCATGGAAAATGCAGCATGGAACAGCTTTGTTCAAATTCAAACTGGACAGGTCAACTCTGATTGGTCAAGGCATTGCCCTGGGGAATGAACCAGGGAATGACTGCTGCCCAAGCTTTTGTTTCAGTGCAAAAGGCCCAATGTGTGGACATGCTCCATCTGTCATGGCCCTTTGTGTGAATATATGTGGCTTCTAGAACGTGTAAATGAGACCCATTGCAGGCTCGGCTGACAAACTGAAATCGGTTTTCAGGGTAATTCTTAGCAATATCAGGATTGTGTAGTTGCTTTTATTGTAACTATTGTAACCCAGACAATCGGCTTGAACAAGCTATTCGACTGCAAAACAGGGAGTAAAATGGAGGAGGTGGTGCACGATCTACGTTGGTAACAGAAACTGCTCAGTATATCGCAAAGATAGGTCATTCATAATTTGGGGTTCTGATGAAAGGTACACAACTGACAACTGATAATGTAATTATGTTGAGCCTTTCATGATCTTCAGACTTCTCAAAGCACCTTTCGGCCACTTTTAGAGGTTTTTTTTCATTCTTTCATGGGATCTGGGCATCACTGAGAAGGTCAGTATTTGTTGCCAAACCAGAGAACCATAGAAAAGTTACAACACAGAAGGAGGCCATTCATCCCATCTTGTCCATGCCAGCCCAAGAGCACCCGTGCCCTTTCTAATCCCACCTTCCTGCACCTGACCTATATTCCTGTAACTTACTCTTGAGGTACAGATCCAGGTACTTTTTAAAATTGTTTCGGGTCTCTGCCTCCACCACCAATTTGGCAGTGAAATCCAGACACCCATTAGCCGCTGCATAAAAAGTTCTTCCTCATAACCCCTCTACACCTTCTGCCACTTATCTTGAAAGTATGACCCTGGATCTAGAATTCTCCACCAATGGAAACAATTTTATCCTGTCCATTCGATCTTTTCCCCTCATAATCGCCCTTGAGAGCTGATAAGAGTCAACCACGTTCCTGAAGTCACATGTAGGACAGGTAGATTTCCTTCCCTAAAGCACATTAGTAAACCAGATGGGTTTTTACAACAATCAACGGTAGTTTCATGATCACCATTACTTTTCAATTGCGGATTTTAAAAAAATTAATCAAATTTGTTAATCAAATTTAAATTCTATTGACTGCCATGGTGATATTTGAACCCATGTCTCCAGAGCATTACATAGCATTACAGAGCAGTACATACTCTTGCTACTCAGCCAACATTGTCTACCTGTTACGTTGCAGGAAAGGATGTCCCGAGGCATGGTACATTGGGGAAGCCATGCAGACGCTACGACAACGGATGAATGAACACTGCTCGACAATCACCAGGCAGGAGTGTTCTCTTCCTGTTGGGGAGCACTTCAGCGGTCACGGGCATTCAGCCTCTGATCTCCGGGTAAGCGTTCTCCAAGGCGGCCTTCACGGCACACAACAGCGCAGAGTCGCTGAGCAGAGACTGATAGCCAGGTTCATGAGGACGGCCTCAACTGGGATATTGGGTCCATGTCACACTATCTGTAACCCCCACAACCTGCCTGGATGTGCAAAATCTCACTAGCTGTCCTATCTGGAGACAATACACACCTCTTTAACCTGTGCTTAATGCTCCCTCCACTCACATTGTCTGTACCTTCAAGACTTGATTAGCTGTAAAGGCTCACATTCCAATCATTGTTCATGTAAATTGAGTTTGTGTCTTTGTGCCTTGTTTGTAATCAGAACTCCCACCCACCTGACGAAGGGACAGCCTGTTCCGAAAGCTCGTAGCTTTTGCTACCAAATAAACTCGTTAGACTTTAACCTGGTGTTATTAGACTTCTTACTGTGTTTACCCCAGTCCAACGCCAGCATCTCCACATCCAGAGCATTAGCCAGGGCCTTCTGGTCCAGTGACATTATCATTACCCAACTGTCTTCCTAAGGTGACTGAACGTGATATCCCCAGGAGTCTCCATCCAAAAACCAGTCCTGAGCCTCCTTAGCTTTTGAGATCAGACATGTACATACTAGGAGACCCACTGATAACCCCTGCTGTGATGTAGAAACGACAGGAGACAATTCGCAAAGAGAAAGGACCCAAAAGCAGCAATGGGATAAGTGACCAGATAATCGATTTTGCTTACTTGACAGATTTTCTTTAATTTCACCTGAGAGGGCAGATAGGGCCTTGGTTGAATGTCACGTTTGAGAGACACTGGCTGGAATTTTACCCCCTCGCCCACCCCAGAATTGGCCTCAGGCAGGATCTTACAAGCCTCAGGTGGGCGAGGCGGTAAAATTCTGGCAATTACCTCTGACAGTGCAGCATTGCCTCAGCACTGCATTATTTTTTGGCCTTGATTTTGTACTCAAGCATTTGAACCTGCAACATTCTGACTCAGAGGCGAGAGTGAAATCGACTGAGCTCACATTCATTCAAGGATCACAATTAAACCTTCCACCCAACAGTCACACATGTTGCTTTCAGTCTGCACCAGTCTTTTTTTAGTGTTTAAAGTTAAACGTTTACTTATTAGTGTCACAAGTTGAAATACATTAACACTGCAATGAAGTTCCTGTGAAAATCCCCTACTTGCCACACTTCAGTGCCTGTTCGGGTACACTGAGGAGGAATTTAGCACGGCCAATGCACCTAATCAGCACGTCTTTTGGACTGTGGGAGGAAACCGGACCACCCGGAGGAAACCCATGCAGGGGAGAATGGGGAGAACGTGCAGACTCCGCACAGGCAGTGACCCAAGCTGGGAATCGAACCCAGGTCCCTGGCACTGTGAGGCAGCAGTGCTAAACACTGCCACTTCTAAGCTAGCTTATGGAGCTGGAGGTTACAGAGAGGACAAAGCCATGCAGGGCTTTGAACACAAAGATGAGAATTTGAAAGTCGAGGTGTTATCAGATGAGAATCAGTGTATGTCAGTGAGCACAGGGCTAATCGATGAATGGGACTTGGTGCATGTTCGGGCACAGGAGGCAGAGTTTTGGATGAACTCAAGTTTATGGCAAATGGGAGATAAAAGGCCAACCAGAAATATGTTTGATTAGTCAAGACTAGAGATAATGAAAGTATGGATGAGGGTTTCAGCAGCTGATGAGCTGAGACAAGGCTGGAGTCAGATGACATTAGGGAAGTGGAAGGCAGGGAGCATTATACACCCACTGTCAGAAAAAACAGACACAGAGTACTTTAACTTGCTGACCAATGAGCAGGAATGGTGGTTAGAACAGTCCAGTCTATCTCATGTCTGTACGCAGGTAACTTTTGGGTGGGGGAATGGGGAATGGGAGAGGGTAGAACTTAGCATGGTCTCACGGGTGGATAACTGCAGGGGCAGGGAAGGGCCAATGGAGCTTAAGAACATAGAACATTGGACCAGAGGTAGGCCATTTGGCCCATCAGGTCTCCTCTGCCATCCAGTGAGATCATGACTGATCTGAAATGAGCATCCTCAACTCCACTTTCCCACCTTATCCCCATAAACCTGGATTCCCTTATCGAGTAAAAATCTGTCTATCTCACCCTTGAACATACTGAACCATCCAGCCTCTGCAGCTCTCTGTGGTAAAGAATTCCATAGATTCACCATCCTCAGAGAGAAGAACTTCTTCCTCATCTCTGTTAGAATGTAACCGACGATGACGTTGGATCTGTTGCAGTGTGACCAACGGTAACAAGCTGGAAGGGTCAGCTGACTCAATAAACTATATAACCAATGACAAAATGATGTGATGACCAGCTGACTCATTGACTCATTGTAAATAAGAACCTGTTGGGAATTGTTAAATTGCTTGGAATTGCCCAGGGTGAGGCCTCAAGTGTTGGAGTAATGAAGTTTCTTTATTAAACCAAGTTGGAGTAAGTTTTGTTATACTTTAAAGTTCATTTATTAGTCACAAGTAAGACTTACATTAAAATTGCAATGAAGTTACTGTGAAATTCCCCAAGTTGCCACACTCCAGCACCTGTTTGGGTCAATGCACCTAACCAGCATGCGTTTCTGACTGTGGGAGAAAACCAGAGCACCCAGAGGAAACCCACGCTGACACGGTGAGAACATGCAAACTCCACACAGACAGTGACCCAAGCTAGGAACTGGCCCTGGCCCTGTGAGGCAGCAGTGCTAACCACTGTGCTGAAGAGTTCCTTCTGGAGGATCAACAATCTCTATCTTAAATGGATGACCCTTTATTCTGAGATTATGCCCTCTGGCTCTAGATTATCTCCCGCTCCTCTTTACTATCTTCAGGCACTGGTGACCCTATCCTTCTTTGTTGGTCCATGGCTATGCTAGGCAAGGTACTGTGGTGTTCTGCCATTATCTCCTGCAGATGGCTGATCAGGAATCTCTCCCGCTCTTACTGCCAACCATTGGTATGTGGGATGGATTTACAAGTTGATATTCAACCTGTTTGGTCACATTATGAATGCAACTTCCTTGGTCATCGAGTCTTGGAAAGGGATTTGAACCCAGAATCTGGCTCAGAGGCAGGGATGCTACTCGCTGCACCACAAGATCTCCTCAACTTCCTCTTCCAAGGCCCTCAAGGACCCTGCCTGACCATTTTGTTTTTGATTGGTTCACTTCTGATGCAGTCATGAAGGGCTTTTCCCGCTTGGAACCTGATTAAAATGCCACCGAGGAGCTAATGTGACCATAGGGCCCCAATCAGGTCTAAATGAGAGCCTGACCCAAGCCCAATGACCTTGGAATCAGAGACCTTGGGTCGCATTCATAATGTGACCCAAGTCCGAAGACCTTGGAATCAGAGACCTGAGGTAAGTGGAGCCATTCTATTTTAACATCTCATCGCACCAAGCCGGGAGTGTCAGAATTTAACCCAGTAAACGTGGCCATTTTCTCATCACTTGCTGGCCTCTGTTCTGTGCTTCCACTTAGCTTCCCCAACTCTTGCTTGGGAAGTTAAACCCAGTTGCTTTTTATTTCGCCTTGAAAGATCGTGCACTGATGAGAATTGTTTGCTTCCTCTTTCGTTCAGTGATAAACATGGAATGAAAGATAATGGGGGCAGAGCAAGTTCTGGCAAAAACTCAATCTACCTTGCATTACTTGAGTGAAGCAAGTGATAAAATTCTTGAGCTGGTTCCTACTCCTGTCATCCACAAACTATTGTTGAACAACTGATTAGAGGGTATCCCAATTAGAAAAACAAATCTACTTCTCGTGTATGTGTGTTTCTGTCTGCGTGTGTGTTTATTGATCTAATCTGACCTTTGAGGCATGTTGGTATCAGAGGCAGGGATAGTAAATCCCGAAATACAAGTTTCTCGAATGTCCTCTCGTTTTTAATTGCAGATGTCTTTTAATGTTTTTCAGCAGTCTTGCCACCTGACAACATGCCTGACTGAAAGTCTGACTGGACAGGAAGGCCTGCAGTGCAAGGACACTTTTGAATTGAGAATGGGTCAGTGCAGTGGAAGGAGTGTGTTATATTATTCAGAAAGAGCTAGGGACGATATATCCCGGGGTGCCACATTCACTGCCGTACTGCATAACAACGTGTCAGTCTATCAGTCCCCCAGCTACAAGGAAAGATGCAAGAACTACACTCAGTGAAGTTCCAGCATTTTTGAGTCTAAAGTGTGATTGTTTTGAACTTACAGGAACCAGATGTCATAACAGTCAGTGAATAAAAAAACAATCATTTTAAACAAATTTAATGCTGAATTGGGTTGAAAAATCAGCTCAGATTAGTGCCCGAGAGAGACACAGAAGTGAATCCAGCAAAAAGAAAATGGCCGCCACAGCAATAAACATGCAGGTCAGGATTTTCCAGCCATGTAGACCGAAGGAGTTAACCGATGCCGCCAAGGTCAATGGACTTTTGGCTGGCACATCAAACCCTCCATGGCAGGTGGGGCCAGAAAATCTCAGTCGCAGCTGCACGATGAACTGAGAGGCTGATGGAGACGTTTGTGAGGTCTAAGCAGAAACGCAGACTAACGTTAGTAGCTTTCTAAAAGGCAGCATCAAAGAGGAAAGGGTCAGTTACATCATTTTGTGGGCAGGAGTGAAAGGGTTAAATTTGTTTAATAGCTGGGAGCTGTGTGAAGACCACTGCCAAACAACATTTTTGAAGAATTCAACACACATCTCAGCCAAAGTCAAATAATCAGATTTACTCCTATAAGTTTTAAGGCCAGAATCAGGTGAGACTGTAGACAATTTCTTAACAAGACTGAAAAATACAGCCAAAATATGTAAATTCAAGGACAATGATGAAAGACTGCAAGATCAGTTCATTAAGGACTCTGTGGACCCTGAAGAACAAAAAAATGATTTAGAAAGGACAAGCTGATCAGCTGTAGACACTGCCTGAGCACTTGAAGCCATGAATAGACAGATGAAAATGCTGACTATCCAAATGGCTAGCTTCCAGTTTAACCAAAATGGAGGCATCAGGGTTGATGCAGTGAAATGGTGACAAAAGAATGCACACCAGACAGAGAGAAAGATATGCCAGGGAGGTGGACAACCCTATGAGTTCACAAACAGAGGGAAATGTCCCACATAGGAATCAAACTGTAGAGCTTGTGGGAAAGCCCAGTCATTGGCAAAACATGTGCAGAACAAAAGAACTAGTTGAAACAGGGCAAATGAGGAGGAATATAAATCAAAGTATCCAAACCTTGGAAGATGATGATGAGTTTGTGAACACAACTATAAATCTGTAGCAGAAACTTGATCCTGGAGCACAGAGTAACATCATCTCACTCAGACTATGCCAGAAGATGTTCCCTGATAATTGAGAAAAAGTGGTTATCCAAGGAATGATGCTTGGAAACTGACCAATGCCATGCTAACGGCATACATGAAGGGGGACTGAGTTTCGACAGGTTGGAACAATCCAAATCAGATGTTCTCTTTTCATTTTACATCACTAAAACAGATGGTCAACCTGGGGTTGAGCATTTTCAAAGAGTTGCAGTGTATCTCAGTAAATCATGAGGTGAAGGAGGCAACACTAAGGGCACGATCTTACCTGCTGTTCATGCCACGTTCCCGCTGCAGCGAGGTGAGAGAATTTGTCAGCTCGCCAAATCTCCATTCACTCCGCAGGATTGGAAAATCCCACTGGCGTGAACGGTGTTAAGATTCTGGCCTGAGTGTTGAAGATAGTCCACCTATAATAAATGCAATAACTGGCAATCACCAATTAGCTATCAAACAGCAGGGTTATCACTATTTGCAGTTATATACAGAGTGCTACAATTGATGTGTTCATTCTCAGCTCTAGGATCAATCTGGCTGCAAAAGCCTGCACTCTACTCTGAGATCCCTCCGCTTGTTCCCCATTGGATGATTGGGTCACATGATCCTCCTGATGCATGCCCCTACACACCACCCACTGATCAACAGCAAGAAGCATCTGTTACAAATTCACCTAGAGTACTTTGAAGAGGTTGGATGCTTTGACAGTTTTGAGTATTGCATCACCATTAATCTGGACTGGTGATGAGATCATTAATTCATCTCCGTTTTAAAGTTTCAGTGGGTCCAAAAGGAAAGCTTGAAAGAAAGCTTCAAGCAATGGAAGAAAATAATGTAATGGCCAGAGTCACCAAGTCTGCAGATTGGCTAAATTCCATTATCATAGAAACCCTACAGTGCAGAAGGAGGCCATTCGGCCCATCGAGTCTGCACCGACCACAATCCCACCCAGGCCCTACCCCCACATATTTTACCCGCTAATCCCGCTAACCTATGCATCTCAGGACTCTAAGGGGCAATTTTTAACCTGGCCAATCAACCTAACCCACACATCTTTGGACTGTGGGAGGAAACCGGAGCACCCGGAGGAAACCCACGCATTATGGTGAGAGAGAGGCAAATGGATGGCTGAGAATTTGCTCAGCTGCTAAAGGTCTTAAATCAACCAATAAAGAGGAATCACCACCCTATTCCAAACTTCAAGAGGTCACACCGGTACAGGTGCAAGAGCTTTCCACCAGCTTGATGCCAGAAATGGCTACTGGAAATCTTTGCTTTTGAAAATGCATCCTTTGGCCAGTAGAGATTCCTGCAAGGGAATGATTTACAGGTAGTTCTTTTGGACCTAGAGAAATCACTGCTGCTCATCTTAAACCACAAGTAGTGCAATAAAGGCACTTACCTTATGAATGCTTTCCCCTTCTTTTACCAGATTGGTTTCCTGTGGCCCAGAACACCTGTCCAACCGCAGTTTAAAATAGAATCACTGTGAAAATAAAGCTTTGCAATCTCCTTAAAAGGTTTCAATGACTGACTGCCGACAGCATATCAAGAACTGACAAAAATTAATAGCACAGTAGTTATGTTGCTGGACTAACAATCCAGAAGCCTGGATGAGTAATCCAGGGAATGTGAATCATGTTTACATAATTTCTGCCTCAATCACTAGCCCTGGAAGTCACAACCTCCTAACCCAAGATTCAGTGGGCTGAATGGCCTACTCTGTGCCATGAATAAATGACTCCATAGCTCTCTTTGAAAAGGTTTCTCCTGCTCTCTGTAAATCTGCTGCATTTAGTGTTATATCTATGTCCCCTTATTATTGATCCCTTTAACTACTGGAAACAGTTTGCTTCTCTCTGCCCTGTCCTATCTTTACATGAACATTTTCTCAACAGATGGGATTTTCCCACCCATCCCCATGGCATGTTTTCCAAAGGTGAAGGTGGCTTGTCATTGGCCGCCAGTGAGACCTATGTTTATGGCACTTTGTGTGGCTCCACCCAGCTGCCAAGGAAACTGCCACAGGAGGTGGTCACCTTCGGGACAGGAAGATCCCGCTGGTGGGAAAGGTCGGAAAATCCACCCACCATTTCTATCAATGTGTCCCTATGAATGTGTCCCATCACCTGGGAATCAGTGCCACCTCTTTTGCTGTCTACCTTCTGATAAAGTAAAATAGAGGAGGCAGAGTTATCCAGCTCCTAGGTAGTGTCTGGCAAAGCCTTCATGAAATAGAGCTATACAACAGAACTGCTGCTCTGAGCTTTCTCCCCAGTTGGCTCCTACTCCTTGTGGTCAGGTTACTTAGATGCTGACATCAAGTGGAGTGGAGTGAATCAGGAATTACATTCAGCACAGATACACTAGTTGCTCTCTCTGCCTGTGTTTCAGACACAGAATCTACAGTTCACCTTCCTACAGGGGCAACGGCCTCATGATAATCTAAATCGTGGGATATGTATGTAGTAACAGGGACTGAGTACTGTACACAGTGACGCAAGTAAACACATGACCTAGATCCAGGATCAATGTAGTGTTGGCCAGAGAGATGTTAAGACCTAGGATGGAGATTGCCCCATGCCTATCCCCTTTGCTATATGTTTATATACAGTGGCAAGTAGTTAATAAACACTTGCTGTTAACATTGAGAAGATTACAAAGACTTCTTTAATAGGCTTATTCATTCAAACATGCAACCTTTCTGGGAGACAGTGTCAACTAATTGATGATTCATTCGTCAAATTTGAGGAGATTTTAAAATCCTTTGGCGTTTATTTTAACTTGAGGTCCAGCAAAATATTGGAATGATCTAAATTTAAGAGAGTCCAACTGCATGGAGAACCTGTCAATTGTTTTGTGTGACCTCCATAGGATGGCAGAGGGGTGTGATTATGGGAAAAAAGTCTGAGCTCATCAGAATCGTAATGGGTGTTGCAGATGATTCACTCTCTGACCTCCTACAAGCTCAAGGTGAACTTACCCAAGAAAGCAGTAACTGAATATCACAGAACAGGTGCCATTCTGTGTCAATGAAACAATTTGTTGTTCTGCTTAAAGTCCTGATGGTTTCTCCTTGAAGTCCTGACTATCAATGCTGAATGTTTCTGAGGTAATGTTCAACACAAATCAAAAGGCCTCTGACATCTTACCTAAATAGCCATTTACGCTAAATAGGGAGGGAGTATTGGAATATAAAGGTCATCACTGCCAAGACTGATTGTATCTTAACTTGCCGCATGTCACTGGAGAGCAATGAGGTGCATGCAACCTGTTGTCATGTCTGCATGCCATTGTAATGAAAAGATGCCTGGCAGAGCAAGGGTTAATGTGGGACTAGAAAATAGCACAGCCCACGATACGATGTATAAAGTCACATGGTTATATATTCAGAGAACTCAGAGAAAACACTCTGGAAGCAGCTATCTGCATGGTGAGCAGCACCATGCATGACAGTAATCTAAAGTTAAAGCTTATTTATTAGTCACAAGTATGGCTTACATTAACACTGCAATGAAGTTACTGTGAAATTCCCCTAGTTGCCACACTCCAGTGCCTGTTTGGGTCAACGCACTTAACCAGCACATCTTTCATACTATGGGAGGAAACCAGAGCACCCGGAGGAAACCCACACAGACACGGGGAGAATGTGCCAACTCCACACAGACAGTGACCCAATCTGGGAATCGAACCCAGGTCCCTGGCACTGTGAGGCAGCAGTGCTACCACTGTGCCACCATGCCACCCCAGCCTGGGATTTGGAAATAGTTAAAGACTACCAACAAAGGGTTCATGTTTAAGTCTCAAGATTTCCTCGTTGACACGTCTAAAGATTCCACATTGGAACACAACCTTTGTGTTTTCTCTGTACCTCGGCAGGGAGAAGCTGGTTAGTGTGCCCCAGCTAATCCAGCACTGAGCAGGGATTGAAGTTTGGAATCCTCCTACTCTGTATGGCTCAGCATTATCATTCTGACAACAGGGGAATTCTCCCCAGTGTCCGAGTCAACATTTATCCCTTAACCAACAAAAAAAAAGCAATTGATCTGGCTATTATCACATTTATATTCGTGGGAGCTTGCTGTGTATAAATTAGCTGTCACATTTCCTAGATTACAACAGTGACTCACTTCAAAATAATGCTTCATTGACTGTTTAGCACTTTGGAAACATCCTGAGGTTATGAAAGGTGCTATATCATTGCAAATCTTTCTTTCTTGGGATGCTTGTAATGGAAAACGAATTTGCTGAGCATGTGGTACTGATCCAGTAGCACTGAAAAGGAACAAAGAATTCTTCATATGGCAAACGCCGACACATATTATGTGCAGAATATACCCAAATGTTTCATTTTTGGACTCCTTTCCCTATCTCCTGGATGATCAGGCTATCAGAGAGAATGAGTTACTCTCCTGCCAGGACTAGATTCCCAGCTGAAATCAGCCTCTTAACCACTCTCCTCTTCTATTCCTTGCGAGCTGAGAAGTGAGATCTGGATCAGCTTATTAGTGAGATAATGTGGGTACAAGGGTCGAATCTACAAGCCGATTATGTGTTTGCGTTGGACTGCTGTGGCCTATGATTGCCCTGAAGGCAAGCAGGGATATATTTAAAAGGTCAGTAGAAGCTATCAGCGAGAGGAAAGGTATCAACATGAAGCTGTATATGGACAAACTGAGTGTCGAATAAACCCTTAGGCACAATCACAAACTGCAGTTCTGTGCCTTTCATCTTCAGCCCCATTTACAGTGCCGTTACCAACAATTAGACGGATATTGTTCAGTAACAATCACCATTGCTTCTTTTTTCCTCAACCCCCAACCCCCCACAGTACCAGTTTGTGGTTAATCTGGAAATCTCTCCACATCCTGCTATGAGGCTGTCTGAATGCTGAGAATTCTCTGTGATTTGGCTTGTGACAGCACTGCTAGGTGCCACTAGCAAGTTCAAACACAGAACTATCGACAGGCACAACTCTAAAACCAAAACTATCTCTTCCGGCTCAAGTAATCAAAATATAAATGCGCACATACATTTGCAGACACAAGCACACATACAGAGCAATTACACACGTCAATGTGTATAGCAAATGCCACATACAAAAATGCACAAACGCATCTACACATAGTTGCATACACACTCAAAAATACAAACACATACCCAAACATGTACTCCTGTTTTTCATCTTATACATAGACACAAGTATGTACCCCAAACAAAAGATAGATACAAATCTTTATTCATGTACATGCATACACACATAAACAGTACATGTTGGCTGGAATTCTCCAGTTTCGCCCTGCTACTGCTGCCAGTGAGAATGGAGAATTTGGTGCTCAGCCAAATCTCTATTCACTGCAGCGGGTGCGGGAGAATCCCAGCCGCAGGCAAGGTCGGAGAATTCCACCCGCTGTGTCCAAATTCTGGAATTCCTTCCTAACAACACCGTGTACATCACAGGCAGCAATGATTCAAGAAGGCAACTCAACATCACTTTCTCAAGGACAATGAGGGACAGCCAATGAATGTTGGTCCTGTCAGCAATGTCCACATGCCATTAGTGAATAAAAAATCTTGTTTACGTTTATGCACATACAAAGGCTGGAACATTCATGATGCTTTTAGTCACATTGTGAGGCGGTGGTCCTGAATTCTGTTGGTGTTGTCTTGATCACTCAATGTAACTTTGGTGGGAGACCTGTGGATTTCATTCAGGAATACTGTAAATGGCTATTCAAACTGATTTGTCTGGGACTCAGAGACCTCTTTACAATGGGAGACTGAGTGCAACTCTGGAAGTCCAGGCTGTGGTCCTGGGAATGTGACACAACCAGTTGCTCTTTCTCTTCGTGTTCCTCACAAGTTGAAGAGCAGCACATAATTTCAGCCATGTAGCTCCACACTGGCTTCCAACCAGTGGCTGTATCGTCTTTGCATCTGGAGCCATCGTAGTTACTGGCAGATGCCGTGGCCAGTGGCACTAACCACTCGCTCAAATGAACCACATCTCCCCCTGATCTAAAGTGTGTCATTAATGGCCCAATTTGGTATTGAGACTCATAGCTTGACTGCTTAACACACACCATTGTTCACTGGTTTACTGGAAGCTAACACATCTCTCTCCTCCTCTGTAGCAGATGAATTGAGTATATAACTATCAGACTGAAACTTGGGCTGTGAACTAACAGGCAATTTATTTAACATAGCACAAACAGCATTCAAGTTTTTAGTTCTTCATCCATGTGATATGGGTGGCAATGGCAATGGCAGCATTTATTGCCCATCACTAATGTGGTAACTTGAGTCCATAAATAAGTTAGTTGAATGTGTTATTAAAAGAAGGATCTTCTTCATATAAATAAATAACAAAGTTTAACAAACCATTAGTATACAAAAAAAAAGGGGGACTCGAACAGGTCTCACTTGCGGACTGA
The DNA here is from genome assembly GCF_964213995.1 of Mustelus asterias. NCBI lineage: Eukaryota > Metazoa > Chordata > Chondrichthyes > Carcharhiniformes > Triakidae > Mustelus > Mustelus asterias. Next base: position 75,633,753 of record NC_135803.1, on the reverse strand, counting down.
AGCCACATTCTAAGCCTGCACATGCTCCGAAGAGAGAAAGGACTGCACATGCTCCGAAGGGAGGAAGACTGATAAGAACACCCTGTAACAACCAATTGTCCATGACAATGTGATGGTGGTGAACCACCTTCCAGAACTGTTATAGTCCATGTGGTATAAGGAAGGAGTTACAGCATTTTGACTCAGCAACATTAAAGGAACATTGATTTAATTTAAAATCAGAATGCTGTGTGGTTTGGAGGGGAGCTTGTGGGTGGTGGTCGACTATCTGCTGCCTTTGTTCTTCTACATGGTAGAGTTCATGGATTTGGTATGTACAGCTGAAGAAGCCTTGGTGAATTGCTGCAGGGCATCTCAGATGGTCACAATGTTGTGATGGTACACCTTCTGGAGGGAATGAATGTTTAACGTGATGGTTGGAATTTAGGTCAAGTGGGCTGCTTTGGCCTGGATGGTATTGAGCCACTAGTGTTGTTGAAGCAGCTCCCATCTCAGCATGTGTGGGTATTCCATCACACTCCTGACTTCTGCCTTGTTGATGGTGGACAGGCTGTGGGGAGAGTTACTTTCCATAGGATTCCCATCATTCCATATTTAGCCCTGTCAACCCTGCAAAGTCCTCCTTAGGAAATCCTGAGGGCTTGTGCCAAAATTGGGAGTTGTTCCACAGATTAGTCAAGCAACAGCCTGACATAGTCATACTCATGGATTTATACCTTAGAGATGATGTCCCAGGCACCATCATCACCATCCCTAGTGTGTCCTTTCTCACTGATGGGGCAGAACCAGCAGAGATCTTGGCACAGTGTATACAGTCAGGAGGGAATTGCCCTGGGAGTCCTCAACATGCATTCCAGACCCAAGTAGTCTCATGGCATCAGGTCAAACATGGGCAAAGAAATGTCTACTGATTATCACCTACCTCTGTCTCAGATGATGAATCAGCACTCCTTCATGTTGAACGCCACTTGGAGGAAGCACTGAGGGTGGCAAGGGCACAAAAATGTACTCCAGTGGAGACTTCAATGTCCATCACCAAGTGTGACTCAGTAACACCATGAAAGAGCAAGCTGGCCTGGTCTTCAGCCAGAAGTGCTAGGTGGATGATCCACTTTGGCTTCCTCCAGAGGTCCCCAGCATCACAAATAGCAGTCTTCCACCAATTCGATTCACTCCACTTGATATCAAGAGAAACCCCTAAAGTCACTGGATACTGTGAAGGCTCTGAACCCTGACAATATTCCAACAATAGTCATGAAGACTTGTGCTCCAGAACAATCTCTGCCCCTAGTCAAGCTGTTCCAGTACAGTTATAAACCTGGCATCTACCCAACAATGTGAAAAATTGCCCAGGTATGTCTTGGACACAAAAGGCAGGACTAATCCAACCCAGCCAATATCATTCCATGAACATACTCTCAACTATCAGCAAAGTGATGGAAGGTGTTGTGCATTTACTCAATATTAACCTGCTCACTGATGCTCAGTTTGGGTTCTGCCTGGGTCATTCAGTTCCTGACCACATTATAGACTTGATCCAAACATGGACAAAAGAGCTGAACTCCAGAGGTGAGGTGAGAGCAACTGTCCTTGACATCAAGGCCACATTTAACTGAGTGCAACATCAGGGACCCCAAAGAAAACCGAAGTCACTGGGAATCAGGGGAAAACTCTCAGCTTAGCACAAAGGAAGATGGTTGTGGTTGTTGGAGGTCAGTCATCTCAGCCTGGGACATCATTGCAGAATTCCTCAGAGTAGTGTTCCAGGCTCAACCATCTTCAGCTGCTTCATCAATGACCTTCATGACTTTCTTTCCATCTTATGTCAGAAATGGTGATGTTCGTTGATAATTGCACAATGTTCAGCACCATTCACAACTCCTCAGATACTGAAGCAGTCCATGCTCACATACAGCAAGACCTGGACAATATTCAGGCTTGGACTGATAAGTGGCAAATAACATTCACATCACACAAGAGCTAGTCAATGACCATCTCCAACAAGAGAGAATCCTACCATCTCTTCTTGACATTAAATGGCTTTACCATCCCTGAATCCTTCACTATTAACATTCTGGGGGTGGGGAGGGGAGAGGCGGGGAGGGGGGGGCGGGGATTACCCAGGATGTTGATTGTGAATCAGAAAGTGACCTGCACCAGCCATATAAATACTTTGTTACAAGAGCAGGTCAGAGAGTGGGAATCCTATGGTGAGTGAGTAACTCACCACCTGACTCCCCAAACACTGTCTACCATCTACAAGGCACACAGAGTGTGATGGAATGCTCTCCACTTGCCTAGATGAGTGTAGCTTCAACAAGCTCAGCACCATCCAGGACAAAGCAGCTTGCTTGATTGGCACCTCATCCACCACATTCAACATTCATTTCCTCCACCACCAGCACACAATGGCAGACATGTGTACCATCTACATGAGTCATTGCAGCAATGCAATTAGGTTCCTTTGACAGCACTTTCCAAACCAGCAACCTCTCCACCCAGAGGGACAAGGGCAATAGACATATGCACTACCTGCAAGAGTCCCTCCAAGCCACTCACCATCCTGACTTGGAAATATATCACCATTCCTTCACTGTTGCTGGATCAAAATCCTGGGACTTCCTCCCTAACAGCATGGTGGATGTACCCACAACAAATGGTCTTCAGTGGTTCAAAAAGGCGGCTCACCACAAACTTCTCAAGGGCAATTAGGAATGGACCAACAATGCCCACATCCTGTGAAAGAATAAAAAAATCTTGCCTATTCTTGTATTCACAGTATTTATATGGGTGGTCCAGTTAAATTTTCAGTTGATGGTAACCCCCAGGATATTGATGGTGGAGGGGTTTCAACAATAGTAATGCCATTGAATGCCAAAGGGGAGATAGTCACATTCTCACTTGTTAGAAATGGTCATTGACCAGCACTTGTCATAGAAATCATAGAAACCCTACAGCGCAGAAAGAGGCCATTTGGCCCATTGAGTCTGCACTGACCACAATCCCACCCAGGCCCTATCCCCATATCCCTACACATTTACCTGCTAGTCCCTCTAATCTACGCATCCCAGGACACTAAGGGGCAATTTTAGCTTGGCCAATCAACCTAACCCACACATCTTTGGACTGTGGGAGGAAACAGGAGCACCCGGAGGAAACCCACGCAGACACGAGGAGAATGTGCAAACTCCACACAGACAGTGACCTAAGCCGGGAATCGAACCCAGGTCCCTGGAGCTGTGAAGCAGCAGTGCTAACCACTGTGCTACTGTGCCGCCCTGTCTGGTGTGAAGGTCACTTGCAATTTATCAGTCCAAGCCTGAATGTTGTCCAGAATATTGTTCAATACAAAGCAGTGTAATTAAAGTAAGCATGAATCTGTTAGTCATCTTGCAATACTGATGAAGCAGGACCCCAACCCCTGAGGTATTTTTAAACATAAAAATGTTATGTCTGTCTACATCAATGAGGATGAAGTATAAATGGTTGAGAGTTTCAAGTTTCTAGTTGTCCAGATCACCAACAACCTGTCCTGGCTCCCCCATACCAACGCTATAGTTAAGAAAGCCGACCAACGCCTCTACTCTCTCAGAAGACTAAGGGAATTTGGCATGTCAGCTACGACTCTCAACAACTTTTACATATGCACCATAGAAAGTACTTTTTCTGTTTGCATCACAGCTTGGTATGGCTCCTGCTCTGTCCAAGATCGCAAGAAACTATAAAGGGTCGTGAACAAAGCCCAGTCCATCACTCAAACCAGCCTCCCATCAATTGACACTGTCTACATTTCCTGCTGCCTCGGAAAAGCAGCCAACATAATTAAGGATCCCACGCACCCTGGGCATGCTCTCTTCCACCTTCTTCCATAGGGGCCCCAATTCTGAGGACACATACCAACTGACTCAAGAACAGCTTCTTCCCTGCTGCCATCATGCTTTTGAATGGACCTACCTCGCATTAGCTTGATCTTTCTCTGCACCCTAACAATGACTGTAACACTACATTCTGCACTCTCTCCTTTCCTTCTATATAAACGGTATGCTTTGTCTCTATAGCGCGCAAGAAACAATACTTTTCACTGTATACTAATACATGTAACAATAATGAATCAAATCAACATAACTAGATCCTTGAAAACATTGGATTGTTTCACATGAGGCAGAACACTGTCACCGTGAAATGTAAACTATTTCATGAGACAAACTCAGCCTCAATCGGATTCCCTCGTAACTTTTAAAAGACAATTGGATTTGTGTGGCTTTGGGGAATGCACAGGACTAATTGGGGAGCTCTTTCAAATATCCATCAACATCGCACTGCTCTGAATATCTTCCTTCTAATCTGTATGAATGTATGATTAGTAACATGCCAAACCCTCTGAAGGAGAACTGAAATAAAGTTTATTCAGAGAAATACCTGCTTCCCCTTAATTATTTTAGATTGTATTGCCAATGGATGTTGACCCCAATTCGAAATCTGTGATAGTTACAATCTTTCACTGCATCAATCAGCTATAAAAAACATTATTACACCGTTACAATCTCATATCTATGGCTCAATCAAGATCAATAAACTAAAACCACCTACATATTCAACTGGAACCAGTTCTAGACTCACTGGGGCTGACTCTCTTAATCTGACTGATGTTTCTGTTGCAAATGTTTACAAAAATAAGCTGCTGAGTTACCATTGCAGTAATGACCACAATTTAGGTGATCAGAACTCCAGCCAGAAAACCCACAGGGGTAAAATTAATAGATTAAATTGAGGAACCTAAAATGAAAGACTTGCATTTAACCATAGGACAACGCAAAGCACTTTACAGCCAATGAAGTACTTTTGAAGTCTGGTCAATGTTGTAATGTAGGAAGCGCAGCAGCCAATTTTCACACAGCAAGATCCCATAAGCAACAATGAGATCATGACTAGCCAAGTCTCTTTTTTTCATAATGTTAGTTGAGCATAAATATTGGCCAGGACATTTCGAAAAACTTCATTCTCTTCTGTTAAATAGTGCCCTTGGATCTTTTGCATTCATTCATTAGAGAGGGCAGACAGGAATAAATGCAGAGTTATTGCCTGCGAAATATAGCATGAGGATTTCAAGCCAGCTATGAGGATTAAGGATATTTTCTGTCAGGTGGTGACAATACTTGGGCTTCTGTCACATTTTATGTTGAGACACGCTGAGAGAAGGGTCACAGCGCAGGGCACCACTAAAATTCACGGTGAGTCAAGCTGTAACTGGAGGACGTGTTTGGGTTTTCAAAGCCTGTCAATTGTAGGAGGAAAGCAAAAGTACTGAGTTCAGATGCTGGTCTAGGAAGGAATGAGTTTGAGTAGAACATGGTGCAAGGGTCCTGATTACAACTTGGAGGAGGACAAAGGGAGGAAGATTGTGTAGGATGTCAGGCCTAGAACTGAGGAGGAATAAAACAGAGCACAGATTGCAAGCAGATGGAGTTGATATGTGTTTAGTGAGTGGGAAGTTTTAAGTATCCATATCTTTCTAAAAATCTGGTCTGTAGTTAACATTTAACTGGGATTTTACTTAAAATAAGTTAATAAATTAAAGTAAGTTTCTTCCAGCCTCAGACAGGGATAAACTAGCTCTACGAGAGAGAAATGCAAAATACTGCAGATGCTGGAATCTGAAACAAAAACAGAAAATGCTGGAGAAACTCAGCAGGTCTGACAGCATCTGTGGAGAGAGAATAGAGCCAACGTTTTGAGTCAGGATGACCCCTTGTTAGAACTACGAGAGAGAAGCTGATTAGGTAATTGTCTAACCAGTCCAATCAAGTGGTTGCAGTCTCAGCTCCAAAAATTATAAAAATAGAGGTCTGGATGCAGCTTTGCTAATGGAGTGCAGTTTGAAAGCAGAGTGAACTGATATGTGAAAAAGGAAAATACAGCGGGTGCTCAAATCTGATGAAGGATCATCTATACTGAAAACGTTAGCTCTATTCTCTCCCCACAGATGCTGTCAAACCTGCTGAGATTTTCCAGCATTTTCTGTTTTTGAACTAAATATGTGTTTGCTGAATGGGAAGTTTGGTTGAGGAGTTGCTCTTTTTTTTCTACTTCTCCTGAAGGAGCTGGATAATGGCAATTAGGAATTAGAAAAATGCAATACTTAGCTGTAGGTGGTGCTGGCATTTAATAAGTACAGTAAATGGTAGCATACATAGGATTTATTCTAAGGTAAGGAAATAATTAATTTTAATTAACTGAATAATGTAAGTAACAATGACAGGACAGGTGTTGTGTGGATACAGGTGCTGTGGAATGTGGGACTCCTGGACACCAATGCAATCCAGGACAAACATGTCTGCAGAAAGTGTAAGCAGCTAGATTTTCAGGATTACTTATCTGGAAACTGAACTGCAGACACTGCAAAACATCGGGGAGGGGGAGAAACACCTGGATACTTTCCACCAGAAGATGGTAATTTCACTTAGAATATGATCACGTGTTTTGGTCAGCAGTGAGGGACAGGAGGGTGTGACCGTGAGAGAGGCAGATAAAGGGACAAAACTGACAGTAGCGGAAGAGCATCTAACTTTGTAATTGTCGAACAGATTTGAGATGCTTGCAACTTGTGCAAAAATACGGTCTGCAGGATGGATGAGCAGACTGGCCATGGCACAATGGTGCAGGAAGCTATTCAAGTGGTGGGCAGCAAAAAGGAATGTAGTGGTAGTCAGGGACAGTATATCAAGGGGTAAACACTATTTTCTGCAGCCGAGAGTGAACCATGTTGCCTGCCTGATGCCAGGGTTCAGGATATCTGCTCAGGCCTGTTGAGGAACTTGCAGTAGGAGGGTGAGAATCCAGTCATCATTATCCATGCAGGTATCAATGACAAAGGTAGAACTAGGAAAGAGGCTAGAGAGTATGAGGAGCTAGGCACTAAATTAAAAAGCAGAACCTCAAAGGTATAATTGTTTTCAGGGTTAGCTAAATTAATTCTTTAATTAGGAAGTTAAAAGCTGCACTTAGTTAGTAAAACTGGAGTCACCTAAGTCAGTTCTCAGCTGAAACTCTGCCTAATTGTACAATTTGTTCAAACCAGTTTGAGGACATTGTCGATAGAAACCTATAAAAACAGAGGCCAGTAAGTGCTGCTGAGCCTGCACTGTGAGTGCTGCCTGACTGTGTGAGGAGTGTTTTTGGAGTTGGGTGGAAACAGGGAGTTAGGTGAAGCAGGCGGCAGAGGCCACAAGGGAGAGTGCTGATTGGTCAGTAAGGGAGAGTGCTGATTGGTCAGATAGGGAGAGTGCTGATTGGTCAGTAAGGGAGAGTGCTGATTGGTCAGTAAGGGAGAGTGCTGATTGGTCAGTAAGGGAGAGTGCTGATTGGTCAGTAAGGGCTACACTTGATTCTCTGAAACTGACAGTGAGTTTGGACTAAAAAAACTTAAAAGTGACATCACAGGAGTGCTGTGATTTGATTGGCTAATAAGGGGCTGTGCTAAATATGAAAATCCATTTAAATTACTGATTAGAAATTGCATTGAGACTGAGGTAATAACGAGGTATAGAATAGTGAAAAAGTTTAAATAAAAAAATTTTTTAAACCCAAATTAAAAACAAAATAGAGACGGAGGGTCAGGTGATGTGTTGGTCATGCATGATGAGGGAGCTGGAGAACCCGATTGTGGTTTGCAGTGAACATGTCCATAATAGGTATCAGTTGCTTGAGGAACTCCGGCTCAGAATGGATGAGCTGGATTCTGAGCTTCGGACGCTGCGACACATCAGGGAGGGGGAGAGATACCCGGACACTGTGTTCCAGGAGGCAGTCATGTCCCTTAGATTAAATACCTTGTATTTGGCCAGTGGGCAGGGACAGTGGGGTGTGGCTGTGAGTGAGGCAGATAGAGGCATCCAGGAGGTAGGGTTGCAGGAGCCTCAGTCCCTGATCTTGTCCAACATGTTCGAGATTCTTGCTCCCTGTATGGGCAGGAATGGATACTGCAGGGAGGATGAGCAAACTGACCATGGCACCGTGGTACATGAAGCCATTCAAGTGGGGGGAGAAAAAAGAAAAATAGTCATAATTGTGGATAGTATAGTTAGGGGCATTGACACTGTTCTCTGTGACCAGGATCGAGAATCTCGAAGGTTGTGTTGCCTGCCTGGTGCTCGGGTTCGGGATATCTCATCTGGCCTCAGAAGAACTTGGAGTGGGAGGATCCAGTTGTCGTGGTCCACATAGGTACTGACAACATGGGTAGAACAGGGATAAAGATTCTGCTAAGGGAGTATGAACAGCTAGGAGCTAAATTAAAATGCAGAACCAAAAAGGTAATAATCTCTGGATTACTACCTGAGCCACAAACTAATTGGTACAGGGTCAATAAGATTAAGGAGGCAAATGCATGGCTCAAAGATTGATGTGGGAGGAATGGGTTTGAATTCATGGCACATTGGCACCAGTATTGGGGAAGAGGGGACCTGTCCCAATGGGACCGTCTTCATCTGAATCATGCTGGGACCAGAGCCCTGGCGAATCATAACTAGGGCTGTAGCTAGGGCTTTAAACTAAATAGTGGGGGGGAGGGTTCAGTTATATGGAGAATTAGAAAATCAAAGTTAAAAGAGAGGGTAGAAGTGCAGATTAATGATGAGGATTTTCAACTAGTTAAAGGAGCCGAGGGTTCAGGAGAGGATTGTAATGTTTCCAGACCACGTAATAGAACAGAAAGTATAGAAGATGGCAGGAATCTAACCTCAGGCAGAGCAAAAAAGATGACAAGTATGAGAAGGGGGGTGGTCAATGCAGGACTGAGGGTGTTGTACCTAAATGCGCGCAGTATACAGAACAAGGTAAATGAGCTTGTTGCGCACATTGAAATTGGCTGGTACGATGTTGTGGGCATCACAGAGACGTGTCTGCAAGGGGATCTAAATATCCAAGGATATGTGTCCTATCGAAAGGACAGCAGATGGGCAAAGTGTGGTGGGGGGGGGGGGGGCGGGGGGGGGGGGGGTGGGGGGTGTTGCATTGTTAGTAAGGAATTAAGTTAAATCGATAGCAAGAAGCGATGTAGGAGCAGAAGGCATAGAATCTCTGTGGGTAGAGTTGAGGAATCGCAAAGGTAAAAAGACCCTGATGGGAGTTATGTACAGACCTCTTAGCAGTAGTCAGGATGTGGGGCAGAAAATAAATCAGGAGATAGAAAAGGCATATAAAAAAAGTAAATATTGTCATGGGGAACTTCAATATGCAGGTGGACTGGGAAAATCAGCTAGGTAGTGGATCCCAAGAAAAGGAATTTGTGGAATGTCTAAAAGATTTTTTTTGGAACAGCTTGCGACAGAGCCTACAAGGGAACAGGCAATTCTGGATTTGGTGATGTGTAATGTGACTTGATTAGGGAACTTAAGGTGAAGGAACTCTTAGGGAGCAGTGACCACAATATGATAGAATTTATCCTGCAGCTTGAGAGGGAGAAGCTGGAGTCAGATGTAACGGTATTACAATTAAATAAAGGTAACTACAAAGACATGCGGGAGGAACTGGCCAGAGTTGATTGGAAAGGGAGCGTAGCAGGGAAGACAGTGGAACAGCAATGGCAGGAGTTTTTGTGGGTTATTAGGGAGGCACAACAGAAATTCATCCCAAGAAGGAGGAAACATGCTAAGGGGAGGACAAGGCATCCATGGCTGACGAGGGAAGTCAAAGACAGCATAAAAGCAAAAGGTAAAGTATATAAAGTGGTGAGGATTAGTGGAAAGCCAGAGGATTGGGAAGCCTTTAAAAGTGAGCTGAGGGCAACTAAAAAAGCAATAAGGGGGGAGAAAATGAAGTATGGTGTAAGCTAGCCAGTAATGTAAAAGAAGATAGGTAGAATTTTTTTCAATATATAAAAGATAAGAGAGAGGCAAAAATAGACATTGGACCACTGGAAAATGAGGCTGGACATGTAATATTAGGAAACAAAGGAGTGGCAGAGGAACTGAATAGTTACTTTGCATCAGTCTTCATGGTGGAAGACACCAGTGGAATGCCAGAGCTCCAGGAGAATCATTGGCAAGATTTTAGAGTCCATTATTAAAGATAAGATCGCGGAGTACTTGGAGTGCATGATAAAATAGGACTGAGTCAGCACGGCTTCGTCAAGGGGAGGTCGTGTCTGACAAATCTGTTAGAGTTCTTTGAGGAGGTAACAAGGAAGCTAGATAAAGGAGAACCAGTGGACATGAGTTATTTAGATTTCCAAACGGCCTTTGACAAGGTGCCGCAGAGGAGACTGTTAAATAAGTTAAGAGCCCCTGGTGTTAAGGATAAGATCCTGGCATGGATAGAGGATTGATTGACTGGCAGAAGGCAGAGAGTGGAGATAAAGGGTCTTTTTCAGGATGGCAGTGAGTAACTAGTGGTGTGCCTCAGGGGTCGGTTCTGGGACCACAACATTTCACAGTATACATTGACGAATTGGAAGAAGGAACTGAAGGCATTGTTGCTAAGTTTGCAGATGATACAAAGATATGTAGAGGGACAGGTAGTATTGAGGAAGCAGGGGGGCTGCAGAAGGACTTGGACAGGTTAGGAGAGTGGGCAAAGACGTGACAGATGGAATACAATGTGGAAAAGTGTGAGGTTATGCACTTTGGAAGGAGGAATGGAGCCATAGACTATTTTCCAAATGGGAAAATGCTTAGGAAATCAGAAACACAAAGGGACTTGGGAGTCCTTGTTCAAGATTCTCTTAAGGTTAATGTGCAGGTTGAGTCGGCAGTTAGGAAGGCAAATGCAATGTTCGCGTTTATGTTGAGAGGGCTCGAATGCCAGAGCAGGGATGTACTTCTGAGGCTGTATAAGGCTCTGGTCAGACCCCATTTGGAGTATTGTGAGCAGTTTTGGGCCCCATATCTAAGGAAGGATGTGCTGGCCTTGGAAAGGGTCCAGGGGAGGTTCATAAGAATGATCCCTGGAATGAAGAGCTTGTCGTATGAGCAACGATCGAGGTCTCTGGGTCTGCACTTGTTGGTGTTTAGAAGGGTGAGGGGGGATCTTATTGAAACTTGCAGGATACTGCAAGGCCTGGATAGAGTGGACATGGAGAGGATGTTTCCATGAGTAGGAAAAACTAGAACCAGAGGGCATAACCTCAGGCTAAAGGGACGATCCTTTAAAACAGAGATGAGGAGGAATTTCTTCAGCCAGAGAGTGCTGAATCTCTTTGCCGCAGAAGACTGTGGAGGCCAGGTCATTGAGTATCTTTAAAACAAAGACAGATAGGTTCTTGATTAATAAGGGGATCAGGGGTTATGAGGGAAAGTCAGGAGAATGGGGATGAGAAAAATATTAGCCATGATTGAATGGTGGAGCACTCGATGGGCCGAGTGGCCTAATTCTGCTTCTATGTCTTATGATCTTATAATTTCTGGATTCTTCCAATAACAAAGTGCAAACTGGCACAGCGTAAATAAAGTTAGAGATGAATGTGTGGCTCAAAGATTAGTGTGGGAGAAGTAGGCTCCAGTTCATGGGGCATTGTACCAGTACTGAGGAAAGTGGGAGCTGTATCAGTCTAAACCTGAATCATGCTGGGGCAAGTGTTCGAGCAAGCTGTGTAACTAGGGAATGAGAAAGGGTTTTAAACTAAATAGTGGGGGCAAGTGGTCAATCTTGAGAAGATGTGGTTAATCAAAGAGTAGAGACAAGTGTCATGGGCAGGAGGGGGGGTCAATTTAAATTGCCCCGATTCCCTCGCATTCTACCCATCCATAAACAAAGCTGCATTTTTATTCTGATTTCTCCCTTTATAACTGGTGGCATATAGTCCCCAACCCTTAAATTTGGAAATGTTCCAATCCTCTATTAATGACTTGCACAATCAGCCATGGTTGAATGGCAGAGCAGACTCGATGGGCCGAGTGGCCTAATTCTGCTCCTATGTCTTATGGTCTTATGGTCGCAGCAAACTCAAGGTAAGATAAAATAAAAGGTTTGGTTTATTTGCACACTCACGTGCGCACACACACACACACACACGTGTGTGAGAGGGATTTTGCAATGTCCTCCCTTTTTCATTCACACAATAAATGGGGGATAAGGGAAAAAGAAGACAGATTCAAGGCCTGACCACAAAAAATATAAGTTGGAGGTTTACACCTGTTCAGAGGCCAGAATCAGAAGTCTAATGGAAGGTTTCTTCTGAGGGGATGTTGACCGATTGGAGGGTGATCTGTCTTTCCAGAATGAGACTTCCATGACAGGATAAGGCACAGTGAGTGAGTTAGTCTGGAGGCACACGTTTCAATGTTCCAGCAGTGGCAGTTTTGATGAGGGCCAGAGTACTTTCTGCTGCCACCGGCTTGACGGTAAACAGCACAGGTTGTTGCCTGGAGTTCTGTTCACGTTGGAGTTCAAACAGGAACTGTCAGAGTTCCACCAGACAATATGAGTGCTGCTAAGGGGAGAGAATATGTGACATACCTCTCACCACTCCTCCCCGATGTGGGACAAAGGAGGTGTATCCCCATAGCTGGAATCTTGGGGTGTTTAATTAGAGTAAGGTCTACTTTTGTTCTAAGAGACACTTTAGGTTTTTAAATGAAGCTCTCTTTTGATGAACTCATTGTGTTAGAACAGCTAACGATTAGATCCTTCACACTGTTATTGGAGATTCAGATCTGCGAAGAGATTGTTTAAAGTTGGCTGGAGCAGACTGACTGTCTGCTGGGCCGTTAGGTTGGTTGGAATGTTTATGCTATTTCAGATGTTTGAGGGGGTCACATACGTTAACTTTGAGACTGCTGGAAGCCAGCATGTGACCAGCTGGGGCAATCAAGTCAGTCAGTGATTGTCCGTTTTGAAAAGCACAAGAAAGACTTTATAAGGTAGTCCATATATATATAATTATATGTTTTCCTTCACATCTCAATTATGAGACAAGGCAAGAGCAAAAGGTATTAATAAGGAAATGATAAACAGACTGTGACAGGAGGGGACAGAGTACAAATGTAAGAGAAAATCAACAGATAAGGGTAGAAGTTATAAAACAAATAAAAAGACAAAGCTAAAAGCTTTGCATCTGAATGCACCTACCATTCAAAACACAGCAGATGAACTGATAGCCCAAATAGAAGTGAATAAGTATGATCTGACAGCCATTACGTAGACATGGCTGCAGGAGGACAGAATGGGACCTGAATATTGAGGAGTACATGACATTTAGGAAGGACAGGAAACCAGTAAAAGGTGGAAGGGTGGCTTTGTTAATTAATGATGGTAATAACACAATAGAGCAGGATGACTTAAGTTCAGGAAATCAGCTTGTAGAAGCAGTTTGGGTAGAGATGAGAAAAGATAAAGGAAAGGAGTCACTTGTGTGAGTGGTGTATAAGCTCTTTAACAGTGACCACACCGTCTCAAGGAAGGAAAAGTGGAAGCTTGCCAGAAAGGTACGATGATAATCATGGGGAGTTTAAATCTACATATAGACTGGAAAAATCAGATGGACAAAGATGAGGAAGTTACAAAATGTTTCCAGGATAGATCTTAGAACAGCACATTCTGGCACCAACCGGAGAGTAGGCAATATTAGACCTGGTATTGTGAAATGAGATAGGATTAATCAATGACCTCATAGTGAAAGCACCCCTAAGTAGCAGTGATCATAATATTATTGAATTTTACGTTCAGTATTTAGGAGGGAAGAGTGAGTCTAGGACTAATATTTTGAACTTGAGTTAGGGCAATTATGTAGAAATGAAAGCAGAGCTAGCTAAAGTGAACTAGCAAATTAGGTTAAGAGGTAGGTCAATGCAGCTGCAATGGCAGACATTTAAGGGGATGTGCCAGAATACACAGGATAGGTATATTATAATGAGGAAGAAAGATTTCAAGGGGAGGACCCACCATCCATGGTTAACTAAAAAGAATACAAAAAAGTAACAAAGAATGACTAGAAGATTAACAAGGAGGGAAAAATTAGAGCACAAGAGAAAGGTAACAACAGATAGGAAGATTTTAAAGATATCTAATGGAGAAAGGAGTTAACAAAGTGAGCATTGGCCCGAGACAGAGTGAGTTTGGTGGATTAATAATGAATTACTAATAACAATAATAGCAGATGAATTGAACAGGTATTTTGCACTGGTCTTCATCATAGAGGATACAAACAACATCCCATGAAAAGTTATAAATCACAAATTGAAAGGCAGGGAGGAGCTCAAGAAAATTGTAATCACCAGGGAAGTGGTACTGAGTAAATTGTTGGAGCTGTGGCTGACACATCCCTGGATCTGGATGGATTTCATCCTAGAGCCTTAAAAGAACTGGGAAGTGGCCAGTGAGATAGTTGATGCAATGGTCAAATTTTCCAAAATTCCCTAGATTCGGGGAAGGTTCCATGGATTGGAAAATAGTGAATGTGATTCCTTTATTCAAAAAGGGAGAGAGACAGAAAACTAGAAACTATGGGACAGTTAGCTTAACATCTCTCATTAGGAAGCTATTATTAAAGATGTTATAACAGGGCAGTTTGCTAAATTCAAGGTAAATCAGGCAGAATCAACATGGTTTTGTGGGAGGAAAATCAATTTATTCTAATTTTTTGAACAAGTAACACATGCTGTAGATAAAGGGAACCAGTGGATGACCTGTCCTTAGGTGTAAATACATTGGAAGCAGTTCAGAGAAGGTTTTCTAGACTAACACCCGAATGGGCAGGTTGTCTCAGAAGGAGAGGTTGGACAGGCTAGATTTTTATCTGCTGAAATTTGGAAGAATCGGAGATGACCTGACTGAAACTTTTAAGATCCTGATGGGTCTTGATAGGGTATTTCCTCTTCAGGGAGAATCTAGAACTAGTGGTCACTGTTTAAAAATAAGGGGCCACCCATTTAAGGCAGAGATGAGAATTTTTCTCAGAGTCATAAGTCTTTGGAACTCTTTTGCTCAAAAGGTAATGGAGGCGTAGAGGGCGATCATGAGCCCAAGCTCTCAGTCCGTGGGAATGGCGGTGGGGGCTCAAGATCCGGTGAAACCCAAAAATTGTGAATCTCGCTGGAGAGATCACGACTTTCAATTTTCATGACTCATGGTCATGAACCTGATTTAGATATATTTCCAAATATCGTCATATAAGTAAAGACCCTCCCCCCCTCACTGTATATGGACCAGTTGCCTTATTTTCAAACTGCGCATATGTTACGTCACGTCAGCACAGTTTATAACGGGTTCACCTGGATGCGAACTTGCCATGGTATCCCCTGGAGACATAAAAGGTGAATATAGCCCCCTGGGGAGAGAGACAAGGCCAGGCATAGCCTGGCAATACACCCTGGCATGGGTTGGTAGTGCCAGGTTGGCACCATACCAACCTGGCAGTACCAACCAGTGCCGATGGCAGTGCCAACCTGTGCCAAGGGAGAGTTTCCGAATCCAATGGTGGGGAGGGGGGAGTTGAGGGGATAAATGCCGTCTCTGAATAGGGGAGGATGCGGGGGTGAATGCCAGCTCCGATCAGTGGTGGGGGAGAGGTGGGGTTGTGAAAGCCAGCTCCAAGCAGGGGGGAGGTGAGTGCCAACTCCAGTTACCAGGCGGTGAAAGCTGGCTATGATCACAGGGCAGGAGAATGAAGGGGGAACCCCTGAGAACTCCATGGTGGAGTGGGGATGGTTACTTTTTCCTTTGATTGGGGCGCCCTTTAAACATGTGCAGCCGGGTTTTGCCGGGTTGAGGCTCCATCCCTCTACATGACGGCGTGAAACACTCCACCTGGCTTTTTGCGACAGAGTATGCTAAGATCTGGAGAGAAAACCAGCCTGTTTCTCTGGAGAGAAACAGGTCGTTTTCCTTGCCGGAACCAAACTCTGCCACATTTTGGTAATGTTCCCCCCAGAGTCTTTGAATATCTTTAAGGCAGAGCTGCATAAATTCTTGATGAGCAAGGGAATGAATGTGGTAGGCAGGAATGTAGAGTTGAGGCTGCAATCAGATTAACCATGATCCTATTGAATGAGCAGGTGAAGAAGGCCCAAAGGGCCGAGTGGCCTCGTCCTGTTCCCAATTTGTATGTATGTAACATTGTAAAAGCCACTGGTCATTAAAAAGAATTGCATTTGCATAGCACCTTTCATCATCACAGGATGTCCCAAAGCACATTATATCCATTGAATCGCTATCAAAGGGTAGTCACTATAATATTGTTGGGAAATGTAACAGCCATTTTGCCCACAGCAAGGTTCCACAAACGACAACCTGAAAATGAGAACATCGCTCTTTGTGTTGGTTGAGGGATAAATATCAGCCCTCACAGTGGGGAGATCTCCCCAGTGCTTCTTCAAGTAGTGCTATACATTTCCATCTGAGAAGGTTGATGGGACCTTGGTTGAATTCCTCATCCGAAAGTATGGTTATTAGAAAAGGGAAATAATTAAAGGAAGATTGGAAACAAGAGAGAGAGAGAGGCTGTTGGATTCTTTGTCATATTTAGGAATAATCTCAATATGAATTGATTTGATTTATTATTGTTGCATGTATTAGTGTACAGTGAAAAGTATTGTTTCTTGCACGCTATATAGATAAAAGATACCATTCATTGAGAAGGAAAGGAGAGAGTGCAGAATGTAGTGTTACAGCCACAGCTAGGGTGTAGAGAAAGATTGATTTAATGCAAGGTAGGTCCATTCAAAAGTCTGACGGCAGTAAGGAAGAAGCTGTTCTTGAGTCAGTTGGTGCATGACCTTAGACTTTTGTATCTTTTTCCCGACGGAAGAAGGTGGAAGAGAATATGTCCGGGATGCGTGGGGTCCTTAATTATGCTGGCTGCTTTTCCAACGCTCCACAAGGAGCTCTCCAGATACAGGAGCAGCTTATAAGCCCTCTGCCAATTGGAGCTTTGGTGAGAGTGGTGAGTTGTTGATGGAAGAGAAGGATTTAGCACAAGAGGATGTCTTACAGGGTGCTTTCACTGGGACCACTGAAAATGTGCTTTTAAACTGAGCCACATTAACTGTTCAAAAAGCAGGCTTGCTGCCAAGTGTGTGATGCAGGTTGTTAAGTGGTCGACTCTGGTCTGTTACAAAAAGTTTGGTCACTTAGCAGGAGCTGCGTTTTCTCACAAAAGCGTGTCTGGTAGTTGGAGCGAGTTAAATGGGACGTCGATTGTAAAAAAGCGGGATTAAGATTAACAGTGTGTATCAGCAAAGTGCAGGTTCAGACGTTGAAAAAAAATGCAAGTGAACCTCCAGCACTTTCATTGATTTGTGTAGAAACAGCTTGTAAGTGAGTGGAGGGAGTATTTACACAGTGAATTAATGTTCCCTTTGTGAGTGTGTGTGTGTATGTGTGAGAAGGATTATTCCCTCAGCCGCTGATCCAGTTCCATTTCAAGGCAGAGTGTCTCACTGTCATCAGTTAGCTGTGGGCAGGTTTCCATAATCACACTGACTCTGGCCATTAAGTGCTTAACCACAATAATTTCTCTCAGGTTTGGATTAGCTCAAGCCTTAGGCAAGGTGCTGGGATAACCCCAGCTAATTCCTTCTTTGATTTATTTGTGGGATCATGTAGTAAATGCTCCATTAGTGCTGTGCAGAAAGCTTCAACTATCGCTGCAAACCTCAACTTCTCAAAGTTGGAACGCAAGCAGCTTGCTGTTATCGGCTCATCGAGGCACTTGGCACGGCCTCATTCCAAGCAGCAGCCCCAACTGCCCCATCTCCCTCTCTTGCGGACCTATCCAACCATGTTGGGGCTAATCTTGCAAAATCTCCTTTCTATCCAACTCCCACTGCTGACGCAATGTACTTTGCCAGTAGCTCAGCTCTCACTACTACCCTTCTTCAGCAGCCTGAGACCCTGGCCACCCAGGGCAACACAGCTTCCCAGAGGAATCCGGAATCAGGCTTGAGACCATTCTCCCCACCCCCAACTCCCAGTCATTACCTGAGGAAAGTTACCTTATACCTTCGGCCACAGCCAATATTGGTGGACTGAACACATCCCTCAAATGACTTTCAAACAACCTTCAAACAGACATTTGAAATTCAGGTGAAATGAAGTCAAATATCCAGGGTGTGGTTGGCCTGTGCAGTTAAATTCCACATCTGAGACTGAAATAAATAAAGGACCCGTATCTATATAGCACATTTCACCATCTCAGGAACACCCCAAAGCACTTTATAATAACAAAATACTTTTGAATTTTAGCCATTATTGTAATTTACGAAACACAGGAGTCCATTTGCACACAGCAAGCTGCCAAAAACAGAGAGTTCAAGAGAATCAGAGGGCAGAAGTAAATGTAATGGCCAGCTTTAAGGAAAAGGTGCTCGGGAAGCTGAAAGGTCTGAAGGTGGATAAATCACCCGGACCGGATGGACGACACCCCAGGGTTCTGAAGGAGATGGCTGAGGAGACTGTGGAGGCATTGGTGGTGATCACTGGAGTCAGTGAAGGTCCCAGAGGACTGGAAAAAGGCTCATGTAACACCTCTGTTTAAGAAGGGAGTGACACAGTAAGGGTTTTAACAACACCAGGTTAAAATCCAACAGGTTTATTTGGTAGCAAATGCCATTATCTTTCGGAGCGCTGCTCCTTTGTCAGATGGGGTGGAAATCTGCTCTCAAACAGGGCACAGAGACACAAAGTTTGTAACTTGATTTTGTGTCTCTGTGCCCTGTTTGAGAGCAGATTTCCACTCCATCTGACGAAGGAGCAGCGCTCCAAAAGCTAATGGCATTTGCTACCAAATAAACCTGTTGGACTTTAACCTGGTGTTGTTAAACCTCTTACTGTGTTTACCCCAGTCCAATGCCGGCAGCTCCACATTAAGAAGGGAGTGAAGCAGAAAATGGAAATTATAAGCCAGTTAGCCTGTCCTCGGTCGTGGGTAAGATCTTTGAGTCTATTATTAAAGGATGAAATTACGGAGTACTTGGAAATGCATGGTAAAATAGAGCTGAGTCAGCACGGCTTCATCAAAGGGAGGTCATGTCTGACAAATCTGTTAGAATTCCTTGAGGAAGTAATGAAGAATTTAGACAAAGGACAGCCAGTGGACATGATTTTTTTGGATTTCCAGAAAGCCTTTGACAAGGTGCTTTAGAGGAGGCTGCTAAATAAGCTAAGAGCGAATGGTGTTAGAGGCAAGGTACTGGCATGGATAGAAGATTGGCTGACAGACAGAAGGCAAAGAGTGGGGATAAAGGGATCCTTTTCAGGATGGCAACTGGTGACTAGTGGTGTTCCACAGGGGTCAGTGTTAGGACCATGACTTTTCACTATATACATTCATGATCTGGAAGATGGAACTGAGGGTATGATTGCTAAATTTGAGGATGATGCAAAGATATATAGAGAGACAGGTAGTGTTGAGGAAATGGGGAGGCTGCAGAATGACTTTGACAGGCTAGAAGGGTGGGCAAAGAAGTGGCAGATGGAATACAATGTGGGAAAGTGGGAAGTAATGCACTTTGGTAGGAAGAATAGAGGCATGGACTATTTTCTAAATGGGGAAAGGCTTCAGAAATCTGAAGCACAAAGGGACTTGGGAGTCCTGATTCAGGACCCTCTTAAGGTTAACATGCAGGTTCAGTTGGCAGTTAGGAAGGCAAGTTCAATTTTAGCATTCATTTCTAGAGGGCTAGAATACAAGAGCAGGAATGTACTGCTGAGGCTGTATAAGGCTCTGATCAGACCCCATTTGGAATAATGTGAGCAGTTTTGGGCCCCATACCTAAGGAAGGATGTGCTGGCCTTGGGGGAATCCAGAGGAGGTTCACAAGAATGGTCCCAGGAATGAAGGATCTGTCATATGAAGAGCGGTTGAGGAATCTGGGCCTAAACTTGATGGAGTTTAGAAGGATGAGGGGGGGATTTATTTGAAACTTACAGAATACTGAGAGGCCTAAATAGAGTGGACTTGGAGAGGATGTTTCCACGAGTGGGAGAGACTGAGAACTGAAGGGCACAACCTCAGAGTGAAGGGATGCTCCTTTAAAACTGAGATGAGGAGGAATTTCTTCAGCCAGAGGGTGGTGAACCTGAGGGCTGTAGAGGCCAGGTCATTGATTGTCTTTAAGTCAGTGATAGATAGGTTCTTAAGGGGATCAAGGGTTATGGGGAGAAGGCAGGAAAATGGGGATGAGAATCATATCAGCCATGATTGAATGGCGGAGCAGACTCGATGGGATCATTCACTTCAACATGAGAAGGTGGGCAAGTGCTCGGTTTAATGTTTCATCCAATGGTGACTGCAGCCCTTGCTCAGCCCTGCGCTGGAAGGTTAGCCTTGATTTTTGTACTCTAGTCTTGAGGTGGGACTTTAAATCAGAACCTGGTAACTCAGAAGAAAGCAATCGACTAAAGGAGTCGTGGTTGAACATAAGGTCATGCCTATTTGCAGTAGCCACCTCGGAAGTCTCAAAAATAAGCCCAATAGTATTATTATTCGAAACATTCAGATCCAGTTTCGGACTGTTGCTATATTTGTCAGCATTGTGCCCAATTTGCATCCAAAATACGGGCACAACACAGGCCAATTTCGACTAAAACTAACGTAATAATTAATGGTAGGAAAAAAAGACAATGAAAGCTGTTGAAATTATATAGTGGTATGTCATAGAGGTTTCCAGCATGAAAACAGGCCCTTCAGTCCAACTTGTCCATGCCGCCCCTTTTTTTAAAAACCATAAGCTAGTCGCAATTGCCCGCATTTGGCCCATATCCCTCTATACCTATCTTACCCATGTAACTGTCTAAATGCTTTTTAAAATACAACATTGTACCTGCCTCTACTAATATCTCTGGCAGCTTGTTCCAGACAGACACTCATCACCCTATGTGTGAAAATATTGCCCCTCTGGACCCTTTTGTACCTCTCCCCTCACCTTAAACCTATGCCCTCTAGTTTTAGACTCCCCAACCTTTGGGAAAGGATATTGACTATCTACCTTATCTATGCCCCTCATCATTTTATAGACCTCTGTGAGGTCACCCCTCAGCCTTCCACGCCACAGAGAAAAAAGTCCCAGTCTATCCAGACTCTCATAACTCAAACCATCAAGTCCCGGTAGCATCCTAGTAAATCATTTCTGCACTCTTTCTAGTTTAATAATATCTTTTCTATAATAGGGTGACCAGAATTGCACACAGTATTCCAAGTGTGGCCTTACCAATGTCTTGTACAATTTCAGCAAAATGTCCCAACTCCTGTATTCAATGTTCTGACCAATGAAACCAAGCATGCCGAATGGCTTCTTCACCACTCTGTCCACCTGTGACTCCACTTTAAAGAAAGTATGAACCTGTATCCCTAGATCTCTTTGCTCTGTAATTCTCCCCAACACTCTACCATTAACTGAGTAAGTCCTGCCCTGGTTCAATCTACCAAAATGCATCACCTAGCATTTATCTAAATTAAACTCCATCTGCCATTCGTCAGTCCACTGGCCCAATTGATCAAGATCCCGTTGCAGTCCGAGATAACCTTCTTCACTGTCCACCATGCCACCAATCTTGGTGTCATCTGCAAACTTACTAACCATGCCCCCTATATTCTCATCCAAATATCCAGGGAAGAAGCAGAAAACAGGACCCCCTCTATTTGGCCGCCTCTCGCTTGCTCACAACAAAGGTTTCAGTTTCTTTTTCACGGGGATATGCCTTTTCTGAATCCCTATGTATTTAACTGTTTCTGCAACAAGCAATAAGGAGTCAATCAAACAAGGTTTTCTTGAGTTAAATAAAGAGCAACTTTATTAAACACTAAAACTGAGGAAAATATAATAAAAGTGCAATGTCAAGCAGTCATTCAGGCCCACATACAAACACCACCCCCCCTCCCCTCCACACACACACACACACACACACACGCCAAGACACACACATACACCCCCAGCCACACACACACACATACACCCCCAGCCACGCACACACACATACACCCCCAGACATGCACACACAAACACCCCCAGACACACACACAAACACATGCATCCCTGGACACACACAGACTCCGCAGACACAATATCCCAGTCACACACACACACACACCCCCAGACACATATACACACACACACATATCGCCAGATATAGATGATTTTGCAATTATTACAAGATCTCAGTTTGCTGGTAGATTTATAATAACATTGGCTTCTGAACCAGGTAACACATTGTTCCCAATGAGAGAAACAGAGAGAGTGAGAGAGATAGCCCAGCTTTTATCCTGTTGCCTCTGAGTCATAGGGCCCGATTTTACCAAACTTTTGCGCCCGAAAACGGGCGCGAAATCGTGGTAAAGTTGGGCGTCAGGCCTAAAACGCGGTCCAGACCCGACCCAAGGCCAATCGCGCCTTTACCAACGGCCGATCCAGGTGCCGATCCGGCGCACGCCCGAATCGGCCAGCGGGCCGATTTAAATTCATTTGCATGCATTTAAAATCGGCATAATGAAGCGTGTGCCCAACTTTACCACAAATTCCCCCTTTACCAGCGTTCGGCCCAATTCGCGTCCACGCCTTGACCGACCTGATAAATAAAAGTCCAACTTGTACTTTTATTCGGCAGGGGAATCGCCGAGGCCTACCCTTCGCGGACACCCCCTCTAACCACGCCGGCAGACCCCCCCGACCTCCGGGATCGGACCTCTCTGGGAGGCAGCCCCCCCCGGGATCGGACCCCTCTGGGAGGCAGCACCCCCCCCCCAGGATCGGACCTCTCTGGGAGGCAGCCCCCCCTGGGATCGGACCCCTCTGGGAGGCAGCACTCCCCCCCCCAGGATCGGACCTCTCTGGGAGGCAGCCCCCCCCAGGAACGGACCCCTCTGGGAGGCAGCACCCCCCCCCCCAGGACCGGACCTCTCTGGGAGGTAGCCCCCCCCCCCGCCCTCAGGATCGAACCCCTCTGGGAGGCATCCCCCCGGCAGAGAACACCCCTAACCTACCTCGATCGTGGTCTCCCTCCACCATCCTTCCCGCTCACCTTCAGTCCTTCGACAGCCTGCAGCACGTTCCTGGACACTGACGTCGAGCCATGGCTGAAGTGACCGGGCTTCACACAGGTCCGCTGGCGTCTGCCGGAGGAGGGGGGGGGGGCGGTCCCATTTGGAACTCTGTTGGGGGTGGGGGGGGGATGAGGAGAGGGGGCGGGCCCACATCGCCCTCTTGGGCGGGGGGGGAGGGGGGGGGGGAAGTGGGAGGGGAGGGGGTGTGACTTATCATCCCCTTGGGGGGGGTGGGAGGGGTGGGGGTGTGACGTCTCATTCCCGGGGTGGGAGGGGTGGGGGTGTGACGTCTCATTCCCGGGGTGGGGGTGTGACGTCTCATCCCCGGTGGGGGGGGGGGGGGGGGGGAGGGGAGGGGGTGTGACGTCTCATCTCCGGGGGGTGGGGGGGGGGGTGGGAGCGGAGGGGGTGTGACGTTTCATCCCCGGGGGGGGTTGGGTGGGGGGTGTAATGGATCATCCCCTGGGGGGGGGGCGGGGGGAGGAGATGGGGGTGTGACGGATCACACCCCCCAATCCCCAAGGGAATGAGACGTCACACCCCCTCTCCTCCCTGCACTGCCGACCTACTCTTCCTACTCTTCCTCTGTCAGGTGGTCACCCATTCCCCATCTCCTCGATAATTTTTATCTGCGGTGTGACCAACTCACTGAACATGCTATCCATGACTTCCTCAGCATCATGGATGCTCCAAAGTGAATCTATCTGCAGCTTCAGAGCCATCAAGAGGTCTAACAGGAACTGCAGTTGGACACATGTCTTGCATGTGAAGGAGCCAGGGACACCGGAAAGGTCCCTGAATTCCCATATCGCACAAGAGGACCATGACACAGGTCTGGGATCTCCTTCCATGATGTAACCATTAAGTTAACTTACAGCAACAATGTCAAGACAAAAAAAGAAAGGAAAAACTACTTACCAGTCACCAGCCAATCACTTACCTGCTGCTGTGACAGCACGGTTCAATTTCTTTCCACCTCTCACTTGCCCTCGAGACTCCCACACAGGTCCACCTCTCCACTCCTTGCAAAGATGAGCACCTCTTTCGCCTCAGCACCAGATTCCCGATATCCTCACTCTGGCTGAATCTCACTCAGGCTGCAGTCTCTCTCCCACTGCCTTGCGCAAGCTCACTGGTCATGCGCTTGCTAAAACCACTGCCTTATACACAGCTCGGGTGAGCTGAGATGATTCACACACCAGTTTAAAATTCCTAAGTGTTCACACATATTGAGGCCCTAATCAGGTTTCAGTTGATTGACAGATAACTGCCACTTAGCTAACTGGGTCGGTTGATTATTGACCTTTAAACTAGACTATTGATTTTAAAGAGAAAAAAAGAGAAACACTCACCAATACTTACCAATAGTTACCCACTCAGCTCCAAATTTCCGATACCCTCACTCTGGCTGAATCTCACTCAGGCTGCAATCTGTCTCCCACTGGCTTGCACAAGCTCTCTGATGAAAACTTTCTTGCAATCTCTGCAGTGGCTACAGCCTGGCTTGTTATACTTCACCCATTGTATATTTCCAAGGGGCTTTGGGTGGGTCTGTCTGTGTCAGCCACTACATCCATATCCAGTGCTATGCATTTCAATGTCTGTTCCTTAGATGAGTGACAAGTTTCAATGGGTCTTGGAATTGCAGGAAACGTCTCTCTCTTCACACTCCTGAGGGTAACATGTTTGTTTTACCCTTCACCTTGGAAGTTGCCCTTGCATTTTTCAGTATATTCTGTCTCATTTCAAATTACAAAAGTTACAGATAATTAAAAGCTGAAAAATCATATTTTCAAAAATAAAGTGACATAGCCTCGCGACAACAGTCCCATGCTACATGACTTGCTTAATGGCCTCAAGGCAGCGAATGATGGGCAAGAAACATTGCTCTGCCAGCACTGCCCGCATGCCAACAATAGATTAATGAAAGGGTTGATAGAGAAGCAATGGTATTGTCCTTCCTGCCCCTAATGAAGCTTCTACTTGCTTCAGATGGAAGCTTCAGCCATCCAATCTAACTCACCCAGCAAATACAATGAGGCCCAAAACTGAAGCCAGATTTCCCCTAGGGTATTGCTTTGGGGACCTGAGTTTGAATACTCCCTTGGCAGGTGGTGAAATTTTAATTCAATAACAATCTGGAATTAAAAGTCTAATGATAACCATGGAACCATTGTTGGAAAACCATCTGGTTCATTAATGTCCTTTAGGGAAGGAAATCTCCTGTCCTAACTTGGTCAGGTCTACATGAGACTCCAGATACATAGCAATATGGTTGACTCTTAAATGCTCTCTGAAATAGCTTAGCAAGCCACTCTGTTCAAGGGCAATTAGAGATGGGCAACAAATGCTGGCCCAGCCACCAATGTCCACATCTAATGAAATAATATTTAAAAATGCAGATGGAAGCCAGGCCTGACATCAGTTGATGTTAGCATGCAGAGTGGACCACAAAACATCTATTGTTAGCATCAAACGCTGATATAGACAGATGCAATTACAATTTTTCAGAAATAACAATGCCAGTCTCTCTTGTTGTGCTGTGAACACCAGCTTCATTCCCTCATCTGAGCTATGTTAGCTCATGTCAGGAGATGCTTCAGTTAATCTTCCTATTCCTGAGGTGGGTGGCTTGGGGATAAAAGAAACTGGCTCTCACTCCTGACAAACTACCAGTGACCCCTGCTGGATACGTCTACTTGTGTAGAAGCTGCATGAGAAGAACTATTTCATCCTTGCTGCTGAGAGGAAACTGGCGGTGTGTGAGAGCTGAATTAACATCAATCTGTTGGCATAGAAATTGCCGTTGGTGATATTAGGAGATGGATTTGTTTGTTTAAATGACATTCTTTAGTCACAATTTTACAGCAGATATTAACTCAGTTAGTAAGTTACTTTTTTGCAGTCACATTAAACTAGTCTTTTAAATGTGGGTTGAAACTTCTGGGGTAAATAATATCACAGGCCACAGAAATATGTGGAATAATATTTCACTGTTCGGAATTATCCAAATAATGGCCAGTGATGCTATGAGTTATTGGACAATTCTTAACAGCGCACTGCATCAAACAATTGATTCTTGTCACTGAGTTACACAATAGTGATTCTGACAAAGTGCAAGACAGGAGAGAATGGTGTACAATGTTGGTAGAACTGTTCAATTTGATTACTTCTTTAAACCCGCCCTCACGCAATTGTTTCTCCTCAGAGGCATTGTCAGCAGTAAGTGCTCGTCTGATCTCTGTATTGGCCTGTCTGCATCTTTCTCAAGCTCTCTGTTTGCTGTCACTTTTGGTGAATTTGTGTTTCTCTCTGTCTTCTCTCTCTTTGTATGTGTTCCAGTCGCTTGTGTCACCAGATTCATCCAAGTGTGTGAGTGTGTGTGAGAGCATGTATGTCTGTGTGTGTTTCTGTTTCTCTGTGTGTATGCGTGTTTCTATGTCTGTGTGGATGTGTGTTTCTATGTGTGTGTGTGTATTTCTGCATGTGTGTGTGTGTGTTTCTGTGTGTGAGGTGTGAACCATTTAAAAAAGATATATAGAAAGGACTTTAAATTAGATGCATTTAGCTGTTTTCATATTTTTGAAGGTCAATGCAGAAAAATGTGAGCTGGTTTATAGGAGGAATGAGAATTGACAATACCTGCAAAATGGTACAATTCTAAAGCGGGCGCAAGAGCAAAGAAACCGAGTATAAACCTTTGAAGGTGCAGGAAAGATTATCAAACAATTAAAGTGAATTGGATCCTGATCTTTATAAATAAAGGATTAAGGAGCTGATTTTTGCTACTGAAGCAGGTAACGAGTTGGGAAATTTCCTGACTTGGCAGAGCCACCTCGCTGTAAAGGGCCCACCAGGCCCAATTTTTGCTTTGGGGAGGCAGGGATAGGATAGAACAGGGCCCACCAACCCCAGAACAGATTAAAAATAGTCACAGAGATGGGCAAGGACTGAGGTGGGCTGGTTAGAATGTTCATTTGGTCATCTGAGACTTCGTCTTGGTGGTTTTAGAAGCTCTTAGGCCCTCTAACACAAACCTCTCACACTCCCTAACCCCCACACACCCCCAAACCCCTCCTGCTCCCATGCCACCTCCATGTCAACTCATGCCCCCACCCAAACATATGCATCCTCATACCCCCATGACAACTCTGTGCTAACTCATGGCCTCACCACTCCCATGCACCTTCATACTACAATGCCATCACTATGACAACATGTGACGCCACTCACCCTCATGCTCTCATACTCTCATACTGCCTCCATAGCTACTCGCCCAGTATTCAACATGGGTAGACCTCAGGAGCCTTATGGAAAAGAAAAAAAAGCATCTAACTATCTAATACAGCACTCACTCATACACACTTGACAGTGAAAAACTACCATTTATAAAACCCATTCTACCATTTATAAAAACTATTCAAAACTTTTAAATCTCCTCAAATGGTTAACTTATTATTAAACACATTTCTATTCAGTAGCCACATCAAAGACAGTTAATATTTTAATAGCCTCTTCAAATTGTCAGAGCTTAGTGCTGAGCTTAGTGCTTAGTGCTTATGTAGGTTAGTATTGAGTTAGGGAGGTTAGAGGTACTGAGCTTAGTGCTTATGTAGCTTTAGAAACTCAGTCAAGCATTCAAAATGACACGCCTTGTGAAATGACAAAAAACTCTATTCAGTCTGTATAACACATGGTCATGTTCCTTTCCTAACTTATACCAAGTGGCCTGTTAATCACAGCAGTCCAGCAGAGTTTTTTCTTTAAACACTTACTGACACTATAAGCCCATTTTTCTTTTAAGTTTAAAGAGCAGAGATTTTAAAAAATCAGATCATGGTACTTAAACAGGCCTTATCGCCCCCTTCAAGAGTAGTAATGTCTACTCCATAAATTCATGAACCTGCATTGCAGGTTAAAACCCCTGGACTAGCCAAAATGGGGTCTGGTTGAACTCAGCACTAAGTTCAAATGACCCTACTTAGTTTTGAATCATCCCCACACCTTCGCCCTGCTGGTATAAATTGGTTATATTGGAAATCGGAGTGGGATTTCCAGATCCTGCCTGCCAATTTTACAGGGCCTCTGTTAAAATACAGCCCATAGAGTACAAAATCCAGAACATTATGCAAAACCTACATCAACCAATAGTTTGGCCACAGCTAGAGTATTGTGTCCTGTTCTGGGTATCACACATTAGGAAGGACATGAAGGTGCCGGAAAGAGAAGATATTAACCAAAATGGTTCCAGAGATGAAATATTACAGTCATATGATAGACTGAAGAGATGTGGTGGTTTGCCATTAAACAGAGAAATTATTAAGAGAAGATTATGAAAGATTTGTATAGAGTATAAAGGAACTTAATATAAAGGAACTTAATATATTAACATTTGAACTGTCTCAAATGGCTGAAGGATTAATAGAACATAGAACATAGAACATAGAAAGCCACAGCACAAACAGGCCCTTCGGCCCACAAGTTGCGCCGATCACATCCCCACCTCTAGGCCTATCTATAGCCCTCAATCCCATTAAATCCCATGTACTCATCCAGAAGTCTCTTAAAAGACCCCAACGAGTTTGCCTCCACCACCACCGACGTCAGCCGATTCCACTCACCCACCACCCTCTGAGTGAAAAACTTACCCCTGACATCTCCTCTGTACCTACCCCCCAGCACCTTAAACCTGTGTCCTCTCGTAGCAACCATTTCAGCCCTTGGAAATAGCCTCTGAGAGTCTACCCTATCCAGACCTCTCAACATCTTGTAAACCTCTATCAGGTCACCTCTCATCCTTCGTCTCTCCAGGGAGAAGAGACCAAGCTCCCTCAACCTATCCTCATAAGGCATGCCCCCCAATCCAGGCAACATCCTTGTAAATCTCCTCTGCACCCTTTCAATGGCTTCAACATCTTTCCTGTAATGAGGTGACCAGAACTGCGCGCAGTACTCCAAGTGGGGTCTAACCAGGGTCCTATAAAGCTGCAGCATTATCTCCCGACTCCTAAACTCAATCCCTCGATTAATGAAGGCTAGTACGCCGTACGCCTTCTTGACCGCATCCTCCACCTGCGAGGCCGATTTAAGAGTCCTATGGACCCGGACCCCAAGGTCCTTCTGATCCTCTACACTGCTAAGAATGGTACCCTTCATATTATACTGCTGCTTCATCCCATTGGATCTGCCAAAATGGATCACTACACACTTATCCGGGTTGAAGTCCATCTGCCACTTCTCCGCCCAGTCTTGCATTCTATCTATGTCTCGCTGCAACTTCTGACATCCCTCCAAACTATCCACAACACCACCTACCTTGGTGTCGTCAGCAAACTTACCAACCCATCCCTCCACTTCCTCATCCAGGTCATTTATGAAAATGACAAACAGCAAGGGTCCCAGAACAGATCCCTGGGGCACTCCACTGGTCACTGACCTCCATGCAGAGAAAGACCCCTCCACAGCCACTCTCTGCCTTCTGCAGGCAAGCCAGTTCTGGATCCACAAGGCAACAGCCCCTTGGATCCCATGCCCTCTCACTTTCTCAAGAAGTCTTGCATGGGGGACCTTATCGAACGCCTTGCTGAAGTCCATATAGACCACATCCACCGCTCTTCCTTCGTCAATGTGTTTGGTCACATTTTCAAAGAACTCAACCAGGCTCGTAAGGCACGACCTGCCCTTGACAAAGCCGTGCTGACTACTTTTGATCATACTAAACTTCTCTAGATGATCATAAATCCTGTCTCTCAGGATCCTCTCCATCAACTTACCAACCACTGAGGTTAGACTCACCGGTCGGTAATTTCCCGGGCTGTCCCTGTTCCCTTTCTTGAATATAGGGACCACATCTGCAATCCTCCAATCCTCCGGAACCTCTCCCGTCTCCATCGACGATGCAAAGATCATCGCCAAAGGCTCCGCAATCTCCTCCCTCGCCTCCCACAGTAACCTGGGGTACATCCCATCCGGTCCCGGCGACTTACCAACCTTGATGCCATTCAATAGTTCCAACACATCCTCTTTCTTTATGTCCACATGCTCGATCCTTTCTGTCCACTGCAAACCAGCAGTACAACCACCCAGATCCCTTTCCACCGTGAATACCGAGGTAAAGTATTCATTAAGCAGCTCCGCCATTTCTAACGGTTCCGCACAAACTTTTCCCCCTTCACCTTTTAAGGGTCCTATGCCTTCACATCTCATCCTTTTACTCTTGACATATTTGTAGAAAGCCTTGGGATTCTCCTTAATCTTACCCGCCAAGGCCTTCTCATGACCCCTTCTCGCTCTCCTAATTTCCTTCTTAAGCTCCTTCCTACATCCCGTATACTCCTCTAAATCCTTAACACCTCCTAGCTCTCTGAACCTTCTGTACGCCTCTCTTTTCTTATTCACCAGGTTCATCACAACCTTCGTGCACCACGGTTCCTGTACCCTACCAACACCCCCCTGTCTCATCGGAACGTTGTCATGCAGAGCTCCAGACAAACATTCCTTGAAAATCCTCCACTTTCCTTCGGTACTTTTCCCCAAGAATGCCTCCTTCCAATTTACCCGTCTAATTTCCTCCCTGATGACACTGTATTTCCCTTTACTCCAGAGAAACACTTTCCTAGCCTGCCTGATCCTATCTCTTTCCAATGCTATCGTGAAGGAGATAGAATTATGATCGCTATCCCCAAGATGCTCACCCACCGAGAGATCCTCCACCTGTCCAGGTTCATTAGCCAGCACCAGATCAAGTACAGCCTCTCCTCTAGTAGGCTTATCCACATACTGTGTCAGGAAACTCTCCTGGACACACCTAACAAACTCCTCTCCATCCAAACCCCTAGCCCTAGGGATATTCCAATCTATGTTTGGGAAATTAAAATCTCCCATCACGACAACTCTGTTATTCCTACATCTCTCCAGGATCTGTTTCCCCATCTGCTCCTCAACATCTCTGTTACTATTGGGCGGCCTATAGAAAACACCCAGCAACGTTACCGACCCCTTCCTGTTCCTAACCTCCACCCACAGAGACTCCGTAGTCAATCCCTCCACGGCGTCCACCTTCTCTACAGCCGTGACACTAATCCTGATCAACAGTGCCACTCCCCCCCCTCTCTTGCCTCCCTCCCTGTCCTTCCTGAAACATCTAAAACCCGGCACCTGAAGCACCCAGTCCTGTCCCTGAGACATCCAAGTCTCCGTAATGGCCACCACATCACAATTCGAAGCAGCAATCCACGCTCTAAGCTCATCCACTTTATTCACTACACTCCTGGCATTAAAATAGACACATCTCAGACCTTCAGCCTGAGCACTTCCCTTCTCCATCACTTGTCTGACCTCCCTCTTACCCTGTTTACATTCCTTATCTATTTGCGAGCTAACCTCCTCGCTCTCAGTCCCCTCATTTCGATTCCCTCCCCCCAACCTTTCTAGTTTAAAGTCTCTCCAGTAGCCTTAGCCAACCTTCCCGCCAGGATATTGGTCCCCCTGGGATTCAAGTGCCACCCGTCTTTTTTAAACAGGTCACACCTGCCCCTAAAGAGGTCCCAATGATCCAAGTACCCAAATCCTTGTCCCTTGCTCCAGTCCCTCAGCCACGCATTCATTCTCCACCGATTCCTGTTCTCACTCTCCCGCGGCACAGGCAGCAATCCCGAGATTACTACCTTTGCATTCCTCTTTCTCAGCTGTCTACCTAACTCCCTATATTCTCTTTTCATGACCCCTTCCCTCTTCCTACCTATGTCAGCAGTACCTATATGCATCACGACCTTCGGCTCCTCTCCCTCCCCCTTCAGGATTTTTGGGACTCGACCAGAGACATCCTGGACCCCTGCACCAGGGAGGCAAACCACCATCCGAGAGTCCCGTCTGTGTCCGCAAAAACGCCTATCTGACCCCCTCACCGTAGAGTCCCCAATTAGCACTACCCTCCTTTCCTTACCCTTTTGCACTACTGGGCCAGGCTCAGCTCCAGAGACACTGCCACCGCTGCTTCCCCCAGGTGGGCTGTCCACCCCAGTAGTACTCAGACAGGAGTACTTATTATTAAGGGGCACATCCACCGGGGTGCTCACCATCAACCGAGCTTTCTCCTTCCTCACTGTTACCCAGTTACCCTCCTCCCGTGGTCCCGGTGTGACCACCTGCCGATAGCTCCTGTCAATGACCTCCTCACTATCCCTAACCCGGCGAAGGTCCTCGAGCTGCAATTCCAGTTCCCTAACATGGTCCCTTAGGAACCGCAGCTCAACACACCCAGCACAGATATGGTCGTCCGGGAGGCGAGGAGCCTCCAGGACCTCCCACATCCTACATTGGGAACAACATACTGGCCTCACACTCATAATTGCCCCTTTAAACACACAGGGAAAAAAAAAAGTGAATGAAAATTTTAAACTTACCTTTCCTCCTCCTGTTTTCTCCAAAGCCCTGCTCTCACTGGGTCTTTTTTTTAGGTTAGAGGAGGAGGGAGGGTGGGATACTCTACAAGTGTAGAGTATCGGGATTCCTCTCTGTTCCAATTTATTGGGGAAAAAAAATCTCTCTCTCCCAGACCTCCCTGCGCGACCACTTCCGGGTTTAGATATTTTTTTTTTAAAAACCCGCGAAAAAGTAAATTAATAGCCACAGGGCACACATATAAGGTGATTGGCAAATTGAACAAAAGGCAGCATGTGTTAATGCAACAAATGAGTGGTTAAGATTTGGAATGCACTGCCCGATACAGAGGTGAATACAGTTTCATTAGTCGCCTTCCAAAGAAAATTGGATAAATATTTGAAGAAGGATTGCTGAGATATGGGGCTGAATTTTACGTTGCGTTTTGGTAGGGGGGAGTGCGACCCAACAGTCTATGGATGCCAAGTCCTGCCCCAGCCATGGATAGATTTGAAATAAGGTACAAATTGGCCAATTAACAGCAACCCAGCGTGTTCTTGGCCAATGGAGCTTCCTGAGGGTGGGTTGCCCACCTAATGGGTAATGGAAAGTGGCATACCTGGGCCCCTTCCTGATAGGCCACATGCTGGAAGGAGGTCATGGCTACTCATTTAAAGGGGTCCCTGGCATTGGGCTGTGTTGAGTGCTCCAAGATTAAGAGCACTTGTGAGTAAAGAAGAATCTACTGCGGCTGATAAAGATTTTGATTCATTTGCACAGCTGAGTGCCAGGTTTTGTGTTCATGCATTTGATTATCAATGGGTAGATTAATGGAACTGTGGCGGGCTGGAGAAAGCTGAATGAATTTCAAGCATAATCCTAATGGTTGCAGGGATATCTTGAAAGGCGGCATGGTGGCACAGTTTTAGCACTGTTGCCTCACACCACCAGGCATCCAGGTTCAATTCCGGCCTTGGGTGGCTGTCTTTGTGGCATTTGCACATTCTCCCTGTGTCTGAGTGGGTTTCCTCCGGGTGCTCTGGTTTCCTCCCACAGTCTAAAAATGTGCAGGTTCGGTTGATTGGCCATGCTAAATTGCCCTTAGTGTCAGGGAGACTAACAGGGTAAATTTATGGCGTTACGGGGATAGGGCCTGGGTGGGCTTGTTGTCGGTGCACGCTCGATGGGCCGAATGGTCTCCTTCCGCACTGCAGGGATTCTACGAAAAATCTTGAGAGTTGGGCCATAGCCTCTTCTTGTGGCTCCACAGATGGTTGAGAGAAGCCAAAGAGTTGATGACCAGCACAGAAAAGGCAAAGGATGGCCCCAAGGTTCAATTACGCCCTCCTGTGAGGCGTCCTCCAGGATTTAAGTCCTAGGCATGAGGTCCAAATGCCAGCCAATGGTAAAAGGAGACCACCCACCCTGACCAAAGCAGCCAGATGGGAGGTTGTAGTGGAGATCAATGACCTTATATGATCTGCGAGGAGGAGTGAGGCTCCAGTTTTGAGATGCACAAGCATGGAGGGCTGTTGAAGGCTCAACGCAGGTGTTATGTTGTGCATTGAGCAAGAGTGCGAGATGGGTTGATGTACTGCTGCCACTTTGCACTGCCCCTAGGCCTATGAAGGTGTTTTATTTTTGGAAGGGGGATTGGGAAGTGTGAAAAGTGCGCTGTTCACTTGGCACTGCAGATTCCTCAGCCTGCGGAGCTGTTAGATGTCAGAAGAGTAAAGGAACAATTGCTCAGTATCTACCAAATCATTGCAATGACGCATTTTCTTTATAGGAGAAAAGGGAACACAATGCTCGTGACACTCAAGGACGGGAGATGGTAAGCCAGATCTGGTAATCCTGATACCAAGTCAGGAGGAGGCTTTAAGCTTGCATACAATGAATCGAGCTGGTCCATTAGAGGAGGGGGGTTGGTAGGAAGGCCCAGGGTTGGTGAGATTGCAGGGGGCATTGTGTGCAAGAGAGAAGGATGCGCAGAACCTTATGAGAATTTGGCAAAGTGTTTGTTCTGGTAACAAAACTGGCGTGGAACTTTCCAGCTCCATTCGTCTGTTTTCTCTTCGGATCTTGTCCCTTGAACTATAAGAAAATAAAGAGTGGGTTTGCATTGTCATTCTGGCACGGGTGGGGACTCTTAAAGCCTGGATCCAGCTCCATTGAGATCAGGACTTCCGTGGCTGTCACAGGCATTCCCTCCTGTCCTACAAAGAAAATGCATCATTGCAATGGCGATTACACCACTGGAGAGGGGCGGTGAAAATCAAATATCGCAATCTCACCGATAAGACTCACAATTTTCAGGTTTCGCCGGATCTTGTGCCCCGCCAACGATCTTGTGGGTGGAGATTGCAGGCTCAAGGTCCCGCCCAGATGTGTCTTCAGGGCTAAGGGGAGGGTGCATGATGTCTTTATGTTGGACTGAAAGAGGAATTGATGATAGCTACTGAAGAAATCTCTCATAGTCAGTGATGAATGACTATGTTGGCATGTTGGGAGTTGTGAAATGGCAACATCTCACAATGCCTGATGTGTTGCCAACGCTGAAACATATCAATGCATACTCAACTCAAAGGTTGAAGGTGGCAGTAACCTTCCCTGTTTGTGTCTCCTGTGCAGGTGAACCACAGAATGCCAACATTCCACAGGATCCCACAGCTGTCTCTGAGGAGGAAGAGAAAGCCTCAGAGGATGCAGTATCACATTCTTACTCTGAAACAAATGTCAGCGCAGATACTGGCCCCTCAGTATGCAATGGTGCTTGGAATAGAGGAAAAGCACAATCTGGTGAAGGCACAATACAGTCGCGCATGCAGCGGTGGACCAGGCCTCTGTGTTCCATTTTCTATATCACTTTAGTGGCTACCCTCAGAACATAAGGCTACTCCTTAATCTCCATTTTGTGAGCCCATATTGACCCTTGTAGTCCTGAACTCAATTGCTGTCCCCACAGCAAACTGCACCCCTGCAAGGACCCCACCCCCGCCACCAACCCCACTCCCATGCACCCCCTCCCCATCACTCTTGAAGAGATCATCCTGCTTTTCATTCAGCTGGGTAAGAGTGACTGATGGGTGATGCCAAGAAGCCAGCACTGAGGTCAGAGTGTGCTGTCATTACCTGAACAGTCGAATTTCCTCGCTAAATCAGGAAACAACCCTCCCTTGTGTTGCAATGCATCATGTACAGCATGCATCTCATAACATATCCATGATAAAATACAAAATTATAACATGCAGGATGATGTACATTATAAACCACTCATCAAAGAGATTGTGTCGTATACATCTCAAATGTGAAGCAAAGAACTTGTATTTATATAGCAACTTTCACAACCTCAGAATGCCACGAAGCACTTCACAATCAATGAAATACTTTTGAAGTAACTGCTGTAATGTAGGAACTATCGCATCTGCTTTTAGCGTAATGAGCTCGCACAAGCAGCAATGAAAATGATGAGATCATCTTTTTTTACTAACTATTGTATACACATTGTCACACAATCAAAAGCAATGGTACTCAGTGTTGATGTTGAAATGGAGCTGCAATAGAGTAGGTGCTTTGAGTTAGTAATTAAGAGATGCTGTCTCCAGTTTGGGGAAAGATTAGAGATTCATTGCAAGAGTATAAAGTTACCTGGTAGGGAAGAATCAATGATCAAACAGATTGATCTCAGCCTTTTGGCTAAGATTAAGTGTCAGATCAAGCTCAAGATGGGGTGCAATGCCTTTTCTTGTCAGCTTGGATCTTGTATGCCTCTCTTGTGGGGACCATGAATTGGATTGAATTTGGCTTTTGGAGCAAGTGCGGAGATGGATTCAGGTCTGCCTGGGTCCACTCCATGCATTGGCTTTGTAACGTTAAGAATGGAATAAAAATTTTAAAAGCAGTTCACATAGGGCATTGTGGGGAACTGGAAGTATTGTGCCCATACTCTGTCGCCTTGGAAATAAATCTGTCTTAAACTGAAGACTGGCTTCACACTCATTCTTTCTTCAGTACGTGATTAGTGGAATTAACAGTCAGGGATTAAAACTCATTGCACCTGATATGGGATTTAATAGATTTTCTGCTCTGTCCACCATTGGCCCTCGGAATGTTGACCAAGCTGTGATTCAGTGTCCTTATCTGCACAGAATGGCGGACATGGGCTCACCTCCTACCCCACTGTGATGCAATATCTCAAAATTATCCTCGGACTGGCAATGGGTGATGTCTTTGGCTTGTAATAAAAATCCATTGAGTAACCCTGCTTTATAATACAAAATACAGCAGGCACTATAAAATATAATAACATGACTGGATTTCACTGAGGTCCTTTATCCTTGATCAAAGCGAGGGTGTTTAATATTTCATACAGGACAAAGGACAGGAACAGGTTCAATTTCAGGCACCCAGCACCAAGCATATTCAATCCCATTCTGAGATCAGAAATAGATATACCACAGCTCTCTCTTTACTCTGTCTCAGTATCTGCCTGAACCCAAACTTTAAACATAGCAGTGTGCATCACCTCTCACCCCCATATCTTGCCAATGTGATATTTACTTTGGACACTACACCACCCAATTGCCAGCTTCTTTTGGCTGAACAGCATTACCAACCCATGGCACGTAAGAGGCTGTTTTTTATGCTGTAGGAGCTTGTCTATTTTCCTCATTGAAGCTGTTAAACCTAGTTATATATGACCCTTGAAGACAGCGGAGAGGCGAGACATTCATTCCATTAATCTGGGCCAGATCTGGGCTCTAATTGCAGAGGTGAAAGTATCTAACCCATCACATCAGCCAGTTTTCCATACCTCATCTGATTTATCCTTGAACTTCCAAAGAGATGACTATTTTGCCTGCAAACTGGAATCTTTTTTGTGCCGTACCCTAGTAGAACAAAGCTCTGCAGTTTCTGAAGGAGTGGATTGAAGAGCTATTCACATTCATTGTCGAGAAAAAATCTTTGACACAAAGCTCTGGCAATGTTTCTACGAAGTCTATTTAATCTGCAAATAAATACTTTAGCTGTCAAAAGATTGTGCTACGTGAAGAAGCTTCATGCTTGCAGCCTTTGTTCATTAGACTAAATCCTGCTAATCTTGGGGTTATGGATGTCACAATGTAAGTTTTTGTTTTGATTAACACAATAAACAGCTTACTGTACATACAGTGCCATTATGTGGCAGCAGAATGTTTTAATCAAGAGGTTCTTTTCTCCTGAGTTCAAGTTAAAAAGATTTTGATGTGATTTCTTTTCAGTTGCTGGTTCTCAATTATCACAATGATTATGAAACAAAAAATGTGGTATAATTTATGATAGGAGTCATTAATACTGTATGGTGGATATTACATGAGACAGTATGAGTGTGTTATGTATTTTTGCATAAGTACACATCTATGTACTGGCTGTGAAGCATCTTGTTAGATCCCAGATGAATTTAAGTTGTCATTTTTTAAAAAAGTTTTTATTTCATTGTTGTCACAAGTAGGCTTACATTAACACTGCAATGAAGTTACTGTGAAAACCCCCTAGTCGCCACACTCTTGCATCTGTTCGGGTACACTGAGGAAGAATTTTAGCACAGACAATGTACCTCACCAGCACGTCTTTTCGGACTGTGGGAGAAAATCCTGGATTCAGGATTCAATCCTGGACCGGGGAGCGGCGCGGGCTTGGAGGGCCGAAGGGCCTGTTCCTGTGCTGTATTGTTCTTTGTTCTTTGTAAAACCGGAGGAAACCCATGCAGACACGAGAAGAATGTACAAGACTCCGCACAGACAGTGACCCAAGTCAGGTCCCTTGTGCTGTGAGGCAGCAGTGCTAACCTTTGTGTCACCATGCCTTTGTTGTTGTTATAGTTGAAAATGGCTTTATTACAAAAATAGTGTCTAGTCTTCTACTTGTGAGCACCCTGATATTCAATCACTGAGAATTACTTTTTAAAAATTGAATGATTTTCTAGTTTCATTAGTGTGCCCCAGTCAGTTTCTTTTGTAAATTAAATACCTTTAATTATGTAAAACTTTTTCCAACGATAGCCTGTGAGCCCCGTGAAGCCACATCAATTTGAAAGCTCTCCTCCAGGGCCTACGAACAAGATTATTTGACAGGAATTCACCATATTTATTATTTTGATCTGACGCAAGGCCAGTTTTGTGGGCGGGGCTGATTTTGGGTAACTTTAGTGTTAAACCAACTTTAGAGATCACAGAAATGTGATTTACACCAAACAAACATACACTCCGGCTTCTTAGTCCAAAGATGTGCAGGTTAGGCGGATTGGCTATGTTAAATGTGTGGGGTTACGGGGATAGGGAGGGAGGGAGGGCCCAGATAGGAAACTCTGTCAGAGAGTCAGTGCAGACCCGGTGGGGTGAATGGCCTCATTATACGCTGTAGGAATTCTATGATTCTATGATTATTATCTTTTATACACACTCTTTCATGCCGATTTGGCCAATTTCACATAAATTATGCAAATTACCAAAGTGGCTAGTAAAAATAGATCTGAAGTTATAAGGGTTTTTTTTCTTCGCTCTCAACTGTGTAATGTTTAGCCAATCTTGGAAATCTGTGCTTAATTTCACTCAAAATACCTTCACTACAGCTGTGAAAGTACCTTCAGATTAAGTACTGCAATAATTCGAAAAGGAGGCCCATTACCAGCTGCCCAAGGATAACTAGGGGTGAAGAATAAGTGCTAGCCTTTCTGTCGAGTTCAGTGGTTTGATTGTTCTGTGTTTGTTTGTTCCCTGATCTATCCAGGGCGGCACGGTAGCACAGTGGTTAGCACTGCTGCTTCACAGCTCCAGGGTCCCGGGTTCGATTCCCGGCTCGGGTCACTGTCTGTGTGGAGTTTGCACATTCTCCTCGTGTTTGCGTGGGTTTCCTCCGGGTGCTCCGGTTTCCTCCCACAGTCCAAAGATGTGCGGGTTAGATTGATTGGCCAGGTTAAAAAAAAAATTGCCCCTGAGATGTGTAGGTTAGAGGGATTAGCGGGTAAAATATGTGGGGGTAGGGCCTGGGTGGGATTGTGGTCGGTGCAGACTCGATGGGCCGAATGGCCTCCTTCTGCACTGTAGGGTTTCTATGATTTCTATGTAACTGTGCTTGATTACTTAAGCCTAAGGGCAGAACTGGAAAGCTAATTAAACAGAGAAGCCCGAGAGAGAAGACCAGGGTTCCAGCTGACACAATGGGAAAGATTCTCTGGCCTTCCCTCAGCGTGTTTCTCAATGGCAGGAGGTGATGTGCCATTCACTGAGCTGGCAATAGCTGCCCGGAAACCCACATCAGGGGGTGCATCACAAGCAGAACCAGAGAATCATGCTGGTGTGAATGGCTGGAGAATTCCGGCCCATGTGTGTATAGAAAATCGTGTAAGTTCTGAGATATTTTAAAGTATTACAAATAAAGCTGTTGTAGATTTGGAACCAATGTCATCACTGCACTGTCCTGAGGTAAATTAGACATCTAAGATATATAACAAGCTAGTGACTGCATTGCACTTGCCAGCAACACAAGTATCCTGAGAATTGATAATAAAAATCCATAATCTAGCTTGGAGGAGTCTCGTGTCTTTTGTGATCCTATAGAAATGTACTGTATCTATAAGTATCTTTGGTGCTGACCTTGGACACTGTGGGCAGAGTCAGTTCACCAGACCTGCACAATATCCATGGCTCACACAACAAAAACAGAAAATGCTGGAAAATCCCAGCAGATCTGACAGCATCTGTGGAGAGAGAATAGAGCCATCATTTTGAGTCTGGATGACCCTGTATCACAGCTGAGAGCAAAGAAAATCAGACAAGATTTATACTGTAAGGGTTGGAGGAGGGCTGTAATTGGGCAAAGGAAATGTAAATTATGATGATAAAGACCGGGAAAGATGCTAAAAGTGTCCATTAAGTGATCAGAATGTGTGAATGGCAGAACAGATTGTTAGGAGACCACCTGACGAATGTGGCAGTTGCCCTGAAGATGGGGGGGGGGGAGCAGTGGGGGGCGGTGGGGTGAGGGGGGGGGGGGTGGGGGGAGTGGGGGGCAGGGTTAGGAGATAAGACGGAGAATAAGAATGGAGAAGTGGAAAAATAGAAGTAAGAATAAAAAGCGATAAAATGCATGAATGAGATCAAAGAAGAAATGAAATAAAATAAATGGAAATGGGGTGAAAGCAGAGGGGAGAGTTCATGCTCTGATGTTGTTCACTAGAACTGGTGAACACCAACGCAAACTGGAGGAATAGCACCTCATCTTCCGATTGGACACTTTACAGCTTTCCAGCCTGAACATTGAGTTCAGCAACTTCAGAGCAGGCTGTCAGAGCTGCTGAGATTTTCTAGCATTTTCTGTTTTTGTTTCAGATTCCAGCATCTGCAGTAATTTTGCCAATATCCCGGCTGATCCTGACCAGGGGAGAGGTATAGGGAATGAAACAGGAAAGAGGGAGAGGGACAGGGGAAAGGGATAGGAAGAGAGACAGGGCAGAGGGACAGAGATGCGGGCCATCAACATACAAAAGCAAAACTTCAACAGTGTAACATGTATCACATATACTAATTGCATTGAATGCGGAGTCACTCTGGTAGTTGGTTTGTGTTCTAACAGGTGTATTGCTCTCTCAAGCCATACAACCATTATGGCATCACCAAAATCATTTGGTTATAAAGTTATAAAAGTTATAAAGAGAACTGCTGTCTGTAAAACATGTGGAATGAAGGCCCTGCGACAACATTAAATTTTATTTGCCTTCTGAACAGCCATCCTGAAATGTAAGTTTTAACATTATTTCCACAAATGAAATGCAGATTTTACCCATGCTCACGTTTCAAGAAACACAGCAATTTCCAAATTTCTAGTTTGGATTGGTTTCAGATATGAGTTGTAATACAGTCGTTGAAATCTTTCATCATGAACAAATGTAAGAAGTTCCTTGTGACATTTATGTTACTACCAAATTTACAATCGAAGGTCAGAAATGTGTCTGGAAAGTAGGCAAAGTTAATCTAATAACTGGAATAGGCCGACTGCCCAGGGTCCACAGATGGAACGGAGTCTAAACTCCCATATTTACATTTTAATTCCTATTCGATTTGCTTCCAAATATGTCTCCTCTTAAGTGTAAATTGTATGCAATGTTCCCAGTATGGTCTCACCACTTTCCTGTACAAAATTGTGGCAAAATTATACATCCTTCATACTCCATACTCCTTGCAATAAAGATGGCCATTCCATGTGCCTTCCTAATTACTTGCTTTAACAACATGCTGACTTACTGTGATTCATGTTCAAGGACACCCAGATCCCTCTGTACTGCAGCATTCTGTAATCTCTTTCCATCTAAATAATATTTTGCTGTTCTATTCTTCCAGCCAAAGTGAACAACCTCACATTTTCCCACATTGTACCCATCTGCAAACCTTTTGCCCATTCACTTGAAACTATCTATATCTCTTTGCAGATATTCTCTTCACAACTTGCTTTTCTGCCTACCTT